>NC_091477.1:16863765-17207515 GCF_036971445.1 Narcine bancroftii
TATAATAAATAATATTAATGCACAGAAACAAAATGCAGAGAACAAGCAGGCAATGACTGACCACAAAGTTGGTTAGTTGAGTGAGAGAAAATGAAGAAGAAATGAAGAGTTTTAAAAAAAAGACTAAAAGGTCACAATTCACCTCAAATAAAATGGCTGGGCTGGCACACTTTAACCTCAGAATTCACCACACACAAAAAAAAACACTGCCTTGCAGAGCCACCTAGTGAGATGGGATGGAATTGCTTTTAAAAACCAACAGAAGAAAATCTTGCATTGTTACATTGTTGCAAATATATGTCAGCTATAAATGCAATATACCTATCTCAGGAAATCTAGTGTATCACTTCTGACACACTTGTTCCCATTTTACTTACTCCAATCGTGATACAATCTATATAATAAAACATGTCTGCTTTTGATCTGGGGGAAAAAAAAGTCTGATATGAAAGTTTTCATATTTTAAAAGAAAGTTTTAAAGATACTCTACTCTTGAGTGATCAATTCCACTCACCAATCTCATTTTCTAAGCCACACAATCAATTCCTTTTTAACCATTTATATTCAGCAGTTCAGAAGTACCCAAAGCTTGTTTGATTTCCATTACATGGCACTGCACTTTCTTGAGTTTGATGCACATCCTGGAGATCAGTTCTGGATCCAGGATGTAACATTCAATTAGAGTTCCAAAGATATATTTTTTCATCCCACATTGTCAATATATTCCAGCTCATGAGGACAGAATTTCTACAAATAGTATAAGCTAATTTAATCAATCTTCTGTGTACTTTTATAACAAGGCACAAACTACTTGTGCTCTGGAGGGGGGTTGGGGGGGAAGGGGAGGAAATACGTCAGGAGGAGGGAGGGTAGGAAATAGGGAGGGGAAGGGAAGTTAGGGAAAAGGAGGAAATGGGGAGAGGGAGGGGAAGCAAATAGGGGAGAGAAAGGGAGGGTTGAGAAAAGGAGGAAATAGTGGGGTGGAGAGGATGAGGGGAAGGGGAAGGGCAAGGAGCAGAGGGGAGGGGGAGGGGTGAAAGAGGAGGAGGGAGGGGAAATGAGAAGGGAGGGGAAAGGGAGGTAAGGAGAAGGGGAGGGGAGGGGAAGGTAGAGGGATAGGATTTCATTTTGTCCAAAACTTTCAGTTATATTTTTGAAGACAGGATGATTATGCATATGCTCAGAGCCTCGTCACTCTTCAGACCACACCTGTGATAATTCAGGCCAGCAAGGTCGATCCTGCACATCCAAATCAAGTAAGACTTTATAGGAGATTGCCACTAATACCAATTGCATGCATTGAACCAATGCCTGCAAGACCTGACTAACTATCACATTTGTTAGATAAAAATAGCAGTGCTGCCAGAGCTGTCTAAATGGACATGTTGCCGTTGGTGTGGACCTGAGGAGAGCGGGAAGCAGAGACATGGCACTGCTCCAAATGGTTCAACTGCTATTGAATTAATGTCAGTGGTTCTGTACATGTTTTAAACAGCCTGTTAAAGGCATCAACAGTGTTAAGTAATATTCTTCAATTGCAGAGGTCTGTGTCCAAGATGCTGGGGCCTGTGCTCGGCAGCAGCCACAGGAATTGCAGACCAGAGAGCAGTGGATCAGCACAATGAATCGCTCTCTGAAAACCGACAAGGACCTTCCTGGATGGTAACCATTAACCTTTCAAGCACCAAAGCCTGGTGAACTTTATAAATGTTAAATTCTGTGCACAGTATAAGAATTGCCTGCAACCAGTGAACTTGGGGGAATGAGAAATGAGATTGGACTGTGAAACAAAGAACTTTTCTGAACTTATACACACATGTGCACTTGGAATTAGAAGGGGGTTAAGTAAGTCAATAGTTATAAGTGAAAGTGTGATTCTATTTTCATGTTTAAACATAATTAAAAGTAACTTTTGTTTAAGAAACCATTTGTCTTGGTGAATATCTATTGCTACTGGGTTTTGGGGTCCTCTGGGCTCATAACACATGACAACAAAAGATTTTTTAATTGCCAGAATTAGTACCTTGAGGCTGGTTAATGTCATCACACAAACTTAATCATTTATTATTCCATTTAATCCACTTCTTCCTCGCCATTCACTATTTTGCTTCCTTCTAAACTGCCCAATACATGGTTCACCTGTTGCTCCAGCAAACTATTTCCCTCTTCCATTGCCCATTCTGACAACCTGTCCATTCTAACAGCAAAGGACAAGTCAGATAGTTGTCAACAGTCTCCGACAGCAACAATGGAGAGTTAGGAAACTAGTGTTTATTCGGAGAGGTCAGAAATGCCCATACTGGGAAAGAAATGCTTTGGTTTGACTGACAGGGGTCAAACAGTGTCAACAAAATTCAGTGTCTCAGTGACTGTCCCTCTTTCAACTAAAGGAAAAATATGCTTTGTTCCATTTACTTACTTCATGCTTGTCTGTGCAAGCACCACTCCCAGACCACATGAATAAAATGTTCCAACGCTTGCAAATCGAACACAAAAAAGTTGAAAAATCATGAAATTATGTTTCTTTCTGATTTCCTTCCATCTATTTATTTATTGAATCTAACCTATTCTTATTAATGGTTTGATGTCCTACATTCTGTCACCATCTGCTTCCTTCAATGTCTTTGCAGAAGACTAATAAAAAGACATGATCATGTGATAATCACCTTTGGTCTGAGCTCAAAGACAACACCCCAGTTTTTGTCTTCACCAGCAACTGTCAACTCTCCAATCATTCATTACTTCAAACAAATTGTCTTTTTCAGTTCTTTCTTGCTTTGTTTTTATTCTATGCAGGCATATAAATCTAGACATGAAGAATTTTTTTTCTTTCATGTAATTTCTGTTTCTTTATTCAATGCATGCACTCCTGTTAGCTTCATCTTCTTGCCAGCATGTTGCTTTGCCTTTTCTCTCTATTTGTCATTTCAGTTTGACTGTGTTACTTTATGACAGGTATGTTTTGGCAGCTTTTATTCTGTTGTTATAATTTCAGAGGTACATTGTGTTCTTCACATGTAATTGGTCTTCCCATCACACATTTTATATATAATTTAAAGAAGGAAAAGCAAAGGCTCATATTCCTCCTGGGCTTGAACACAAAGATATGAATAGTGAACTTGCCAATTTTAGGTAAACCCCCATTCCTCCACAACTTCTATCCAATACCACTACTTTCATCTCTCCTGTTCTCACTTTTCCCTCTAATTTTTCACCACTCCTGGCCCAGTGGCCTCCTCCACCATCTGTCTCTCCACCTCTCCCACCTTCTGTCTGGTACTGGGACACCCCTTGGCCCCACCTTCTGTCTGGTACCGGGACACCCCTTGGCCCCACCTTCTGTCTGGTACCGGGACACCCCTTGGCCCCACCTTCTGTCTGGTACCGGGACACCCCTTGGCCCCACCTTCTGTCTGGTACCAGGACACCCCTTGGCCCCACCTTCTGTCTGGTACTGGGACACCCCTTGGCCCCACCTTCTGTCTGGTACTGGGACACCCCTTGGCCCCACCTTCTGTCTGGTACTGGGACACCCCTTGGCCCCACCTTCTGTCTGGTACCGGGACACCCCTTGGCCCCACCTTCTGTCTGGTACCAGGACACCCCTTGGCCCCACCTTCTGTCTGGTACCAGGACACCCCTAGGCCCCACCTTCTGTCTGGTACCGGGACACCCCTTGGCCCTTCCCCAGTCCCTTCCCTTTTGTGCTTGATATCACCTTTTTCCACTTAGGTCTTGATAAATGGTTCTGACCTGAAACACTGAAAAACAATTTTATCCATGAATGCTGCCTGACCCAAGTCCCTCCAGCTTCCATTTGTCCATTCTAGATTCCAGCATCTCACGTCCCTCTTTCCAAAGATTAATTTAATTCATTTACAAATGACATCAATTAATAAGTGTGTGTGTGTGTGTGTGTGTGTGTGTGTGTGTGTGTGTGTGTGTGTGTGTGTGTGTGTGTGTGTGTGTGTGTGTGTGTGGGGGGGGGGGGGGGGGGGTTTTGAATCCCAAACCAGAGACCAGAATCTCAGTTTTCACATGAGATAGGGTATTGCACTATTGGGGGTCCTATCATTCAATGAAACAATGATCTAGATTTTCCTGAGAAGCTCTGCACAGAACAAATGTGCATGAATGTTGAAGTTCCAATGTTTGCCAGTGAATTCCATGATCTCACCTTCCTTCATCCCAATTACTCAACAATGAGGTGCCAATTCTTTATAGTTTCCTGATTTTTTTTTTCTGAGGTATAAATCCTGGAAATCTGAAATAAAAATAGAAAGTACTGGAACACTTAGCAGATCAGGGAGAGAGAGAGAAAAAGAGAGTGGTAGAAAAAAATGGAGTTCTAATGTGGAGTCACCAACTCCATTCCTCTCATCGAGAGCTGCCTGACCTGCTGAGTCTTTCCAACAATTTCTGTTTTTATTCCTGTAATTCCACAACAATTATTTGGAAAATCTTACATTTGTATCAGTGTCATTAATTTCAGTGCATTTCAGTGAATAATTTATTTGAGTGACTAACTCTCAGTAAACTACACTTTAATAAATTGAAGTTAACAAAGTTTTCAATTTTTGACTTTGAAGTGATTAAAATCCTAATTTATAGAAATGTCATGATGTTCGTATTTTTAATAGTGTTTTGAATGTGTAGAAATACAAGTATGGGTAGCTAACCACTACCATAAAATTCAACGCAAGAGGCTGCAGATACTGAAATCTGGAGTAACGACAAACTGGCAGGAGAACTCTATGCATTAATAGTCCCTGAATGCACCTTGAATTTGGGAGGGAGAACAAATTCCAGAGTCCTGGTCACCATTTATATCTCAACTGACACTTGTAAAGCAGAGCTGGGCTTCAGCACATCGTTATTCGTGGGAGCTGAACTTCTTATCATGGTACAGTGACAGCTTCAACTTTACATCAAAGAACACTACACCACAGTACAGGACCTTCAGCCCTCAATGTTGTGCTAACCCAGATATTCCATTAAAAATGTACTAAACCTTCCCTATGCCATAACCCTCTATTTTTCTTTCATCCATGTGGCTAAGAATCTCTTAAATGCTCCCTAATGTTTCAGCCTCCATCACCAACTCCAGTAAGGCATTCCAATCACCCATAACTATGTAAAAAAAAAAAAAAAAAAAATTCTGATGACTTCCCTAAACTTCTTTTCCTTCACTTTGCACATATGTCCTCTGGTGTTTCCTATTCCTGCCCTGGGAAACAGGTACTGGCTGTCCACCTTATCTATGCCTCTCATAAACTTGTAAACCTCTATCAAGTCTCCTCTCATCCTTCTACACTCCAAAGAAACAAGTCCCAGCTCTACTAACCATGCCTCACAAGACTGGTTTTCCAATCCAGGCAACATCCTGGTAAATATCCTGTGCACCCTCTCCAGAGATTCCACATCCTTCCGATAATGAAGTGACTAGAACTGAACACAATACTCTGTAGCCCTTTTCACACTTGCATCCCAGTAAATCGGCTATTCAGTGTCCCGGGATAGGAATGGGGGTTTGGCCTTTCACACTAGACCACTCCTAACTGGGACACCTAATGCTTTCACACTTGCAAGGGTTTATCCCCAGTGTTTGGTCTGTTCTATCTTTAATCGGAAGTGCCTGCAATGCCATTTCCCATTTCACACTGGCCTGATCTCAACACTGGCAACTGCAGATGCTGGGGATTGTACTAAGGGTTGAGGCTGGCAATCCCCAGCGTGAGTCCGACACCGGCATTGAGCAGATTTTGCTTTCACACTTTAATGGCTGATTGGCATTCAATTCCTGGGATCACTGGCAAGTGTGAAAGGGGCTTAAGTGTGATCTTACCAGAGATTCTCTCTACTCCTAAGCTCAATCCCCCTATTAATGAAGCCCAGCATCCTATAGGCTTTCATAACTATCCTTTCAACCTGTGCCCTGACCTTGAGGGTTGTATGAATTTTAGCCCCCAAGGTCCTTCTGTTCACCCACACTCTTAAGTAAATGATATGTCTATATCCTCTTGTAACCTTTGAAAACTTGCTCCATCCACAACTCCCCAAACCTTCGTGTCATTAGGTGTGCAGTGCTTTGAGGGTAAAAAGGTGTTAGATGCAGTCCTTTTTTTTTTAAATAAATCATTGATTCCAGCTGTATGGAGAAAAATTATATTAATCCTCCCAGTGTTTATAGAATCCTTTCATAAGTGCCATCTTAATGTGCTGTCAGAATTCACAGAAATGGATTCGACAAATTAGTATATGCTGTTGGATCATTGCAAAGATAATGATGTGTGACTAGACCAAATCACTTGGCTCTCATTTTTGGTTCCAATGCCTGGATGGTGAGGGAGAGATTGGATTTGTTTTTATGTTTGAAGATAATAATTTGACTGCAGGTTTTCTTTTGTTTCAGTTTAATCAGAATTTTAGAAGACATCATTTTAGATTCATTCAATCAAATTAATCCTTATATCAGACAGCCTACTGATAGATATATTGAAGAATTACAAACGTGATAATATGAAGCAATAATTGAATCTCGCGTTCTTCAAATATTTAGTTAAATCTGTTCCAGTCAACTTGTAAAGTTAGCCATTTATAATCAGAAGTGCCGCCATAATTGAATGCATGAGGGCCACAAGCCTTTTCTGACAATTAAATTTCTTGGATGTAACAAATAGAGCCCTTCTGTGCAAAAATGAGGAGCTTATGCAAAACACATAAAACGCTACAAAATGAACTCTGTGTAAAGCACATGCTTTGCCCCAGTTGCAATGTGGTATCCAATTTGACATGAAACTTTGTGGGCAAAAACAGTTTTGGAGAAGTTACACAAAAGATGTACTTGAAAGGTATGAGGAATGAAACATTCTAATTTTACAGAAAGGCTGGGTTTCCCCTTTGGTGACAGATGGACAAATTTAATCGAGGTTCATAAATTAGTGAAGAATTTGCAGAAAGAAAATTATTGGTATAATATGTGCAGAAACAATCACCAGATTAAACATATTTAAGGTGATTGAAGTACAAGTACTGAGTTTTTAAATTTATTTATTTATTGAGACCCTTTATATATAAATAAATTTATTTATTTATTGAGACCCTTTATATATAAATAAATATATTTATTTATTTTTATATATTGAGACCCTTTTTGTACCTATGGCTACATCTTGTCCTTTTAACAAAGGGAAAAAGTTAATGTGGGGCTAATTTGTTAGATTAATTCCTGAGATAAGGATATTGGCCAATAACAATAGAAAGATCAAGTCCGTCTTATATTAGAAGAGTGATTCCATCAACACAGATTCGGAGAAAGGATTGATAACTTTTTCAGATATGAAGAGTAAAATTTGGCATTGAATTGCTGGAAAATGACACTGGCAAAATGGTAATGCAGTACAAAAAAATGGCAGATGAACTGAATTAATATTTTATGATAGCCATCATTGTGGAAGAACCGAATGACATGCCTGAAATTGAAGAGAGCCAGTGGACAGAAGTGAGTGTCGTCACTATTATGAAGGAAAAGGTGCTGGGGACTGAAGATGGATAAGACACCTGGACCTGATATACTACACCCCAGGGTTCTGAAGGAGGTAGCTGAAGATATTGTAAACACATTAGTCATGTTGCAGAATTTCCAGAATCACTAGAGTTGGGAATGGTTCCACAGGACTGGAAAATTGCAAATGTCCCTCCACTCCAAGAACAGAGAGCCAAAAGACAAAAAATACAGGGCGTAGGCAAAAGTTATAGGAAGAAGGCCGAAAAAGGTTGTTGAAAGGAAGAACACTTCAGCAAGGATTTGAATGGTGAAGCAGACTCAATGGATTAAATGGCCTAATTCTGACCAATTATGATCAATGCTGAGAGACTGCTTCCTCCTTCTGCAGGATTCTGGAAGCAGAGGACGTTGAGACAGGGTGCAGGAACAGCTATTAAGATGGATGAGGAAAACAATTTACTTTATTCAGAAAGCTATAAATTATTGAGCACCTCTACTGTGGTTGGTGGTGGATGTTCAGTCATCAGATATTCAAAGCGGAGACCAGTTGATTTTTTGACACGAAGGAAATCACGGGTTATGGGGAATAGACAAGGGGATTGGACACAAGATGAGAGTGAAAGAGTTGGCATAGATTTGGTGGATCAAAGTCTCAGTGTTTTTCTACTCTAAAATTCTGTGAAAGTGGATAGGAATAACTTTTCTTCCATGTCACACATTATCTTAGGTAAATGTCATTGCTGCCATGTTCTTGGATATCTGAAAAGCAGCAGTTCAAGAAACTGGTCACTGCAATCATCTGAGGGTTATCCAGTGAAGAAGAACAAAGCAGGGCTGTCAGGAGTCAGCTGCCAACAATTTTTAAAAAGCATAAATGAATATAGAAAAGAAGTACTTAATTGTATAGCACTGATATTTACATAATCATTTAAGTAGCTTGGAAGACTTAGTTCCATCAGTAAAACTTTGAGTGAATATGACAAAGTGTTTAAAAGTTAAAAATGGAATTGATAAAAGGTCAGCACAGGGAACTGTCAGAAAGGAGAGAAATTGCATGGTTATCAATTAGATAATGATAGAACAACAGGTTTTCATACAGAAAAAATGCAAACAACTTGAATCATTTAATCCAATAAATAAAATTAGATGAATCATTTAATCTAATAAATAAAATTAGATGAATCATTTAATTTGTTTTGGTAAGTGCTGATCAGGACATGGATTAGGAAAAAAACACTTTCTATAATTATTTCAGTGTTTAAAGAAAAATTAAGTACTCATTTTTGGTGACATTTTGGGAATTGTACCTGTCTGCAAAAGCCAGCAAAGAATGTATGAACTAAATGCTATCAAATGTTCAAAGCAGGATTCTCTCCCAAGAGGATCTTTTTCTTCAAAATGGTGAGGATTAGATTGATAATCATCAACTCAATCAATTCTTTTATTGATTAAAGTGGGCTGAAATCACTGAGTAAATGAACCTTCATGTTTGTCTACATTAAAACAATAATTTTCGATATGTTTCATAAGGCTACATTTAAGAATTATATTCTTTAGTTACAATATGTGGAAATAAAATATCCGCTGATATACCGAATAGATACACTGTTAATGATATCCAGGAAGCAACCTCCCCTCTCTCCTCCAGTTTGTGATTTTGGTTTGTGTACGTGGTGGTGAATGCAGCCAGAGGCAACTCTTAACAAAGACTGATGTCTCATTAAAAATTACTCAGCTGGCTTCTGAGAGGGCAGGAAGTTTGGAGAATTTGTGCTGTTGTGCTTGAGGAGTCCCAGTGGAAGCCTCAAAATTACTATTTCAGCAATTAATACTGAACTGTCAGTCTGTTCTGAGCAGTGCAATCTGCAGCCCAGACAATGACTTCTGATCAACATGATCCACAGCACAGGCAATGGCTTTGGCTGGGAGAGAGATTTATAGAAGGGAGAAAGCAGCCAGTGAGAATTGTATTGACTGGTTTTGCTGTTTCGTACCAACCTTTAGGATGAATTTTTTTAAAAGCCAAGTGATGTATCAGCAGTAATCTGCCATTGTATTTATACTGGGCCTCACAAATTGCAGAATGTAGTCAGTCTTCCTTGCATTTTTCAGAAACAATCTCAGAATTATCAGAAGAACAATTAAGTTTATTTGTGACTTTTAAAAACCAAAGCTCTAACTTCTCCCAGAACATTTATTTGCAGTAGTTGGTCTGGTTTTTCCTTCAGATGTTTTTTCACTCCACCCTGAACTGTTGTTAGTTGTTTTGTGATCCCTTGTGGCTGATTTATCTCTCCTCTACTGCCTGTTTCCCCTGGCTGCTGACTCCTGTCATCCATCAGAATTGCTCTGGTGTCCTTCACTGGTTGAATTGTCTCCTTTAGCAAACATCAAGATCTAGTTACTTTCTCACTTTTATAAGCCTCCTCATCTACAGTGATGCCTCAGATTTTTTTTTTCCACTTTCCTAAATTCATTGTTTCTATTCTTGTACTGTTAACTTCTTTGCTACTATGAGCCACCTCTGCACCCAAGACCCCCATTCATCTCTGCTGCACCTCATCTTGAAAAAGGTTCCCAACCCAGAATGTTGATGTCCATTTCTCGCCATGGATGTTGCCTGACCTGTTGAGTCCCTCCCTCTTGTTATTTCCCCTGAATCAACACCCCTGTCTAATTCAACCCTGAACTCCACTGAGAATCTTCCAGCAGAAATGCCCATTCAATTTCTGTCTGGGAAACATCCCAGAGATTCATTGACTGTCCAGAATAGACTCCATATCCGGACATTGATTCGCAAACAAGCTGGTTCAATATCATCAAACTGGACTCAAGACTTTAAATTTTGACTTGCTAAGATTATTTGTTCCCTGTCCTCTGTTAATGACCAGGACTCAGGTTTGCCCATGTATGCCAAATTCTCTATGCCAGTTAAGGGTGCACTTTTACTGTCAATCCAACTCCAAGCCTGGTATTTCCTCCTTTTCATCACTTCCTCTGTCTTGAGCCCTCTCATCTGGGCATCTCTTCCTACTACCTGTTCAGGTGACATCCATTTATTCCACTCAGATTTTTTGAACTCCTGCTAAAATCTACCTCAGCAATTCACTTTTCCTTCCAACTCCACTACCACAGCCCAAATAGTGAATTGCCATTGGACATGTCTTGCATTCAACAATCTCCAAAGGAAATGCCATACCGGCTCCTTATGAATAGCCACCTCAGGCCCTGTCCTCACTTGCCTATCTGCAAACATTTCAACTGCCCATTCCTGCTGAGACCAGACCTTGGATCACAATGCCCTCAGTCTCAGAGGGAACCCCTGTCCTCTCCACATTTGCTTCCAGAATATTGTTTTAATTCATGGTTTCTGACTCCAGTTCTGGCCTTTATCTCTGCATTGTGCAGGTTTTCCACAGACATCAAGGTACTACATTCAGGAACTCTATTCTCAAACACTTTGCCTTCCTTTCACATCCATACATCCAGATATAATTTCAGAGATGAGGATTTTGGGGTTGCTCTCCTTGGACCAAATAAATTAATGAAGGTACACAATTCATGACTGATTTAAATAGCTTAAATATAGAGAAATTGTCATCATTAGAGCAGAAAATTCTTAAAATCTCCGATTGATGACACAAGAAAAATGTGAGCTAAACTTTTTATAGATAGGGAGGAGTTGCAATTTGGGTTTCATTGTCAGGATACTAGAAAGAAAGTCAATTAATATTTTCAAAAGAAAGATAATAACATAAGTAATAGGAGCAGGAGTTGGCCATCTGGCCCATCCAGCCTGCTCGATCGTTCAATGTAATCATAGTTGATCTGAAGATCAGCTCATCTCTATCTACCTGCCTTTTCTCCATATCCCTTAATTCCTTTACTATGTATAAATCTATCCAACCATGTCTTAAATATATTTATTGATGTTGCCTCCACTGCTTCAGTGGGCAACAAATTTCATAGATTCAACACCCTCTGAAAAGAGCAGTTCCTCCTCATCAGTCCTAAATTTATTACCCTGAATCTTGAGGTTTATGTTCCTTACTTCTGGTCTCCTCTGCAAATAGAATCAACTTACCTACCTCAGTCTTATCTAAATTTGGATATATACTTGAAAGAGAACATACTATGGGGAAAGAGCACATGACTGGGATTAGCCAACTTGGTCCACAAGAGTTACCTCTGTCCAAAGGACTGACCATCTTTGATCGCCATTATATTTTCCTGCTTCCATGCAGAACTCTATACACTTAATATCTCCTTTGGCTTAGTGCCATTTAGTGTCTTCCAATGTCTCTGTAAAGCACCTTGTTTCTATGATAAAAATATTTCTGAACACTGCCCATAAATCTATGGAAATTATTGGATAGTTTTGGTGATGGGCAGCCGATCTTAATACTTGCTTTATAAACTGAAAATCTTTCCAAATGACCAATGCCATCAGTGGGATGAAATGCCAATAGCTACTTTCCAGACAGTCCGACGGAACTAATTGACAGTTGTAGATGTTACATTCAGCAGACTGATATCTGTAATTTCAACCATGTTAATAGGCTGTCAGATTTAATAATAACATAAAATATAATCAATCAACATAATGGCAGCACATAACATTATTTACACCCGACTTACTAAAGTAATTGAGTAGCAGTTCTCCTGAAGCAAACCATGTCAATTTCATGACCACCCATAGTAGGGAAATAACACTTGATATCAAATAATGCCTGACCTTGAATAGTTCAAGTAAATAGACAATCTATATAAAATCAAGAATGTTGCAAGTTCAATCTACTTCTGTAATGAATTAATTGATTAGTAAAGGCAAGAAGAATCCTATACATGTACAATCATTGGATATGTATAATAAACAGGACTTCTTGGCTGGAGGCAGGATTCTGATTAGAACCATCAACTTTAAAAGTCTGAAACTTAAGTATTAGATTGTAGAGATGCATTGCCGAACACCCAAGTCCGAAACTCACGGAGAGACAGATTGTGCTCCATCTGTCACAACACTAAGCTACTGAATTCTATATGGGGTCCATTGAAGGTACCCAAGTCAATTCTCCAACATTAGTCAGGGAATTGTGTGGATCAGCCTTGATTTCAAAGGCTGAAGATTAGGAGGTAAAAGCAAAGATAAGTACTTGTTTAATGGCAACTAAAACTGGAACACTGGAAAATTCAATTGGTCAAACAGCATCTATGAAGGGAAAAGTTGCAAGTCAAGGCCTCCATCAGGTCTGACAAAGGACTACTGGAATATAGTAGTATAGGAATGAGGGATGAGTGGGATCGAGCCTGTTTGGTGATAGGTGGAACCAAATGAGGAGAGGATGATGGTCAGACTGAGCTAACTGGGGGGATGGGTGGGACCAGAGCTAGTGAAGTGAAAGGTGTAACCAAAGTGGGGTGGGGAGATAGAAATAGTTGGTGAGATGGGAGAGGTGGGATGTTAAGTATGGGGGGTGGGGTGGAAGAAAGCATCAGGGATGCAGCTTAACTGAAATTGGAATAGTCAATGCTCATACCATTGAGTTGTAAACTACCCAAGATGTTGTTCTTCTAGTTTTTGTTTGGCCGCTCCTCAGTAATGGAGAAGGCCTTGGACTGAATGGAGGAGTATGCCCTGACTGACACCCAAACTTCAAACATCAAAAGCCGAAGCTTTTTTAGTCAAAACCTCCGCACATCCTCTATCACTGCATTTTCACTTCAAACATTGTGGCCACTCCACTGGAGCCTGCCTGTCCTTTATTCACTGCTGTGGCTGAAACCTGCAGAAAGGTGAACATCTCTTATCACCAACACCATTGTTTCTTTGAAAAAACGTCCAGCAGTCTTCCTTCACTCAGCTCTTGAGTTAAGCTGCTGAAAGATGACAAATGGCCAATACAAATGAATGCTTTCAGAGCCAAATAACCAGATCATTTTCACTGTGAACACTCATAAATCATGATCAATGGAAAGAGCTGCAGCAGGGCAAATGGTGGCAAAAGGATTGTAGAACAGCTGAAAGTTAAATCTGTGTGGACAGGTGCTTAGGAAGTGTTTGAGCTAATACCACTAACCCAAGTAAGGTCATCACTCGGGAGGAGAGAAAGTGTGCTGTTGTAGTTGCCACAGCTACACTCAAAACTGCTGAGAGAACCATCATTTTTTTAAAATGTATTCATAAGCAACATGTCGTTGCTGGCAATGCAAGTGTTAATTGTTCTTGCATTTAACCACCTTGCTTGAACTGCTTAAATCCTGATAGGTAGCAGTTCTAGAATTTGGACCCAAGGCCAAGGCAAAAACAGGACTGTATCTTCAAGTCAGGATGGTTCCTTGATGGTGGAGGGAATGAATATTTAGACCGACAGGTGCCATGAAGCAGGATGCATGGATGAAAGACAGGCACGTGGATGGAAGAAAGATAAAGGGTTACAGGATAGGAAGGGTGTAGTGTTTTTTTTAAAGGAATATTTGGGTCGGCGCAACATCAAGGGTTGAATGGCCTGTGCTGTACTGTTCTATGTTTAAGGTGGGGCGGGGGTTTGATCTTCAGTGGTGTGCAAGCATTCCATCACACACCTGTCAAATGCCTCACAGACAGTGAAAAGACTTTCAGTAGCCAGAACGTAAATCATGTGTTCCACACTACCTAGCCTTTTTTTTTTTTTTTTTTAAATCATTTAATCTTTGTAGTTTTGCAACTAGTCTGGCTTACAGTGACCCAGCGCTTGCCGCTGCATACTTCAAATGTCCTTTTTCCTGTCCGCTGCAATCCTCAGGTAATTCCGTTGAACTGGTGTTGCGCATTTTAAACCAGCAATATTTGCTAAGAGTGGTTGCTGTTCCAAGTTGTTCTCTCAAAATCTCATTAAAATCAAGCAAGAAAATTAGAGCATTTAACCCCAAAATATTTGAATATTATGTGGGAATGATGGATGATGGTCAAATCACATGTTTAGACTTACCATCCTTTCAAAATACAAATCATTTTGAGGAACTTTTGTAATGTTGGCTCTCGTATTATAACAAGGGACACTAAAAGACCATGATCAGCCCAGCATCAGGCATTCCCTACGCTTTTAAAATCTGGTTTATTTTCCATCAATCTTATTTACTTTTCTGTACTGATTAATTCTCAAAGGCTTGATTGACAGTGACCAGTTATTATGAAGATTGCTATGTATATAGTTCATCACAAGCTGATTATATGGAAAGGGAGCAGCTTATCAGAGATATGTTCTCTTTTATACTGAAGAATATTATTTTCTGACATTTATTGCTGCTATGTCCACTTTTTTAAAAACTTTTGCTTGTATCTATCAGCATGAATGATGATCACTCACTGAATCAGACATATGAAAATCACTTAGAGAAACATTTTTTTTTTATAAAGGAAAAAATAGCAAAAGCAAATCAAACTTATGGGTGAAAATATCTGCCAATGTTGGTGTTAATAAAAGTTGTTAAGAAGATTTAGTTAATTGGATTGTTATCTACTGTTTAGTCAATACACATGTTCTCTTGGTGATTCCCTTTCAAAGTATGAAAGTTTCAACAGTTTTCTTCCAACCATCACATCATAATTTCATATTAGCTTTGGACAGAGACTGTGAAGTCAATATTATGCACAAGAAATTAGAAAACTGATGTCAAGCAATGATGGGGTCATTTGTACATCGTCTTGCTGACGTGAATGGCCTGCCCTCATTCATCTTATCCTGTGTCTAATGCATCTGTTCCAGTGTAAATGAATTCATCTCATGCTGTGCAGGATATCTATGAATTGAAATTACAAGTAATTTTAGAACTTCAATGGAACCTAATAACCCATTTCAAATAATCCTCATGCTCTGTTGATATGGCTAGCTTGTAGAAAGACTGCTGCTGGTCTTGTAAATCAAATGACTATTTCGCATCTTGCCATCCTTGCAGATTGACAAAGTTTAAAAAAAAAGGTTTGGAGGTGATACTCAAATTCCATCTGCAATGCAAGGCATGTCAAGTTCCTTTCTTTTGTTATAATTCTACTCACAATTCCGATGAACCACAGCACTGTTGAATAATGAAAATAAAAACAGAAAATAGGAAATATTCAGCATCTGAGAAAAATAATTAATGGTTGAGGCCAGTGACCTTTCATGCGGATATTCACGAAGCCATCATTGACCACAGATAATAGATGCAAAATTTGCTTTGCTGGATAACAATATTCAACCCAGTCACTTTAATCCTCCTCCCAATCCACAACATGGTTTAGTTTTAGAAGGGCAATCATGCACCCATACGGTTCACTCTGTTCTCATGGCTACCATCAGGAAAGAGATATAGATGCCACTAGACTCGCATCATGAGGTTCAGGAACAGCTGCTCCCCCTCCACCATCAGACTCCTCAACAACAAAATCAGGGACTCATTTA
This sequence comes from Narcine bancroftii, assembly GCF_036971445.1. Lineage (NCBI taxonomy): Eukaryota > Metazoa > Chordata > Chondrichthyes > Torpediniformes > Narcinidae > Narcine > Narcine bancroftii. The sequence continues at coordinate 16,879,693 of NC_091477.1, forward strand.
AGGACTCTTCCTTTTGCAGTTCACTGATTTTTTTTCCCCTCTTACTGTATGACAGAGTCAGTTGTTTACATTTCTATTTGTTTTCATGTGTACATTGACTCAGTTATTTTTTGCACTGCCATTAGTGGTAATTCTGCCTCGCCCACAGGAAATAAAATTTCAAGGTTGTATGCGATGTCAAGGATGTACTCTACAATAAATAAACCGGAAATCAGATTCCTTTGTAAGAACATTTATGTCTATTGTATCATCTGTGTCCCTCATGAGATGATTGCAAAGTGTTTTGGTTCTTCTGGTACTTCCTCAATGATGTAGAGCATGCCACGTTCAGTAATTTGTCAGGTGAAGCTATCAAATGACAGGTAATATTTTTCCACAATAACTAAGACAGTGGTCACAACCAAGGGAGAACCTGAAATGCCATGGTTTTTCCACTAACAGAAACACACAATGAGTCAAAACAAATTACATTGGAACAAATTCTACAGGCAGTTTTACTGCCCCAAAACACAGGTCAAGGTATAAGGCAGGAATACAATGCAAGATTCTCTACATTTAAAGCATTCAGTAAATTAACATCCACTTTCACGACTACGTAACTTACTCATTAGTAACACAGTAACAACTTACTTTGGTAATTGTAGTGATATGCATATACTGCTGGTATATACACAAATAGCTGGCCTGCCCATTGATGCCTCGACCCCATGCAACTCCTCTCCCTGTGGCCTGGCTATAAAGGTCAACCTCCTTGCCCCCTCCTTCCATTCATTTCGAGCACATGGAGATGGGCCAACCAAAATCTAATGTGTATTAAAGCCTATCGTTCCTCACTCAGTCTTTAGAGTCATTGGTGGTGCGTATCTGTAACCGCCCTTAGATCTTTGACTTCCACCACAGAAAAGCACATCATCAGCTTTTAGTTCAAATGATGAATCTTTGTGGTGTGGATGATATTGCTGCTGCTTTCTTTGTTCTTACAAAACATTGTAAAATTCTTGGCTGTGCAATCAGAACTTTTTCAGGCGCACAGATTAGAACAGTTCAAAAAAGATACAAAACTGGTTTTCATAAATAAATACTGGGTTGCCAGCAACACTCCAATTGCTGTGAACAAAATATGAAAGAAGCTTCTGTTCCAATGATGCACAATATTATTGTTCACACTTTATGAAATGAGATTGAGAACTTGTGCTGCAAAGTTGCATCTTGCTTTCATGTTTATCATCCAATAACTGGTTCAGAGTACCCATTCATATTGGACCTCCTCTCTCAAATCTGACTGGTACACCGTGTACGACTTTTGCTGGCGTTATTTTATTTATATAATAAATATTTCATTTTCTGAGGGAATTTCTATTTGTCCATTTTAACAAAATTAATTCATCAAAAGTAGCTTCTCCATTTATTACTATGTACATTGGGTTTGTAGTTTGAGTCAATTCCCAGTTTCTTCCTTCCTGCCAGATGACTCTCTGGATTGTAACCTCAATAAATTTATCACTAAACATGCCACATAACTGCTAATAATGGAACTGCAGACTCAGCAGGGACTTCAATTGTTCTAACCCTGTTTCATTTTTTTTAAACGAATATGATAATCTTAATTAATTTTAATTGATAGACCTAAATTTTAATTGATAGGACAAGTAGCCTTGTATTTCTCCCCTTACTCAGCAGGCAATTGAAGTCAAACTAAATGTAATATATCAACAGATGATCTACACAATTATTTATTTTTGACAGAATTATTTTGCCACAACACAACCTAGTTGGTCCATTCACATTGTGCATTGCTGAATGCAGTCCATCTTCTCACAGCATGCCTCCCTTTTTGCTAATTACTATGGCATTTGCCTGGTCACCAGCAATAACCAAGTTTTATTTAACCAATTCTTCAGAAAACAGATTTCATAATGGATTGTAAAATTAAAATCTGTTTCAGGTTTGATTACTTCTAGTTTTAATCAGTTCTGAGTCCAAGGTTGGGTAACTTTGGATATCAATTCCTCACTTAAATCTTAATGTGAAAATATATATACATTTTTTTTCCTCTTGCTTTTGCAGATTTCCCAAGCCTTTGGAAGCCAGCATCTGAAGAAAGCACAGGTGTATCAAGGGAATGTGCCCTGGGTGCCACTTGAAAGGGGAGGCACTGGGCTTGTCTGCCAATCCTCATACTTTAAAAACAAGCTCGTATGTGCTATTTAGGAGGAGGAGTGTACATTGAGTTAGTGTCACCATTGTTGTCACCCTCTGCCACACAATGACAGATCTCTTGACCCATCTGTGCCTCAGAGGCACTAGTTCAGCATCCCATTCACCGCCAGTGTCCTCGCTCACCCACAAACTCGTACACATTCTGCTGTGAGCTTCCTATTAAACCCAAAACAGCATTCTCTGATGGGGCAAGGGCTCCAGCACCAACCCTCCTTTAACAATGATGTAAAAACAAGTTCCACGCAGTATGCGCAGAGAGCTTAGTGAGCTTGGTAAGTAAGCAGCTGAAAGTTGGCAATTTGTGATGTGCATGCACCAGCAGAGCCTGGAAATTATTTACCCCCCACAAGCCTACCCTAAGCCTGACTCCCCAACACCCCTTGAGTGATTTATTTCAAAGAGAATACTTTGCAGACCAGCAAGATAATAATTGGCATTAGCACTTTTACCATAACCACCATGGGGAGGGTTCTGAGTCAGGCGTCAGGAGCTCCGGCTTCCTGCTTCTCTCCCACCAGGTGCTCAGAGTCCAGAAAAAACATTCCACTGAAGGGGACTGTGACAGCCACTCAACACTAACTTTGGCCACTCTGCTCTGGCCTGGGGAACACCGCTCACTGCTTTCATTCAGTGAATGCTGGCCGAAGTAGGCAGAAGGTCTTTTTTTTTTTTAATTGAAGCGACTGTTGTGTTTTTTAAGCTGTAGATTCTTTTCAAGTATCCCAATGTGTCCAACACAACATTAGATATGGCTATTTTAGGATTCAACAGCAGAAAGGAAAGAGGGAAGGTGAAGTGTTAGTTTTAAAAGAGGGGATGCAATTTCAATACTTACCATAGGTCCTATTTTTTTTAAATACGCCACTGGAAGGGAGGTGAGGTATGTTGGATAGTCTTTCCAAAACACTTGGAAAGTTTTTTTGACCAATTTTTCAGGTCAAATTTGGGGTGGGTCTACATTTACACAGGCCATACTTTTGACTGTGGTAAGTACCCACGTCATTTAAGGCGTCGGGAGCTCAGGTGGTGGGTGGGGGCCAGGGCAAGGATCCGCAGTCAAGGCATCTAGCAGGTTCACTGCTAAAATTCTTCTGGCAATATATTGATAGATAAACATACTTTCATTCAAAAGAAAAATGAATGATTTACACAATTATAGAACTGAAAGAGAGCTTGCCTCAGTGAAAGTGAATCCTGGCTGTAGTCATAGTTACTGGAAAAAAAACTGTTGAAGATATTATATTTGATATGTGATGCCCTTTGAAGGAGTATTCATTATCTTCCTCATTCTGGAACATCATTCAATACAAATTATTGAATACTAAATTTAAAAATGATTAATCCATATCTGGCAAGAAATTCAGCCCCTATTGGTAGAATTATATTTACAATATAGTGTGGCAGGGCACTGTATTCTGCCACTGGGATTTAATTTTAAACTTTAGAATTGACAGTACCATATAGTCTGTTAGTGCTACTAACCAGGAATGAAATACTTGAGACCCAAGAGGCAGCCCAGTGGTGTCGTGATTAGTGCTGCTGTCTCAGTTGCAAAGTCCTGGGTTTGATCCTGATCTTTGTTCTGTCTTTGGCCACTTGGGTTTTCCCCTGGGTATTTCAGTTCGACCCTCCCTCCCAACTGCAAGTTGGCTCTCGTGCATGAGCCCAGCAGCAGAATCAAGTATTGATGCTGATGGGATGAGAGACAGTGGGTGCCTGATAATCAGTGCGGATGCAGTTGATCAGAGAGCCTGTTTCTATGCTGTATAACTAACTTATGACCCCATTTTAAATCTTTCATTTTGACATTAAAACATTAATTAGATCAAAGCTTATGAATCTTCACAGAGAGAAATTGTTTGTTTGAGAGGGTACATTGCAGTTGAACAATGAGCTTGTATACAGGAATGGTTTCCTAACACTGGCGTCACCGGTTGACACCAAAATAACTGTATGTAACAGGTGTGTGCAGTGTTTCAGTAGAAATTTATTGTTTTTCATTTAAAAATTCTTGTAGTTAGATATAAAAATAAAAAACATTTCTTGTAAGCCACTCTTATATGAACCTTCCAAAATGCCACCCCTGCTCAGTTCCACCACCCCCACCCCGGCCATGCAAGCAACACATACCCATGGTTCACTTATTTACTGTGCTTTATTAGGAATAAATCTTTTCGTAGCAAATAATTCTGGACATGATCAGGTGCAGGACAGTGAGGATTCATGAAGGTTTGAATCAAATGAGCAGGATTACCAGCTTTCCTAGTTTTGAAATGGATGAAATGATTATTTCTTATGGGTGCTGAAAAGACAAATAGTACCAAAGGCACCGTACCCACTATAATTTTGAATTTCAAATTCAGACATGCAGCAATAGTAACAGGCCATTTTGGCCCACAAGTCCATGACACCCAATTAACCTACAGTCCAGGTACATTTTGAGCAGTGGGAGGAAACTGGTGCCCCTGGGGAAAACCCATGCAAACACGGGGAAATTGTTCAAACTCCTATATGGCATGGGACTCAAACCCCATTCTCAATTGCATGCGTCGTAAAGGTGCCACGATGGCCAACCGCAATGCCAACCATCCTGATAGTAAGTACATTCAGCAGTTCACACACTTATTTAATGTTTCTGAATAAAGTCAAACTTCTGCCACTAAAATAATCCAATAATTCGAAAAGGTTCGAAAAGAGGAAATGATCTTTCATACATTTTGTATGTTCACTCACAGGATTTTTTTTAAAAACAAATTTAGGTGTTAGATAGCTTCATGGAAGTTAATTTCATTTGTGAGCATCTATGACAGATGAAGGAGGGTAAATTGTTTACACAATTTAAAAGGTGTAAAGTGGTTTGCAAGTGTGAGATTAAAAGATTAATTAGCTTTTCTCTAATCTTTGTTCTTGCAGCAGAATCTAACATTACTTTATCTCAAGTTGAAAATATGCTACTGGATGGTTTTACCCTTAAGAAACAGCATATAAAGTTGTTGAAGGTATGCATTTCATGATCCCTTCATAAAGTATATGGGAGCAGAATTCTACTTCATGTACAAGTTTCAAGATTTTTATTGTCATGTAATAAAACTGAAATTGTAGTATTACACAAAATGTCCTTTAGTCTCTGTGAGGGATAAGTAAAACTGATAAAAATATGAAAGATGAGGAAACTAGTATGGATATGTGTAATTAATGAAGCCAGTATGAATAGGATAAGAATAGATAACAGAATGTAGGAAGTAAAGTTAGTTTGAATAAGATAAGGGTCTTCTAGCCTGAGACAGAATTAGCAAGTTCTGCATATAATAGCCCTGAGAGTCCGGAAGGTGTGAATTAGAACAAAGGCAGGTTTGTGAATAAGGACAATGGCATGATGGGACACTGACAGGATACACCCTGGTCCTCCAAGTTCACAGAAACAGCACGTAGGCAGACAGGATTGCCTAATGCCAAACTCATCCAGGAGGCAGAAGAATGTAAGGGGGAGGGTATTTCTATACTGAAATCAACTGTATAAAAGTTGGGTGAGCCCCAGTGTATGTGTGTCTTCCCAGGGTAAGGGGAAAGCACCCAACTTTGCATTGTTGTATAATAAATGTTCTTTGTTCTCAATTTTTGTCTCGAGCAATTTCTGTGAAGGTACTTCTGTTTCTCACAGTCTCCCTCAAGGCTGACAAATAATCACCGAGTATTGCCCAGTGCCGTTCCAGTAAAAGAAAGGAGCAAAAGAGTCTCTTCAGAGTCACTACATATCCGTGGATTAACCTCCAGAGCTCCCGTGACCTCTACTATACAGAGTCCAGTTCAAACCGTCGGCAATCCAAGCTCCAGATCCAAAACTCCGATACGATCAGGAAGCTTCGGGCGTCCCTCTTGACCTCCACTAGTGCTGACTTCACTAGCTGTTTACCATGAGCCAGATTCTAACAGCCTGTGTGGGACCCTGGACTGCAAGTTTCCAACAGCCTGCAGCCTGTGTTGATCCTTCAGCCACTGAGCCCCCCTCACTAGTCCAATGCCATGTTCACCGTCATGTAGGGTCGTCACCTATGCTTCTTCTCATGGTGGGGGGGGGGGGAATGTTTCTCCCCCTTTCTGGAATCTCTCCCAGCCTGCTGCTTCATTAGAATCTGTAACCCCTCAAGGTTGCTCTATCTGACATCATGGTCGCAGGATTGTTAATAAAAACATCATTGGTTCCTTTATCAGGCTGTTTAAAGCCTGTATGAACCTGTCAGCATTCAGGCTGGACAGTTGGACCCTGTGGAGGAATGCTGTATTTCTGCTCCCCACCCTCCCTGGGACCACCCCAATGAAGTTGATGTTAATGCCATCCAATTGGAGGGTGCCCAGACAGAAAGGAGGTGTTGATCCTTCAAAATGCAGGTGATCTTTGTCTGGCAGTGAACGAGACAATGGATATACATGTTGGCAAGGGAATGGGGTGGGGAATTTAAATGAGTTGCCAATGGAAGATCCATACAACTGCAGCATATAGAGCCAAGGTACTCAACAAAGCAATCTTCCAGTCTCTCCAATGAAGAGATCACAATGGGACCCCTGAAGATTCACAAGTGAAGGTTTGCTTCACTTGGAAGAACTGTTTGGGGCCCTGAATGGTGGTGAGGGAGTGTGGACTGAAGTGGAGCACATCCTGCGGTCACGGAGGTAGGTGTCAAGGGGGAGATTGGTGAGAAGAAAGGAGCAGATGAGGGAGTCACAGAGGGAGCACTCTCTGCAGAAGCCAGATAGAAGGAAAGATGTATCTGGTGGTGGGATTGCTTACAAGGTGGCAGAAGATGATACATTGAATGTGGAAACTGGTGAGGTGATAGGTGAGGAAAACAGGAATCCTGTTCTCGTTACTTGTTGGGCAGAGAGGTCCAGGCAGAAATGTGCATAGTAGAGGATATGCAGGTGAGGGATGAGTTGATGACGGTAAACAGGAAACCATGTTGTTTGAAGGAGGAGGACATCTCTGATGATCTGGCATGGAAGTCCTCATCCTGGGCACAGATGTAACAGAGATGGAGGAATTAAGAGAAAGGAATGGAATCCACATGGGGTGTTAAAAGGTGTAGTCAAGGTAGCTGTGGGAATTGGTGGATTTGTAGAAAATTAATGTCAAGCGTTTGTCTCCCGAGGTGGAGACTGAGGTCAAGAAAAGGGAAAGTGTCTCCATCAATGGACCAAGTGAATTTGAACTCAGGGTGAAAGTTGGTAGTAAAGTGAATGAAGCTGATGAGCTCATCATGGGTACATGAGGCAGCACCAAAGTAGCCGTCGATGTAGTGGAGGAAGAGTTGAGGAACTTAGCCTGTGTAGCCTTGCACATGTAGGCTTGTAGCATGGACTGCTCCACATAACCAACAAAAAGACAAGCATAACTGAGGCTCATGTGGGTACCCATGGCTACCCCTTTGACTCGGAGAAAGGGGGATGAGTCAAAAGTGAAGTTATTGAGGGTAAGGGCAAGTTCTACCAGCCAGAGGGTGGTGGTGGTGGTGGAGGGGGACTGTTTGGGCTGTTGTCAATGACCTAAGCTGGTCATTTACAATTCACCTGTGCACAATTAGACTCATTAAAAAATGTCAGCTTTTATCTAATATGTACTGTACCTCACTGACAAAAGGCAAAGGAGGAAAAACCCAACACCCAACCCCAACCAACCAATTTTCCCCTGCAACCGCTGCAATCGTGTCTGCCTGTCCCGCATCGGACTTGTCAGCCACAAACGAGCCTGCAGCTGACGTGGACTTTTTACCCCCTCCATAAATCTTCGTCCGCGAAGCCAAGCCAAAGAAAAAGAAGACTGTACATATTACTACTCCTGTTAGTATCTTGCTCTGCATAAGGAGATAACGCCAAGAGTGTTTGACATTTTACCTACTTATGCAAACATGTATGGAGTCTCTCATAGCTGAAAGAAGCAAATATAAATTCCATTAATAAGCTTGTCCTGATATTGATATTATGCAACCTCAATCCTGATCAAAAGATGTTTTTTAAGCTTGCATCAATGCATTCAATCTAAAGTTTTTAAACCATCTCTCAGGAGAAATCTTGATGTATTGAAAGTAAATCATGAAAATCTGTAGACACCGTGGTTGAAGCAAAAAAAATACCCAAAATGCTGGAGAAGGTCAAACAGTGTCCTTTGTGTAGAAAAGGTAAAGGATACATGACTAACGATTCGAGCTTGAGCCCTTCATCAATATATGAGATAATGTCAAAGAGCATCCCAACAAAAGGGTGGGGGAGGGGTGACAAAGTCAGGAGATGATAGGTGGATGAGGGGAGGGAGGTGACTGCAGCAATGAATGGAGGAGGGATGGCTGGGTGGGGAAGGGGGTGGACAACTGGAAAGACAGGAAGGGGAGAGGAAGAAAAGGCAAGCAAATTTAAGAGAGAGCAGAGAAGATGAATTAAACTAGTTATGTTTTGAATTTTATCCAACATTTCAGGTGACTTCAAAACCCCAAGAACAACGAGTGAAACATTGTTTTTACTCCCATCAGAAGCTCAGTCAACATGCACAAGGACTAAGATCCTGCATTTATTTTGTCTCTTGGCCCAAAGCTGTCAATCAAATCCACTTCAAATTTAACTAAACAAAACTGCTACAGGTGAAGTCCAAAAATCTGCATGCCAAAAATCCAGACCACCCGAGAACGCAGACTTTTAAAAGCTCTCAACTTAAAATTTAGCAGGCTTTTAAAAATATTTAATTTTTTTTCATGAATGTAATTAATAAATTTTCAAATAAATATTAATTTAATTTAAAATTACAATAATTATATGCTGTTTTTAAACACACCCTTTCCCTCCTCCACCCACTCAAATTATACAAAGAGAAAAAATATTAGTGTAATATATAGTCATATAAAATATGGAAAAGAAACAGTTTCCTGGATAGGATGAAGGGTTGGTTCACACACTGGGATCCAACAGTATTTATACATCTATTTTTGGGAAGAAAATGAACACTGATCTTAAGAGGCCGGAAGTACATTTTACATATTTACCCCTAAACTTTGCAAATATGGGCTCCAAATTTGTAAAAAAGTTAGCATATTTATTTCTTAAATTATACACAATTTTCTCCAAAGGAATACAACTTTGAATTTCTGAATTCCATCTCTCCATACCCAAATATGTATCTGATTTCCAAGTCACTGCAATATACTTCCTTGCCACCATTAATGCTATTTTAATAAATTTCGCTTAATAGAATGATAATTTCAACTTGTGTCTTGTTCCTTCCATATTTCCCAATAGGTCTGGATTTGTGGAAATACAGTACCAGTAATTTGTTCTAAATAATTTCCCAAGTCCTCCCAAAAAGACCTTACTTTAGAACATAACCAAGTAGGGTGTAAAGATTCCTATCTCTTCATCACATCTAACACATTTACCTGATAAACTGGATTTCATTTTATTCAATTTTTGCAACATTACATACAATTAATGCAGGTAATTATATTGAACTAATCTATACCTGACATTTACAATATTTGTCATACAATCGCAACAAAGATCTGACCACCTTTTCTCATCAATTGTAATATTTAGATCTGCCTCCCATTTCTGTCTAGATTTATGGACTTCCTGTTTAATAGTACCCATTTGTAATAAAAGGTACATTGCAGAGATACATTTCTTAGTATAACCACTTCTGATAAGAATTTCCAACTCTCTACAAGCCAGTAAAAACATTGTTGGACCCAACTTTTCTTGCAGATATCCTTTCAGTTGAAGATGACAAAAAAGTATATTCTGAATTATTCCATATTTATTCTTAATTGTTGAAATGACATCAATTAACCTTGTTCTTAACAATCTTCTATATTTTAATGCCATTATAAAACCAAATATTTAAAAATTGATTATCTTTAGTAAAAGGTACAAGATTATTTCAATCAAAGGTGTCTTAGGTGATATACTACCTTTTGTTCCAATTTTGTTATTTATCTTATTCCAAATAATAATCAAGCGTTTCAATATTGCTGTTTCTTTCATACCAGTTATTAACTTTGAAATCCATTTGTATATAAATTCCTCTGCTATTTTATCCAACTCTATTTTGACTCACACCAGTTTTCCTGATCCCTCAAAAAGAAATCTCATTTGGGTCACTTGATAATATTTCTTAAAGTTAGGAAGCTGTAAACTTCCCAATTCATATTTCCACATTAATCATTCTATAGAAACTCTTGACATTTTACCTTTCTAAAGAAATCTCCTTATATTTATTTAATTCTTGAAAATAGTATTGGTAAGGTTTTAAAAAGATATTGTATTCATGAAAAAAAATATTCATCTTAATACAATTAACCCTTTCGACTAATGTTATTGCCGAGATTTTTTTTTTTTAAATCCTCTTCAACTTTAAGTAATGGTAAGTAATTCAATTTATACAAATTGTTATCTATCTGAATCCCTAAAATATTTAATCACCTCATTTGGATATTTCCCTAAATTGAGTATTTCTTTGACAAAAGTCACAATCTCCTTGTGTAAGGGGCATATTTTCACTTTTGTCCAAATTTATTTTATAACCTGAATCTCACCATATTCTTCCAGATTTAGATCTAGTTTCTATAAATAAGTCTCCAGGTCTGTCAGATATACTGCAAATAAAGTAATTTTATACTCACGACTGACCTTAAACCCCTTAATTTCTAAATCACTCCTAATTACCTCTGCTTGTGGCTTCATAGCTAAAACAAACAGCTGGGGATAAGGGACAGCTTTGTCTACTAGATCTTGCCAATTTAATAGGCTTTTGTGTGCAGGCAGGAATGCATTTGTAAGCACCACAGATGCACAGCGGCGACAAGCTACCACTTTGTTTTCCTTTAAAACTGCTCATTTTGACATTGAATCATAGTATATTTGCTAATTAATAAGTTGTCAAAATTTACCTGATTATCTCTATTTCTCCTTAAATTTGAATTTTTAAAAGTACTCCCCAAGAATCCAGAAGATCTGGACCGACCCAATCCCTAAACAGTTGAAGTCCAAAAATCTGGTCTGCAATAGGTTGCCAATGTAAATGTGACATTCTATCCTAAAATAATGCAATCCTGTCAATTCTCGTGACTATAGGAACTGGTAAAGCCCATGTCTAAAAGGAGACTACATAATGAAATCATTACTGAAGGATAAATTCTAACAAGTACATTACTGCCTGTGCTGGTTGTTGTTTTCTATTCACTTCCATAGTCATCAAGTCATACACTTGGAAATAAACATAGTGCCACCATTAGAAAGAGAAATCCCCATAAGCATAACCAGTATTGGAGCGTCAATGGAAGCCAAACAAGATCATCCCTAGAAGTGGGTGCAGGAATTGCCACATTTTAATTAATAATGTTCATTCCTCCTGATTCAGACACTACAGCAATTTTGTGCTGCCTACTCATGATCAAGATGGCTGCAAGCAACCAGCAGTAACAGCAACATGGAGTGGTTGCAGGCCTCCACTCAGTAAGAATACTGGATCATACAGATGCACGACTCGTAGAAATCTGATTTCTACACACATTCTTAAATACATTTTAAAGCTTTTCCAAAATAGGAACAAGAACAATAAAATGTTTTGCGCTTCTCATGATTGACCAGATACTGTATATATTCTATTAGGTTAACATGATTCCTCAACATGATTATCCAACTGCACGAAAACCAACAAGGTCGGGTCAGATACAGCAATGAGCTCTCTGAACCCTTCTCCATTAACAATGGCGTGAAGCAAGGCTGTGTTCTCGCACCAACCCTCTTTTCAATCTTCTTCAGCATGATGCTGAACCAAGCCATGAAAGACCTCAACAATGAAGACGCTGTTTACATCCGGTACCGCACGGATGGCAGTCTCTTCAATCTGAGGCGCCTGCAAGCTCACACCAAGACACAAGAGAAACTTGTCCGTGAACTACTCTTTGCAGACGATGCCGCTTTAGTTGCCCATTCAGAGCCAGCTCTTCAGCGCTTGACGTCCTGCTTTGCGGAAACTGCCAAAATGTTTGGCCTGGAAGTCAGCCTGAAGAAAACTGAGGTCCTCCATCAGCCAGCTCCCCACCATGATTACCAGCCCCCCCACATCTCCATCGGGCACACAAAACTCAAAACGGTCAACCGGTTTACCTATCTCGGCTGCACCATTTCATCAGATGCAAGGATCGACAATGAGATAGACAACAGACTCGCCAAGGCAAATAGCGCCTTTGGAAGACTACACAAAAGAGTCTGGAAAAACAACCAACTGAAAAACCTCACAAAAATAAGCGTATACAGAGCCGTTGTCATACCCACACTCCTGTTCGGCTCCGAATCATGGGTCCTCTACCGGCACCACCTACGGCTCCTAGAACGCTTCCACCAGCGTTGTCTCCGCTCCATCCTCAACATCCATTGGAGCGCTTACATCCCTAACGTCGAAGTACTCGAGATGGCAGAGGTCGACAGCATCGAGTCCACGCTGCTGAAGATCCAGCTGCGCTGGATGGGTCACGTCTCCAGAATGGAGGACCATCGCCTTCCCAAGATCGTGTTATATGGCGAGCTCTCCACTGGCCACCGTGACAGAGGTGCACCAAAGAAAAGGTACAAGGACTGCCTAAAGAAATCTCTTGGTGCCTGCCACATTGACCACCGCCAGTGGGCTGATAACGCCTCAAACCGTGCATCTTGGCGCCTCACAGTTTGGCGGGCAGCAACCTCCTTTGAAGAAGACCGCAGAGCCCACCTCACTGACAAAAGGCAAAGGAGGAAAAACCCCAACACCCAACCCCAACCAACCAATTTTCCCTTGCAACCGCTGCAATCGTGTCTGCCTGTCCCGCATCGGACTTGTCAGCCACAAACGAGCCTGCAGGTGACGTGGACTTTTTACCCCCTACATAAATCTTCGTCCGCGAAGCCAAGCCAAAGAAGAAGAAATACAAGTCGTGTCAGGGTGAAATATTTAATGAATTGAAAGAATTATAGCAAGTGTAATGCCATATAGGTCGTGATGGAAAATGGATGCATCAGACATGAAGAATCAGATTCTGGACATTTCTCAGGAAAGTAACTCTTGTACAACATGCCTGCATAAGAAATGGTAGCAGTGATAACAGCCAATAAACTATTTTCCTGCCCAATTTCCTTTGCTTTATCTACAATCTTACAATCTAGCCATCTTAGCCTTGAATATAGTTATTCCGTCTTCACAACTCATGGAAATAGATAATAGCAAATACATAGCCAGAGAATAAAATCCCATCTCCCTCTAAAGAGGTAAACTTTTATATTTAAACGATGCCCTTTGCATCCTTCTCATAATGTTTTCCCACCAATATAAATCATAGGGAGATATGGCTACAAATGTAAAAAGTTTTTTTTCCCCCATCTGCCATTAATAGAGATGGCAGCCAGTGGAGGTCAACTGATCTGATCCATTGATCCAAGATAGAGGAAAAAAACAAATGCTGGAGAAACTCAGCAGGTCAAATAGTGCCTTGATGTTGCAAAGGTAAAGCTACATCACCCACATTTCAGGCTCAAGGTGAAGGGCTCAAGCCCAAAACATTGGTGATTACCTTTGCTACATCAAGGCACTGTTTGACCTGCTGAGTTTCTCCAGCATTTGTGTGTTTTTTCACTTAACCATAGTGTCAACAGAATCATATGTTTTACCTCTGATCCATTGATCCAGGGAGGTAACTCAGCACTTGCAGTTTTCCACCTTTATCCCAACTATCTCTTTACTGTTAATACTCCCATCCTCCATCCATTCCAAACCACAAGAACATGCACTTTTCTTTTACCAAATGCTTTTTGCTAATCAATTCTGCACCCTCAGAACACTTAAAAAAAAAAATTGGCAAACAATTTTTTAATATATAAATTGTACTATAATTTGTTAAATGTCTTATTATTAATTTGGCCATTCTAACTCTTCCACCTTGAACAATGGATGTTATATTTATGATTTTCCAACCTGCTGGCAGTTTTCTCGAATGTAGGAAATTTTAAAAGATCATTTACAATGCATCCATTATTTCTGCAGCACCTTGAGTTAGGATCATCAGGTCTAGGACTTCGTCAACTTTTAGTCCCAGGTTTGCCCGGTATTTTAAGTTTCTCCCTTTTTGCTCTGTGATTTTTTATTATTATTGGGATTATTTAACAATCTTCAATTGTAAAGACATCTGTAACTTTTTTTATTGAGCCTTTGCTACTGTACTTACTCATTTCACATTATTAATACCCCAAACTACTCAGAAACCAGAGTTAATTTTAGCTATTTTTCTTTTCTGCGCACTTATAGAATCTCAAGATGTCTGTTCTTATATTTTTGTTAGATTATAATCATTTTTCTCTTTTAAAATTATGTTTTAGTCATGCTCTGCAGTTTCCCATTTCTGATTTATCTCTCATTTCTGCAACATTGTCAGCCTTTCATTTCATTTAAAATCTCCTTAAATTTCCTTAACACAATGGATGGTCATTCTTCTGCCTGGAATTGGTATGCTGAACATCTTTTGCATTTAATACTCATCCAACTCAAGTTTCATTCAAAATATGTAAAATATATTAAATGTTGTGCTATGGCTAAAACAGGGCCTCAGTCATCCTATTAGTTTCTCTTTCAGAGCTCCCAATTGCCATCTTATTGTGCAGCACATGAGCAAATTTAAATTCCTGGGGGGTCACTATCTCAGAAGACCTTCCCTGGACCCAACGCATGAATATCATCATTAAGAAAGCACGTCAGCGCCCTTACTGCCACCGTAGTTTGCGAAGGTTTGGTATGACATCCAAAACCTTGGCAAACCAACAGATCTGGAGTGAAAAGTGTGCTGATTGGCTGTATCATGGCCTGATATGGAGGCATCAACACCTGAGTGGAAAGCCCTGCAAAAAGCAAGTGAACACATCCCAATACATCACAGGCAAAACTCTCCCCACCATTTTTAAAAAAATGCATGGAATGCTGCAGTCGGAGAGCAGCAGCAGCAATTAAGGATCCACACCTCCCAAGACACTTTTTCTCACTGTTGCCATCAGGAGTATAGGTGCTTTCAGACTTGCACCACCAGGTTCAGGAACAGCCTCCCACTCGGACAGCCCCCTAAACAACAAATTCAATCAGAGTCTCATTTAAGGACACAAACTTTACACATTATTCATTATTGAATATTTATTTTCTGTATTGAAAAAAAGTCTGCGACATTGTGGTTGAATAAAACAATGCTGGAGATACTTTACTACATCAGCTACACTGTTTGACCAGCTAAGATACAAAACCAATGTTTCAAGTTTGAACCCTTCAAGGTTACATTGATTATGTATCTTTACTACATGAAGTACATTTTATCCAGCTGAGTTTCTCCAACATTGTGTTTTTATTTTCTGTATTACACGTTTGTTTACATTTCTCTTTTTTTATATACATATCTTTAATTGAGTTCAGCTTTTTGCACAATGAAGTGAAAATTCTGAAATGCTGGAGGAACTCAGCAAGTTTATTTAGCATCTATAGGATCTTTCCACAAACATATATTTCACTTCTTCAAAGGAAATCGGAAAAGGCAGAAACAGGATATGTCAGACAGTCTCAGAATTCAAACAATGGGGAGGAATCCAAACCAATAAAAGGTGTTGATTGGATGGGATAAGAGATTAGGTAGAATTTATCTTGTCTGTGCGAAATGAGACCCAAAATCAGGCCTGAAACATCAGCAAAATATTTTTATGAAAAGATCCTATAGATGCTGAATAGACCAGCTGAGCTCCTCCAGCATTTCTGTGTTTTTGTTACAATCACAGCTTCTGCAGTCTTTTGTTTCTGAGTAAAAATGTTGCCTGGCCTGCAGGAAGAAGAATCTCAGGGTTGTTGTGAAGTCATGTATATACTCTGACAAATCTGAACTTGTGTTGATCACAGAGAAGGAAGAGAACACTGCAATGAGGGCAAGGCAACTACCACATGACACAGAAGCACCATCCATGGAGGTACAGGGAAATGTAAAGGAAGGGGAATATCAGTCCTCTGCATCATGCATGGTCAGGCCCACCACACAACAAGCAGCATCATAAACTCCTCTGCTCTTTGTGGGCAAGTTCTTGTCTGCTCTTTGTAAAAAAAAAAAAGTTCAGCTATGTCTAATTTCTTATTTTCTAAGAATTATTAAATATCTGCTCATCTAATGTGTTACTTTACAAATTATGTTTTTGGTCCACTTTAACCAATTATTTTGTAATCATTTCTTTGTAATCGCCTTTAGCAATGGCTATTAAACATGAATTCTGTCACCTAGAATCACAATTCTTCCAGTTTCATTGCACACTCAAAGATTATCTGTTCCACCACACATTATTCTAAGAAACAGACCCAAGTACACCCTATGAAATTGTCAAGATTATTTTTGCCAGTTTGATTTGTGCAATTATTGCAAATTCCCTTTATTTCTTGATGTACACTGCCCTGTAGTATAGCTACTGTTGGAGGACCTGTAGACTATGCCCAATGACATAGCTCCATTTCCATTTCAAATTTTCACTGAAATTGGCTCCACATCTTAATCTTCCACTCCATGATCATTTCTCACTTGCATACCACTGCTGTATCAACAGAGCTACCCAATTCCTTTCCCTTATCTTCTCATCATGTCAAGTATCAAGATATTCAGCTTGTTAGCTGCTATCTGTGTAATAGGGATCAGTTCAGACTCATTTATTTGTATTATGAATTCATCCATCTTGTTTTGGGCACCTTTGTGTTTATTTTTTTGTCACATTGGTTTGAAGGAGATGGGCCAAAGTCAGACAAAGAGACGAGCCCAGAATTCCAACTTGGTTGGCATGGATGTCAAAGGCCTGTTTTTTTTTGTGGCTCCATTCTGGGTGTCCCTTCTCTGACGATTTGTACACCACAGTTACAATGACTCTGCATTGGTGCACATTCACTTTACCTTCAGCTTTGCTGTGAACCTCACTGCACAACTCATTCTGCACAGTCCACATTGAACACGACAGGCACATCTTCCAAATAAATAGCTCAACATTCACAAAGACACTTTCTTTTCTTCCTACAGGAAAAGGTGTTGCATAACTGTGTCCTGGAGTATACTGCTGCCAGATTGGATCTGCAGTGGGGACATACCCAAACTAATTTTATCATGGTACTAACTGGAATAAAGTCAGACTAGATCTGGCAGCTCACAGGTGCTAATAAGAACATCAGCAGGAACGTTATGCCACCACATTCCAAAACCTTGTGACCCAGCATATGCCTCATTTTACCTTTGCAGCGAAGTCAGGAGATCAGACCTGGTTCACACAGAATCACAGAAAGGAATACTGGGAGCAGCAATACTTGCATTCAAAAATTAGTTGCCAACCTTCTGCATCTGTAATACATGACCACATGCATGATAAACAACAAAAAACAGTCTGCACTAGTGATTCCACAACAGATCAAAACTGTGCAGTCCTGCCACAGCTGGTCAAGTGTAGTGGCTGACAATTAAACAGCTGACAGAAGGCTCCAAGAACACCCCCTTCTTCAATGATGACGTGCCTGAGATAAGGGTACTTAAGTTTGAAGCCTTTGAATGTTCAGTCAGAAAAGCAGACCACAAGGTAGAAAAGTTGGGATTACCCTCATTGGCTGGGCACTGAGAAAGTGA
Organism: Narcine bancroftii; assembly: GCF_036971445.1. Lineage (NCBI taxonomy): Eukaryota > Metazoa > Chordata > Chondrichthyes > Torpediniformes > Narcinidae > Narcine > Narcine bancroftii. The sequence continues at coordinate 16,897,593 of NC_091477.1, forward strand.
AATTCCTGTTTCATTTCATATGGTACCATAACAATGACACCCTTTTATGGGATTATATACATTCATTTCACTTTTCTGGTAAGGGAGAAAGAACTGTGGTCAGGTCTTTAGACAAAGAGGATCTTTGTACAACAATGTATTACAAATATGGAGATGTTACAAATATCTCCACTTCCAGTCTTGAAGGAGCCAAGTCTAAAGGTTTATAAGTGTAATCAGCATGAAAGCTACTGGAATTGCAATCCTCACCCTGTTTCTAGTTAACACTTTTGGATTGAGTAGTGAAGGTATTTTCGGAGAACAGGTATCTCACAAGATGCTCCTTGCAAAGGTATAAATAGAAATGCTTCCCAATCAATTTGAATGAATACACCCTCCTATTAAACGCAGATTCACTCTATTTGTTCCTCAGAACAGCTTTCTTCTAAATATGGCCTTTTCCCTGAGATGCAGTAGGTTTCATCAGATGGCATGAAATTATCAAAATACATCAACAAACCAGCACATATTTATAAAATTATTACAAGCAGAAATAATGAAAACAAAGTCTGGACGCAAAAGGGGAACATGCAGTCATTGTAGTTGTCCCTTCATTTAATACGATAGCCAGTCCTGTGCTTTCCCCAAACTCAAATCAATGACTGACCTGGAAGTATTTCTTTTAATAGAAAAAGTGACCAGAGCTTCTTCATCTTGTCAAATGTTGTGAGTTTAAAAGCAGGCATTAGATGGAGTACTTACATCCAGTAAGGCAGCAGTGGATCATAACAGTGTGGAGCACTGTCTGAGATTGGGATCAGCTTACTCTGAGTGCTCTTGACGGGTGAAAACTGGGCTCTGGCTAACTTCATCACCAATAGACATTCAGACACCACTCTCAGGGGACATGTTAAATCAAATTGGGCCTGCATAGCAATCCACAAATAAGCTATGACACCAAATTTTATGCCATAGATATTTGCTTTCATAGAAATGAGCAACTTGCCATGAGTGTATTCTTCAATCAATCTAGAGGAAGAAATCTGATGAATCTAACTGGCAGAGTCAGCTCTCAGGAGATGAAAATCCATTTATAAAGACTTCAAGTGCCTCACTGAAACTCTAAGTGTTATTCTTCACTTAGAATCCTAGATCGATTATTCAATACAAGTGGGTGGAATTTTTTTCCTAATTCATGTGCCGCAACATTATTATGTGGGTGTTACACTCAGTTAGATTGCTCGTCTTGATAAAGAGAAGTACAAATTACACTCGTGCCGATCTGCCTTTGCTACAAGTACCTGCATGAAATGTCACTGCATAAAACCACAATTCATCAGCTAACATATTCATACACAAGCACTGGTGATAAAGGACAGTCCATCACACTGGACCCATGCCTTGGTAAGTTTCCTACGTGGACAGTACCAGGGAAGGTTAGCATTATTCGTCCATTAACCACCTGTTTTCTGTTTAAAAAAAATTTCAATTGAAAAAATTTTATCATGGTTATTTCCATTTTTCTCCAATTGAACATTAACCTTCCTTCATGCTAAAAGCTTTCATTTAAAAATAAAAGATTAAGAAAAGCAACCTCCACACTTTCTTCTTAAACTCACCATCAAAGTGCACGTGTAGGTTTTGTGATAGCACAAGAATAATACAGCAATCGAAGAGATCCCATAATGAGTACACCTACATGCAGATAACATGTTATTCAGCAATAAATAATTCAGTCCAAGAAGGATCAAGTTCGGACTAAAACTCCTCACTTGGTTTTCGTGCAACATTAGTAAAACTCTGCATTTCAAATGAAAAATTGTGACAAAAAATAAAAAAGCTAACAAGTTGCACAGAAGAAATTCAAAGGATTTTGTCCCAGAAAATAAACAATTTATTCATTGTGCTTTGAAAATTGCCCACATATTGTTCCCTGGATGTTTCTTATCTTGCTAAATATGAAGAAATTATTTATGACTTTTCAACTCAATGAAATCGTAAACAATTTAATTGGGTTAATTTAATCTTTTGCCCTCTCCTGTACTTCTCCATAATACATCCTTCATTAATTCATATTCAAATTACATACCTTTTCCTAGTCAATTTTTTTCTTACAATACTTCCTCTTCCTCATTCAATTTACATTTAATTTTTTGCTTATAGATGGATAATTGAAGGGCCATCAAATAGTTCTTTTTTAATAAATCAGATCAAAACCAGATTTTAAATCCAGGTTAATCTGATGTAATGAAGTTTTATTTTTCATTTGTTTGGCTACAGGACAACCTGTTTCCAATAAACAAGCATGTGATTGCAAGGATCATTACATGGACAAGACTTGAGAATGTTCATTACAGATGAAATTCCTGATTTAAAGAGCACAAATAATTAACACAATTCGATAAATCATGCCAGTCCAATGTTTAATCCATCGATAGATGCTGAACTTAATGAAGGTGAGTGGACAAGTAAAATGAGTGACTTGAGCAAGTATCCACTTCTAGTCACATCCAATAATCCTTGCAGGAAAATTCCCTCAGTAAATAAATGCATTTAATAAACCTTCTGAGAGTTTTCTACGAATTAAAATCTTTTTTTTAATATAATCATGGCTCTTTTTCTAATTAATAGCTGCTGGCTTGTTGAACTCAAATCCAATGAGGAGCATGTTTGCCCAATAGAAGAGAGCAGGGAGTAAAGAGAACAGATGAAAGAAAAGCTCAATCATGACCAGGAAAATGAATGAGAAATTGAAAGGATTATTCTTTACGTGTCAGACATTACTTTGAGTACAATTACTCCATGTTTTCAATAGGGAGAAAAATGGTGATTTAAAAAAGAACAGGAATAGTTTACGCATGTGCAATTGAGCATTGGGTAAGCAAATTGGGATTGCAGAAGAGTACACAATGAGTACATTGAAGAAACACCGAGTGTTATTTTCAAGTGTGATCACAAAATGGAGTAATTACTCAAAATAAAAGATTGTGACGACCCACTTACCAGCAAATGAACTGGCTCCCAAAATGGCTGATGTGCTGTGGAAAATGCAGGAAGTTCTCCTGCATCCAACACAGGTTTTTAATCTGGGCTATGACATTACTGATTATGTCACTTCCTGTCCATGTGACTGAAGCAGTGATGTAAGCTATGCAAGCCTGGAAGTGTCGGTCTAAATTTCACAGTGTATACATCAACTTGATAATGTGTGCAGTGATTCCACAAAGTGTACACTGATGTCTATAGTAGCTCAGTATAGAATACTTTGCTACACTGGTGACCCTGATGGTCCCAATGATATTTAGATCCCAATGTGGAAAATTTTTCTTTGATGCATGCTGTGGCTCTGAAATTGGCAATGTTTTGGACTTCACAACCATGCGTATGGTTTGACCAAACAGAAGCCCAATTCCAGTTGAGGCAGATAACATCTGATTCCACACTGGGTACTCAAGTAGTAAGTGCCCTGGATCAAAAGAGAGCATGCCAAGTTTCTGATTTTTTTTGCAGGAGCCTTCAGAGGAGGCCAAGTATATGGTGCTCAAGAGCCTGCTCATCCACATCTTCGGGGTCTCATGATGTGAGTGAGTGACTGGTTTATTTGGATAGCTTGGGAGTTAGGGCGCCTCGTGCACTCATGAATGAAATACTGGCACTAGCAGAAGGCCATAGGCCCAGCCTCATGTTTGAGCAGGTCTTCTTTGAAGAGTTGCCAGAAGATATCCACATGCTGCAAGCCAATGAGGATTTCTGTGATCCATGGAGAGTCGCAGCCCATGCAGGCGAAGCAAAAAAGAGTGACATCCTTGGGACAAGTCACCAGATCCTGCTGACAGCAACAGGACCATGCAACTCCAACATTAGACCAGTAGCAGGGTTGATCAAATCTTTGTCTGAACACCAGTGGGCCAGGAGACAATTGGACAAAGATAGCACCCAATGGTGTTTCTACCATCAATGATGGGGCACAGAAGCTCACTGCTGCTAACCTCTGAGTGTTTCAGGAAAACACTGGGGCCAGCTGTTGCTGCAGCAGCTGGCCAGCCATCGAGATAGCCTTTTATATGTCTACGATAGACATTCTGGTGACATTTCTTGGTGGATGCAGGGCCTGAGATAAGTGTGCTTCTCCCTTTGGGGAAGGTGACACACACAACAGAAAACCCAGGCCATCAGTGAAAGCTGAAAACTGCAGTACTATCAGACATTTGGCACGCAGAGAATCCCGCTTCAGTTTGATGATACTAAGTTCACATTGACGCTCACATTGGCTGCAGTCGCACAATTGTAACTGGGAATGATTTTCTCAGACCACGTGACCTGCTTGTTGATCTAGATGGACAAAGGCACATTCATACCAACATTTTCCAGGTCTTAGCCCTAGAAGAGACCAAGCTGCCAGCCCCATACTTAGACTCTGTTACTCTTTTGGAGAATGTATTTGCCAGGCTGTTGGCCGAATTACCCACAATAATTGAGGCAATTCACTCAGTGATGCTACAACATGGGGTGCAGCCCCACTTAACAAATGAAGCTCCACCGCTGCATGCCAGATAAATGTTGCCTGGCCAAAGAGGAGTTTGAAAGGATGGAGGACATGGATATTGTACAATGGTCCAATAGCTCCTGGGCCTAACTGTTCCACATGGTGCTCAAGGCCACAGGTGGATGGAGACACTACAGTGATTACCGCAGGGTGAACGAGGTTACTGCATTGGATCGCAACCCAGTACTGCATTTACAGGACTTCATGTCCAACCTACAGGGACCCTACATCTTTTCCAAGGTGGACTTAATCCGGTGGTATCATCAGATTACAGTCAACCCAAATGGCATTCCAAAATCTGCTATTATTACACCCTTTGGCCTTTTTGAATTCAGAAGGACCACGTACATGTGGACATTGTAGGCCCCCTACCGGTGTCAGATTGTTCCTGTTTTTCTCTCTATAGTTGATTAGGCCATGCAGTGGCCAGAGGCAGTTCCACTAGCAGACATGACTACTGACACCTGCGCCAGGCCCTCATTTCTGCCTGGATAGGATGTTTCAGTCTGCCATCACACCTGACAGGGGTTCCCAATTCACATCAATCCTGTGGTCAGCAATGGCCACCCTGCTTGGAACCAACCGTATACCATCCACAATACAAAGGACTAGTAGAAAGGATGCATAGGCATTTGAAATTGGCCCTTATTGGACCTAACTGGGTTGACGAATTGCCATGAGTACTCTTCGGCATACAAACGGCACCCAATAACGATAAAGATGCCTCATTGGCAGAACTTGTCTACAGCGCACCCCTGATGGTTGCAGGAGAATTTTATCCAACTCAAGGACAGGAAGAGATGCCCGCAGCAGTCCTAAGCAAGCTCTCCAAGAAGTTTGGTTCTTTAGCACCCATACCAACATCTCAAGATGGTCAGGCCAGGTCCTAAATACCCCAGAACTTGCAAGACTGCAAGAACATTTTCATACACAAAGCAGCACACTGAGCATCATTCCAGCAACTGTAGGAGGGTCCCTTCAAGAGGTACTAAGACACAATGGTTCAACATACATTTTGGACACCGGAGGTAAAGAGGAAGCTTTTGCAATTGACCACCTCAAACCTGGCCATCTGGATCTGGACAGACCAGTCATGGTTCAGGCACCTTGGTGGACTGGAAAGCTGCACAAACAAAAATATATTTTGGGGGTTTGCAGCTTGGGGGGGGGGGGGGGATAGTGGTCATGTGGTGATCCACTTATCCACAAGTGAACTGGTTCCCAAAATGGCAGGCATGCTGTGGAAAAACACAGGTTTTTATCTGGGCTGATAACATCACTGATGACATCATTTCCTGTCCATATGACAGAAGCAGTGATGTATTCAAGCCGAATCCTGGAGGTGCCAGTCTTGTACTCAACTCCACAGCATGTACATCGACTTCCCCGTGTGTATGGTGTAGTGCATCAAATGACTCAAAGATTTATTTACTCAAACCAAGGCTTTAATCAGCAAAAGACTGGTGCGCATTATATCAAGGTCGACCAGTCCAGACTGACCTGGATCTGGTTAGGAGAGCCCTTTATGACCTGCCAGTAGGCATGGCTACAGCTCTCAGTCAATCATAATGGCGATATGCTTTGCATATCGCTATTGTGATAGTATTCTGTACTATCACATATGTTGAGTCCACAAAGTGTACACCAACATCAAGGTAATTATCAATTGCACTGTATTGGTGTTTGATACTGAACTACTATACACAGATGTCTATAGTAGCTCAGTATCAAACACCAATACAAGGCAATTGATAATTGAACCATGAATGAGAGAGTTTATTGTCAAACACAACTACAATGTTCAGATCCAATAAAAGTTTTATTTACTACACCTTCCTGGATACACAAAATACTCAAAACCAGTTAAATATAATTAAAGCAAAAGTTATAAATGAAAGGAAGAACGTAAATAATAAATATTCAAAATTGACTGGTACTGTAAATTATGTTACATCAGTGGTGCAGCCTTGTAGCGGTTTTATATTTTGAGTGATACGGGAGGATTCACGAACTTGATAGCTGTAAAAGTTCTTCAACCTACAGGCACTGGACTTCAGGCATCTGTACCTTCTGTCTGACAGTGGCAGTGAGAAGAGCAGATCAGTTAGCCTAATGCTATGACTGCACTGGTGACCTGTGTTGAAATCTGCCACTGTCTGCAGGGAGCTTGCACATTCTCCCCACAAGTTTCCTCCAGGTGCTCGGATTTCCTCCGACAATGATGGTAACAAGTTCTCTGAAATACATCATCGAATTGGTGTGGTTTTTTCACAATCCAATGACATCATGTTCATGATTCACTTTTCATTCAAATTTTGCTTAAAGGGTAGTTAATAACACATTACATTCACTTCACAAACTGCTACAAAGGGATTTCAAATTGCATGCTTGATTTAGTAAATTCTCTGGAATAATCATTGCTTATGGTGTTTCTCTTCAACTCTAAAAATACTTGCATCAATTTAAATTTGCATCATCATTTCTTTCTTTTGACATTATGTCCACCTATATTTCTCATTTTCCTTATAGTTTCTTTAAAATGCAATCTTCTCCGTTCCTTTCCCTCCTGCTTTTATTGAGATGAAGTAGAAAAACACAGCCATACATCAATAATAATGCCATATTTTTTTTTAAGTCTGGATCCTTCAACAAGAAAATTTGAGCAAAGAATTAGTAACAAGGGAACTGGAAAATAAATAACACCAGCTGTGTGGTAAAGCACATCAAATCTGTTTTTTTTAAACTTCACCAAGCACAGTCAGACAGCCTTATGAGGTCTTCCAGTCCACATAACCTGAAATATTTTCCCTCTTCCACCACCACAAACCCAGATCATACCCGTATCTTTATTTCTTGCTCATCTGTCCCTGGCCTACTCTGCCCCCAGACGCAGCAAACACAGGATTCCCCTTGCCTGACCAACCACCCACCATAATTTCCAGCACTTACAACATGATCCCATAACCAGACACATCTTCTTTATCTACCTTCCCCAGGGACCGCTCCCTCCCCAACTCTTGCACACTCACTCATCCACTATTAATCGCTAACTTAGCACCTTCCCCTGGGGCTGCAAAAAGTGCCACACTCATACCCTCTCACACCACCATTCGTGGCCCTAAACAGTTCTTCCAAGTGAAACAACTCTTCACTGTGCATCCATGGGAGTCATCTGCCGCATCAGATGATTCACTGGTGGCCTTCTCAACATCAGAGAGACTGGATGCAGACAGAGATCACTTCACTGAGCACCTTCCCAGTGGCCAACCATTTCAATTTAGTGCCCCACTCCTACGCTACATGTCCTTTCATGGTCTCATGTTCGGGTACTCCCTGTCTTACAACCATAATTGAGACTGAAGGATCGGTCATATCCCGAATTGGACACAAGTTAGTATTTTGCCTGTGCACGTGGAGTACCAAAGCGTGAAATCAAACTTTTTAAAATCATTTTTTTTTTCCATTATGGATCTGATAATAGAAACTTTTTTCTTTTCTTTGGCTTGGCTTCGCGGACGAAGATTTATGAAGGGGTAAATGTCCACGTCAGCTGCAGGCTCGTTTGTGGCTGACAAGTCCGATGCGGGACAGGCAGACACAGTTGCAGCGGTTGCAGGGGAAAATTGGTTGGTTGGAGTTGGGTGTTGGGTTTTTCCTCCTTTGTCTTTTGTCAGTGAGATGGGCTCTGCGGTCTTCTTCAAAGGAGGTTGCTGCCCGCCAAACTGTGAGGCGCCAAGATGCACAGTTTGAGGCGATATCAGCCCACTGGTGGTGGTCAATGTGGCAGGCACCAAGAGATTTCTTTAGGGAGTCCTTGTACCTCTTCTTTGGTGCACCTCTGTCTCGGTGGCCAGTGGAGAGCTCGCCATATAACACTATCTTGGGGAGGCGATGGTCCTCCATTCTGGAGACGTGACCTACCCAGCGTGGATTCAATGCTGTCAGCCTCTGCCATCTCAAGTACTTCGATGTTAGGGATGAAGTCGCTCCAATGAATGTTGAGGATGGAGCGGAGACAACGCTGGTGGAAGCGTTCTAGGAGCCGTAATTGATGCCGGTAAAGGACCCATGATTCGGAGCCGAACAGGAGTGTGGGTATGACAACGGCTCTGTATACGCTTATCTTTGTGTGGTTTTTCAGTTGGTTGTTTTTCCAGACTCTTTTGTGTCGTCTTCCAAAGGCGCTATTTGCCTTGGCGAGTCTGTTGTCTATCTCGTTGTCGATCCTTGCATCCGATAAAATGGTGCAGCCAAGATAGGTAAACTGGTTGACCGTTTTGAGTTTTGTGTGCCCGATGGAGATGTGGGGGGGCTGGTAGTCATGGTGGGGAGCTGGCTGATGGAGGACCTCAGTTTTCTTCAGGCTGACTTCCAGGCCAAACATTTTGGCAGTTTCCGCAAAACAGGACATCAAGCGCTGAAGAGCTGGCTCGAATGGGCAACTAAAGCAGGATCGTCTGCAAAAGTAGTTTACGTACAAGTTGCTCTTGTGTCTTAGTGTGAGCTTTCAGGCGCCTCAGATTGAAGAGACTGCCATCCGTGCGGTACCGGATATAAACAGCGTCTTCATTGTTGAGGTCTTTCACGGCTTGGTTCAGCATCATGCTGAAGAAGATTGAAAAGAGGGTTGGTGCGAGAACGCAGCTTTGCTTGACGCCATAGTTTATGGAGAAGGGTTCAGAGAGCTCATTGCTGTATCTGACCCGACCTTGTTGGTTTTCGTGCAGTTGGATAACCATGTTGAGGAACTCTGGGGGGCATCCGAGGCGCTCTAGTATTTGCCAAAGCCCTTTCCTGCTCACGGTGTCGAAGGCTTTGGTGAGGTCAACAAAGGTGATGTAGAGTCCTTTGTTTTGTTCTCTGCACTTTTCTTGGAGCTGTCTGAGGGCAAAGACCATGTCAGTAGTTCCTCTGTTTGCGCGAAAGCCGCACTGTGATTCTGGGAGAACATTCTCGGTGACACTAGGTATTATTCTATTTAGGAGAATCCTAGCGAAGATTTTGCCTGCAATGGAGAGCAGCGTGATTCCCCTGTAGTTTGAGCAATCTGATTTCTTGCCTTTGTTTTTGTACAGGGTGATGATGATGGCATCACAAAGGTCCTGAGGCAGTTTTCCTTGGTTCCAGCAAAGCTTGAAAAACTCATGCAGTTTGGCATGCAGAGTTTTGCCACCAGCCTTCCAGACCTCTGGGGGGATTCCATCCATACCTGCTGCTTTGCCACTTTTCAGTTGTTCAATTGCCTTATATGTCTCTTCCCAGGTGAGGACCTCATCCAGCTCTAGCCTTAGGGGCTGTTGAGGGAGCTGGAGCAGGGCAGAATCTTGGACTGAGCGGTTGGCACTGAAAAGAGATTGGAAGTGTTCTGACCATCGGTTGAGGATGGAGATCTTGTCGCTGAGGAGGACTTTGCCGTCTGAGCTGCACAGCGGGCTTTGGACTTGGGGTGAGGGGCCTTACACAGCCTTTAGAGCCTTGTAAAAACCCCTGAAGTTGCCAATGTCCACGCTGAGCTGGGTTCGTTTGGCGAGGCTAGTCCACCACTCATTTTGGATCTCCCGGAGTTTGCGCTGAAGATGGCTGCATGCGCGACGGAAGGCTTGTTTCTTCTCTGGCCAGTACGGCTTTGTAAGGTGAGCCTGGTGGGCAGCTCGCTTCTTTTCCAGCAGCTCCTGGATTTCCTGGCTGTTTTCGTCGAACCAGTCCTTCTTCCTGAATTTGTCGATCAACCTTAGAGTTCAGTTGGCGCATGTACAAGAGTTAAGCATCCTAATGATATTGAATTCACGTCTCAACTCTTACACGTGCACCAACCAAACTCCAGTTCGTGAATCTATGCAGCAAACAAAGACTCACGCATGCACACAGATGGCCACACCCAGCCTATGGACCCCAGCTAACAAAGTAAAATATGCATATTTTGGCTCTTACATGCCCCATATCCCTGTTATAGTTTATCAAATACAATATAAAGTATATAAAGGGTGGGTCACATCTCCAGAATGGAGGACCATCGCCTCCCCAAGATAGTGTTATATGGCGAGCTCTCCACTGGCCACCGAGACAGAGGTGCACCAAAGAAGAGGTACAAGGACTCCCTAAAGAAATCTCTTGGTGCCTGCCACATTGTCCACCACCAGTGGGCTGATATCGCCTCCAACCGTACATCTTGGCACCTCAGTTCAGCGGGCTGCAACCTCCTTTGAAGAAGACCGCAGAGCCCACCTCACTGTCAAAAGATAAAGGAGGAAAAACCCAACACCCAACCCACCAATGTTCCCTTGCAATCGCTGCAACTGTGTCTGCCTGTCCTGGATCGGACTTGTCAGTCACCAATGAGCCTGCAGCTGACGTGGACATACCCCTCCATAAATCTTCGTCCGCGAAGACAAGCCAAAGATAAAGTACTGTACACTGCCCTGCTGAGTTCCTCCAGCATTGTGTTTCTAGTTCAACCATTTTCGTATTTTACTCAAATCATGTTTTACTCTAACCTTATTTAGCATGTCTTCCAATCACACTAATCCTTGGGTTAATTATATTTGTCACAGCTATGGTTCTTGTTTCATAGTTTCTGTAAAAGGACAGTGTTAAAAAATATAAAAAAGCAGATATTGAGAGTGTTAATGTACAGGAACACCTCAACAAGTTTCAAATTTAAATTATTTGGAACATTTGTTGAAATGCCTTTTAAACTTGTCAACTATTCAGATAGGGGGGTGCTTTTCACCTTTCTTACTACTGAATACAAAGTGGCTGTAGCCTAAATAGCACAGAACCCTGAAGGCTCCAGAAAAAGTTTACTCCGGCGAAGGTATGCAGATAATGTGGGTATACTGAAGGTGAACTGTGCAGCATGCGATGTGGTCAACACATCTGTGCAGCCACATGGCCCACTATAATCTTTTCCTGCAGGTTTCTGGGGATTGAAAAAGGCTGAGGCAATAGATCATCATCCCTTTCCAAGGCCAACAGCAGCTCTCAACAGATATGCACTCTGATTTCACATGAAAACAGTTCGGGACCCAAAGGAGTAATGAATAATAGACTGACAAGACAATGGACTGGGGCAAGAGCAATCTTTTCATATCCTGACACCCATGGAAGCAAGACCTCTTGACATCAGCTTGGACACCATGGGAAAAAAAAATTGTACTGTATTAATTCCAGGAGTACTACATTCGGCACAGTGCAATGTCACAAAGGTTCTCATTGGTGGAATCTGACAGAGGTGTTAATGCTAGAGACTACAGATACTGGAAAATGGAGCAAATCGAACTGTTGACAGAACTCTTGGGACAAGCAGCATTTCTGGAGAGAAAGGCAGTTGACATTTCTTCTCCATACATAGTCCTGATAAAGGTTCTCAAGTCAAAATGTCAACTGTCCCTTTCTTTCCGTTGATGCTTCCCAACTTGCTGAGTTCTTCCAGTAGATTTTTTTTTGCACTGTAGCAGTGCTTGTCCTGGACTAACTGTAAAAGAGCCATTTAATTAATTGACTCAACTATTTTCTCATCAAAGCCCATCAAGTGTACCTTTTTGTGTGCTTTTATGATTCTTTTCAGAAGGTTTTGATCATATCCACTTCCACCAGTCAGATTACACCTTAATACATTTTTAAAAAATCCTCCACATCTTTTTTGCCAATTATTGTCAACATGTGCCTTTGTTTTATTGATCCTCTTTCAATGTCGACTGCCTATTGCATTCCATGGATGCTGCATGACCTGCTGAGTTTCTCCAGCACTTATGTACTGCTCTGTATCCCCATTATACACATTACTAAAACTCTAATTTTGAAATGTAATCAATCTTTACTTCATCTTCTCCACTTTACTTTTATTTTCTGGTTTCAAGTCCAACATCCCAGATAAAAATTAAGGAATTCTCCTCTGGACCCACACGGGACATCTCCAATGAATTGGAGCCCAGTTATTTGCACCAATGTTGCCTCATTTGAAAAAAAAAATTAATGAGAACTGACAGTGGGACAAGATTGTTCCTGCAAAGAACCTGTGTGGCTGAATGATCTCCATCTTGTAATAAAGCCACAAATCTATTATTTTGCTCTTGAATTAATGACTGGCTCATTATCATACACGCAAGTACGATGTACAAATCTAAGGAAAGTCTTACTTGCTGTTGTGAGGGAAGAAACAGGTTTGGTAGGTCTCAATGGCAAGAACTCTGAACATTTTTGGTAGGGAAGCATTTTATTTAGTGAAGGCAAGGGTAGCGCGCACACACACACACACACACACTACAAGGGACACTAATTAAATGGTCCCAACACTTTTAACAGTACACATCTTACCAACAGTTTTTCCATCACCCTTCCACATTTCTAGGCCTGGAGTGAAGCAGGGTAGTCCCAAGCTGGAATGCATGGCACCTTTCAAGTGCTGGAGGCTCCAGCCCATCTTGTTAGCAGGGACCAATGGCTCAGTGCTAAGAGGGTTAATCCAATTACCACAGCCCAGGCCAAGTGGAGGCAAGCTGGAGAGTCCAGTCCAAGTAATTTACAAGAGGCCAACAGCAACGGGTAGAACCAAACCTTGATTGGCAGCTGGTGTGTCACATGACAGCCACAATCCTTCTTAACACACTTGCCCAGCTCCCAGATACATTAAAAAGCATTAACAAATATAACTAACACAAAAGAAAAAAAAACTATTAAAGGGGAAAAAACAAATTATTATTCACATGTGTACTCCAATCTTCTATTTATATTGTCATTGTCCCAGCTTGTGTTTTGTCAAATTTGAACCCATTTATTTCTTACCTGCTATTCCTTAGGCTTGAATTATTCACTTTACACATTATCAATGACTCTAAAGACTGAGTGAGGAACAATAGGCTTTAATGCACATTAGATTTTGGCTGGCTCAACTCCATGTGCTCAAATAAAGGGAAGGGAGCAGGGAGGTCAACCTTTATGGCCAGGTCAAAGGGGTGGGGTTACATAGGGTGAGTCATCAGTGGGCGGGCCAGTCACGTGTGGAGTGCAGCAGCAGTATATACCTATCACTACAATTGCATCCTCGTTATATTTTGCAAAATGCCACACTTTAGACTTCTGATCAAGCAAATTGTGATAGGGGATGGTTCTGCACTCAATAATTGCTCACAGCTGTGTAATCAACCAGTACCTTTATCCCACTCAGAAGAATCTCGAAAGAATGGCAAATTCAAGGCCTGGAGAAATTTTTTTTTCAATTAGCTTTGAATTTATTGAATAAAAGAGCAGTCTTGAGGCAAAATGACCCACTTATGTTCTCAATTGAGGTAAACACAAAATCTGCAAATCCTAGGATCTAGTGCAGTACATAAAAGTGCTGGAGAACCTCAGCCAGTCATACAGCATCTCTGTTTTGGGTTTAAGATCTTCTTCCAGCATGCTGAAAATTAGGCAGATGTTTAAGTACAAAAGGTGGAGTGGAGTGGAGTGAAATGAAATACAGGCGAGCAAGTAATAGGTGGAAACAGGTGAGAGGGTGAAAGGAGCTGGGAAGTGAAATGGGGAGAGGGCAGAGGGACAAGAATGGGCAAAAGGGAAGGGAGACAGTCACACACACATCAGGAGATTGGATTAGCAGAAGTTGAAGGGGATTTGTACACACATGCTCTCAATTTTCTTTCCAAGGGTTATGGGAGATGGAACTCAAAATTACAAGCTGGCCTTTGAAGAAAGCATACTTGACTATAAGGGAAGAAACAGGCCCTGGCAAATTCGAACTGACAGAGGAACTGATGTGTATTTTATTTTCCACAAATTTCTTTTTCCGTCAAGTTTCTCTTGATCCATGTAAGCTACAAGAGACAGAAGTCACGATTGGCTTCGCCCTCCCCTCCCCCTCTCCAAGCCAAGCTAGCTCTTTCAGCTCATTTACTGCACATTTGAAAATTCCTACACCAGATGAGAAAAAGGATTTGAGCTTTCAAGAACATGTACCAGCTCTCAATCTGTCCTGTACAAGGAGACAAATAGTGACTCACCACATGTAATTATGCAGAAGCTTGCCAAGATGATGGGGTGTCACATGGCCAACCTGTCAGAGGGCAATACTGCACACTGGTTCAGCTGCTGGGAGCTCAGATATTAACTTTGTAGTTCCAGCCTATGAAGGTGGTTTATAAGTATCCACTAGTCTGCCAAAGAGCTTGTTATCTGCCATCTCAGATGATTACATTTTCTTTCCCTTTTCATAATCTCTTATGTTTTTATTAGAGTTCATCAAGGAATATACAGCATGGTGAATATGAAATAAAAATGATTTAACAAGAATGTTTTTTTTTAAAAAAGCAGGGACCATAGCCAAAAAAATCTGATTTTTGTGTTAAAAATAAGATTTTATTCCTCTGCTGTCTGAAATTCAAGCAAATGGCAAAAAAAAAATCGCCAAAAATAAATAGGTTAAAAATATATGGGCAGCAGTTAGCGCAATGCCTTTACAGCACCAGGGATTGGGGGCTGGGATTTGAATCCCGTGATGTCTCTAAGGAGTTTGTACGTTCTCCTGAGTCTGGATTGGTTTTCCATTGGGGCTCCCGTTTTTTCCTTCTGTTTTGAAACATGCCAGGGGTTGTAGGTTAATTGGGTGTAAATTGGGCAGCATCTCCATTTGGGGAAAAACAGCCTATTACCAGGCTGCATGTCTAATTATTTTTAAATTTTATTTAATTTAAAATTGGCATGTCTCACTGTTAGTTCACCAATCACGCAATCTCGATCAATCGGAAAATTCACTCCTCTGGCATCTACCAATCCCCATAGGTGTCGGATACCAGGGATTTTACTGTTTTAATATCCACTCTCTGGTGGATTACTGGTATCATGAAGAAACAAAAATATGTTCAATGTCAAATTGTTGAATTCGGTGAGATACAAACTACAATAAGCACAAATACAAATAATGGACCTCTTGTATCTGGTGCAAAACCGCTGGCAAATAAAATTGCTTAAAGCTAAGACACTGAAAAGATAGGTAAAGCTGGGCTTTCAACTTGAATCTCCTCATCAGTATGCACTGAAGCTGCCAATTCATACATAATCCAATCTCAAAGGATTACAGAATTTAGATAATAACTGTGTTCAGAGATGCATGAAGAAATATTTGTGAAAAATTGAAAGATTTGAAACGTAGCAAGTAAATGCAATGTGGCTTGGGGTCACTTAAATGAAGGGGAGAATCAAGTAGGTAATATGTATGAAATGATCAAAATTGTGATTAAACAATAACTTAAGAAACACCGGTCCTCAGAAAAGATTAGGTTATTGGAATGCAGTTTATTAGAGAATCACAGATTCACAGCAGATAGGGAGTTTACTTAGTCTGAACTGTCCATAGAAGCTCAATGCAAAATTAATCTAAATGGTCCTATTCCCTTATCATGTCACATATCCCTGCAATATGTTCCCTTTGAAGATTTTTTCCAGTTCCCTTTTAAATGTTGCAATTGAATCTTAACCTACTAACGCTATACCAATGTGTTTCAAACACAAAACATTTGCTATGTAAAAATAATACTCATTATGTCAGCCTGCAATTCATGTTTTTGTTCTATGTTCCATGGTTCTTGTCCTCTATCCCAGGAGGATGGCTGTTCTCCACCTTCATGATCTTAAATTTAGTTCCTCATCTATCTTCACGATCTTAAAAGTAGTCCATTGACCACAGCTCAACAGTCAACGCCATCACACAGGCAAAAAGAATTACCAAACAAAAGGATGTGGGATTCCGTACATGCCTCTGCAACTGGATCATTAACTGCCTCATTGGCAGACCCCGATAAGGGTAAAATGGCAATATTACCTCCTCCTTGCTGACCACTAACACAGTGCTACCACAAAACTTCCTGGACGTTCACAACTACATAGCCTAATTTGGCTCAGGGTTAATCTCAATGTACAAATTTGCTGTCAACACCACCATTGTTGACTGAATAATTGGAAATGATGAGCCAGAATACAGAATGGAGGTAGAGAATCTGGTTGGGTGGTGCCAGCCTAACAATCTTCCTCTCTGTGTCACCAAGTTGATTTTGGGAAGGAGAGCCAGAGGGGTGAGAAGCACCTACCTGCATTGATGGGATGGAGGTGGAGAGAACTGGTACCTTCAACCTGCAAAGTATTTCCAGCATTTTTGGTCTTGTGATGGAAAGTTGAAGTTTGGAAGGTGTAGTGCTCCCTGGGAGACAATATGGACTCAATGGGCTGAATTATCTTTTTTAAGGGAATAAAGAAATTAATAATTCTTGTGTCTCAATATTGTCAAAAAGGGTCAATGGTAATAACAAATAAGTGATGCATTATAGATTTGGAAAAATGTTTGCTACAATTCAGTTGGAATTAATTGAGCCAATTTAGCAAGATGTTTTTGTGCCTTTTTGAAGTGGTTCAAGGAGGTGCATCATTTACTAATAATATTAATGCAGCACCTCCAATGTTGATATAGTAATCCCACTAAGATATGCTTACATCTTGCTGAGTCCCCTGCTGGAGAATCCACTTGTGGTTATAAAAGTCATTATGTCCTTCTCTCATCTGTCGGAAACCCAAATGTTAATTCTTTAATCCTGGAAAAATATGGTAATCTAATTAATAATCTGCCATTTTGATGCAAATACTTATTCTTATTTTTTTCCCTTTTTACATAATTTCATATTCAACATTTACAAATTATACTATTTCAGAATTTAGTGATTGCTTTGTTAAGAATCACAATGAACTCTGGACTGAATGAATGAATGAATGAATCTCAAAATAAAAGATCAAAATATTATTTAAACCTGTATTGACACACAGGCAATAAAGATGGTGTCAGGTTGGCAAAATAGTGATTAAAATAACTCTGCATTCTAATTTACAGTTTCTCAAAGCAGGCAGAATATGAGGAGAAGGCGAAATAGCACCCACAGGGGATCAAATGATTTTATTAATGAAGGAGAAGGATTGTCAGACAAGAAGTGTTTAAAATTTTGATAACTGGAGTGACAAGCCACAACATACAGAGAGGAGCATCAGTAACTCTGGTTAGTTGCTCATCTGAGCCACATTTCTGTGTGTGCGGAGAGGTGAAAATTGTGTTCGTTCTAGCCCACAATAATGCATCTGCCAGTGACTAATTGAACACCAACTGTCACAGGAGTCCAGTAATAGAATAACATATGAGTATGACAGTTTCGAAGAACTCTGGGAACAAAAAAAAGATTAAAAATAAACATGGATTTCGTAAGTTTAATAAAGAGAAGTCTAGTTCTAATTATAGACATCAGGATCACCATTACAAGATCAAGAAGATACAAGTTACATAGGAGAAAATAAGATGTATGTATCCAAATAAACCACATCTCAGCAATTCTGATTTCTTGGCATTGAACTTCTGTTAAGGCCATCTCATCATTTACTGTTCACATCATTTATCTGGGTTTCTACACTCTTTCAGTAGTTAGTCAGGCAATCCTTTGTGGAACTTCAATCCCTTGATATTTTACTGAGACTGACATTTCCTTTTGTTGCTTTTCTAACCTATTAGTGCAGCCCTTCATTAGCCTATGTTAGTATCATACAATGGACTGGTGGAATATGTCCCTACCTTAAGAAAATAAATCAATTTCAAGAAAGACGACAACATCATTTAGAAAAAATCATTACATTGCCAAAGCAGCAACATTTACAAAATAATCAGATATGAATCAAACTCAAAATAATATTTTCAACCTGTTTCCTGGATTCAAAATTTTTCACCTGTTATGTAAGCTATTTGGAATTTTTTTTAGTTCATTGTAAACAGTTTTTGAAGTTTTTCTATCTGGTAGATTCAAAAATTATTTAATTATTAAGCTGATTATTAAGCTGAATTTCTCCACTAATTGGAAGTAATTGGAACTTTGGAGATAACTTCAATTGTGATGAATCCTATTTCATTTTCAAACATAAAAGTTCTACTTTGGGCAGTGCGGTCAGTGTAGAAGATAGCACAATGCTATTACAGTACCAGCGTCCCAGCTTTGAATCCAACGCTATCCATAAGGAGTTTGTAGGTTCTTCCTATGTTGCCGAAGGTTCCCTCTGGTTTTCTACCTCCTTTCAAAAATGTACGGGGGTTGTAGATTAATTGGGATATTAGGGTGACGTGGGCTCGTGGGCTGGAAGGGCCTGTTATGGTGCTGTTTGTCTAAATTTAAAATTTAAAATTCAATTCAATAAGCAGACACTATAGCAATGACATCACTGAGCCCAACTACATTTTTAGCTCAGTCTGGAGTCATAGCAGCTTCTACCAGGCTCTCTGAACTAGTCCTGCTAAGAGGACTAGTCCCAAATGCAGACATTCTTAAACGTCACTTTGTCCAAGTACAAAGATCAAGCAAAAGTGTTTAGACCTTCCCATGCGTCAGACAACCCCAGCCCCCACCTGTCCTTCCTTCAAGAATATACCTGAAGCTCCATCTTCATTATTAACAAAGTTCTGATGTGATGGGAACCAGAGCAGGTAGTGGAGTGAATGAAGAAAATTATGTTGTAAATCCTGCAGGCAAAGGCAGAAAAGAAAATGGTTGTGCATGGTGGGAATAATGCTCTAAGTTGCATTTACAGTGCCCTCCATAATGTTTGGGACAAAGATATTTATCCTTTATTCGCCCCTGTGCTCCAATTTTAAATTTGTAACCAAACAATTCGTATTTGATAAAACTGCATTTGGCAGATTTTATTTAAGGTGATTTATATAGATTTTAGTTTGACCATGTAGAGATTACAGAACTTTTATGCATAGTTCTCCCATTTCAGGGCACCATAATGTTTGGACATTTGGTTTCACAGGTGCTTGTGATGACTTGGATATGTTTAATTGCTTTCTTGGTGCAGGTATCAGAGAGCTAGGTTTGTTTCTAAACTTTTAAAATAATAGAAGCATGGAACACTACAGCACAGAAACAGGCCCTTTGGCCCTTCTGGTCTGTGCCAAACCAATTTTTTTTGTCTAGTCCCACTGACCTCCACCCAGTCTATAACCCTCCATACCTTTCCCACCCATGTACCTGTCCAAATTCTTCTTAAATGTTTAAAAATTAGCCCACATTCACCATTTCAGCTGGCAAATCATTCTATACTCCCACTTTCCCTGTGAAGAAGTTCACCCTAAACCTTTCACCCATGTGCTCTGATTTGTATCTCACCCAACCTCAGTGGAAAAAGCCTATCTGCATTTACTCTGTCTATCCCCTTAATAATTTTAAACCTCTATCAAATTTCCCCTCATTCTTCTATACTCAAGTGTTTTGATCACCTTTGGAGTCTGTAGTTGCCATTTTTCAACACGAGGACCAGTGTTGTGCCAAGGTAGTCAATGAAGCCATTATGAGGCTGTAAAACAGAATAAAATAGCAAGAGACTTCATCCATACCTTAGGATTACCAAAATTAACTGTTTGGAACATCGTTAAGAAGAAAGAGCTCAGTTATCACAAAGGAACTGGTAGGTCAAAGAAGATCTCGACAGCTGATTTCAGAAGAATTCTCATCATAACGAGGGAAAATCCCTAAGCACCTGTCCGACAGATCAGAAACACTCTTCAGGAGGCAGGTGTGGAAGTGTCAATGACTTCACCTCCAAACCAATTACCAAGATGGATCTCGCTGCAGCTCAGAATTATGAATCAGGGCTACCCATTTATATCCTCTTTAATGGCATAAGGTCTACAATTCAAGTCTATTGATAAAGGTATCTTTGTTAAAATGTGTAAAAAAAAATGCAGCAGCTAATTTGAAGAAAAAGTCATGATATTTCAAACTAAATTACCAAGCTGGAGATACCCCTTGCTGTTGATGCAATGGCGTGGCTGTTACATTCACTTACTAGGGAAACCTGATTCAATGCTCTCCTTGGGGTTTTGATCCAATACTCCAAGTGGATACTGTCTTTTAGGTATTCTTTTCCCTTTTTATTCAAGTCCAAAATTTGGGTGGACTAGCCTGTGCTCTCAATCCTGAAGCAAGAGCAGAGGTACCACAGGGACGAGTGCTGGCACTGATGGCCAGGTAGGTCTCCAGCTATATTCAGAGCATCCGAAAGACCTCTTTTCTGGTGTCCACCATCAGATATTTGCCTGAAAACTCTTTGTCCTTCACCCTGCCGCCTCTCCTCTTTGCATGGCCACTGACCACCCCCACCCCCGCCCCCCCGAAACCTGCTTCATCTGCGTAAGTTTATATCCATTCATAAAATACACAAGGCTGCATTTGTATTGATTTACCACTTTAAGTTCATCTCTCTCCTCTGAACTTCGATTCCCTTGGCATTTGGTGTCCTTCTTTCCCCTTTCATTCTCTTTTAAACTACTAGATGTTTTAATATTTATATGTATTTTTTTAAATTTAGGGGCCCTTTATTACATATTCTATAGGCCCCACACTAGCTTAACCCAGCCCTGCTTCAAGCAGTCATTGCATGCGCCTTGGCCATACTAGCCTAAAAAAGCAGTCATTGCATGCAAGGGATTATGCAACAAAGAACTAAACATGAATACTGGTGATTTCTAGGAATCACAATTTCATATAAGGAAAATGCCACAAAGTACCAAACATTGACTACTTTAATATAAATACCATTGCTATGCCCCAAATAGGATGGTGACCTGAAATGAGGGGAATATGCATAAAAAGGGCTGTAATTTCTTCATGGTCAAACCAAAATGAATTCAAATAACCTTGAATAAAATCAAGAATGTGCACTTTAATCACAGGTGAATTGTTTGATTACAAATTTGAAACTATGGACCACAGGGGCAAATAAAGGGAAAAAATGGTCTTGTCCCAAACATTATGGAAGGCAATGTATTTCAACCCAAGAAGGATGTATTTAGAACATGGATCAACACATGTCACTGTAGCCATTTGTGAGATTTGGTTGCAGGAAGGGCAGGATTGGCAGCTCAATGTTCTGGACAAGACAAGACAGAGAAGGAGTGATAAAAGGAAGAAGGATGGCATTGCTAGTGAGGGAAAATTAATTCAGACAGGGCAGACTGGAGGGCTCATCAACTGAAGTTATATGGGAGAAAGTGAGGATTGAAAAACAATCCTCATTGCTTAATAGTCAGCAGGAATTAGAGGAGCAAATTTGAAGAGGGATAATAAATAGGTGCAAGAAACAAGAGGTTATAATAGTAGGTGATTTTAACTTTCCACATATAACGTATTGACTGGGACTGCCATTCTGTAAAAAGGGCTGGAAGTTGCCGTGGCTTGTGAAGCCAAGTTAAAGAAAACATTAGGATTATATTCCCTGGATAAATCAGAGAATTTAACAAAATTATGAGGTGTATAGAGAGGGAAAATGTGAGCAGGCTTTATCCACTGAGGTTGGGTGAGTCAAGAACTAGAGTTGATGGATTGAGATGTATAAAATTAGGAGGAGCCCAGAGAAGAGAGTAGATTCACCAAGATGTGGTTGAGATTGAATGACTTTAGTAATGGGGAGAGATTGGATAGGCTGGGTTTGTTTTCCCCAGAGGAAAGGAAGCTGAGGGTAAATTAATAAAGGTGTACGGAATTATGAGAGGAGTATCGTGTTCATTCATCTATCATCCAATTGCACAAGTACAACCCAACTAAACTCTGTTCTCCGGTATACACATACAGATAAGCAATACAAGTGCAGGACAAATAGACATGTATAAAAAAGTAAATAAATATTGTTTAATAAATAGTAGAGTCTCGGATAAATATGCACCATCAAAAATCACAAAAAGCAGAAGTTGTGAAACTGATATGCTTTTATTAACTATAGGCTGGAACAGCCATCAGCCTCATTGACTGGTCAAGGCAGAGTGGAATGGGGAGCATGCAAAGGGCTATGATTAAGATTGGTCTTGGGAGGCGTGTCCAGCCAGCCGCAGCCTATCATAGCATAACAGTTATTTATCACAGAAGTTACTTTCTAATCCCTTCGTGATTTGCACTTCCCTAATTAAACACTCTCCCATTTTGTCTCCTTGAGATGAGAGGGAAAAGATTTGAGGGCTTTTTTCACAATGAATTATCTGAGAGGATGAGCAAATGTAGGTTCTTGGGAGTCACTATCTCAGAAGATCTTTCCTGGAACCAACACACCAATGGCATCATGAAGAAAGCCTCTACTTCCTCAGGAGTTTGCGGAGGAGCTAGTGGAGTTGTTCAAGTGAACTGGTACGGACTTGAAGGGCCGACATGGCCTGTTTCCGTGCTGTAAACGGTTATATGGTTATATAGTGTGAGCAGTGCATATATAGGCTGGATAAAATCTTTTTTTCACACATGGAAGGGGTATCAAAGACAAAAGGGCATTTATTTTAAGATTAGGGAAAGGAGTTTTAAAAGGAAATATGGGGATTTTTTTTGAGTGTGTACAAACACACAGAGAGTGGATAATATCTGGAACATGCTGGAATCAAATACAATCTCCATGATTCAGAAGCAGTTAGATTGGCACTTGAACGGACTAGACAAAGGATGCAGAACCAATGGGGGCATATGAGATTAGTATAAATGAACAAAAAATTGTCAGCATGGATTACAATGAGGCCTGGAAAAGAAGGCAAGAATGTTACTTTCTTTGCTGCACAATCCATAACCTTTGAGGAAGCTTAAAAGGAAGGATCTATTTCCCTTAGCACAGGAGTCAGGAAACAGAAGGAATTGATTCAAAGTGATTGGGAGAATGATTGGAGGAGAAACAAGAAAAATTTGTTTTGCCTCGAGGGTTGTATGTGTTTGAAACTAACTAGTATAAAGCAAAATCTGTCAGCAAACAGACACTTGAAGAGTCAAGATCTGCAGAGCAAAAGACCTAATGTCAAAAGGTGAGGTTAGGTTGCAGAGCTAATCTTTGGTTGAAGTAGACTGAGTGGCCTCTATCTTTATGGCAAAAAATCTAAATAGCATCGTGACATGTTCCTGTTTGGGGAATTAAGAGAGAAAGGCAATAAGGCTGTGGAAGCGAGGCTAGATAAGGACGTGGTCATAGAACTCGAGAGCAGCAGGGATTATCGATGGGAAGCAGTGAGAGAGAATCCCACAAATCTCCCTTCGGAGAGAAAATAACTTCTTCAGGAAGGCAACATGTCTGTGGAAATTAAGGAAAGCACTTTTACTTCAACCACAGATTTGCTCGTGTCTGGTTGAGTTTTCTGCATGAGCTGCCTTCAAACTCAAAATCCAAGTGTACTGAAAAATCAAGAGCAGTTTATTCCTGATCATAAATTAAATTGTTTAATAATTACACAAAAATCAACAATACAAACAGTTTTTCATGAAGTAATGAGAATTAAGTTTTTGTACTTGGCTTAAGAACTGAGAGTCAAAGAACCAGTGAGGTACTCCAACAATAGAATATGGGACAGAACAACACAGGAACAGGCCCTTCTGCCATAATGTCTTCACCAAATATGGTGGCAAGTTGAACAGGATTTCTTCATTCTTACTTCAGGATTTATGAGCCATAATCCCTCCATTTCTATGTATCATATTCACACATTTCTAAAGGCTTAAATTCTGCTATCATATTTGCTGTGCATTGTTCCATAAAATATGTTAAATTACAATATTTATTCAAATAACACATTAACCATCTGAGTGAACAGACAAAAGTTAGATTCATTTAAATAAAATTTATCAAGTAAATCAAATTCATTTTGTCAAAGCAGCTTTTAAACCCCGCTTAACTTGCTCTTCATCGCATATGGTAAAAATTAAATTCCTTCCTTCGATTAAACCTGTTACCTACCATCTAAACGAGGTAGCAGAAATGTACAATTTCCCTACACTTTGCACTCTGTTCTTCCTACACACAGCTGCACTTCCTGACATGCATGCTATCTTGTCAATCTACATCATGAAACCAATAAAATATAGATCAGAAAAGCTTTTGCTCAAATTTTATAATGCTCAAATCACGTTTCCCTTTGAATGTTCCGAACAGTTCTGGTTGCCAGGAAACAATTGGAGGTAAACAAAGGCCAAATCCAATGCAGTGGACTCAAGTTACGAGAAGAATCTGAGTAAAGTTTGGCTGGAAACTGATCTCAGTTTTATAACATTGGTAAGAATATCGAAAATGTTAACTGAAGTTCCAAAAATACCACAGGTTCCAACAAAAACAATGTTAGGAATTATTTTTCTTGTCAGACGATAAAACAAAATATTAATTGTGGAATGAGTGATCACTTCATGGAGCACCTTCAAAAATCTACAGGCCTCATCAGCAACAACGATGCAAAAAAAGAGGTGGGAAATCTCGGGATATGGTACGAGAGTAATAACCTAAGTCTCAACATGGACAAGACGAAGTAGATGATCGTGGACTTCAGAAGGACCAAAAACGACCACCCTCCACTACACATCAATAACTCAGTAGTGGAGAGAATAGAGAGCACCAAGTTACTTGGAGTCCACTTAACAAGTGACCTATATGGAGACACATCTCCTCACTTGTCAGGAAGGCACAACCACTACACTACACATCTTGAGAAAGCTGAAATGGGCTAGGCCACCAGATACCATCATATCAACTTCTCCAGTAGCATCCTGGCCAGATGCATCACAGTGTGGTATGGTTACTGCAGAGAAGTAGATCGGGGGGTCAATCCACAGAACCACAAGAGTGGCAGAGAAGACCACTGAAGTCTTCCTCCCCTTTTCATCGACATGATTTTCTGAGATTACTGACTGAAGAGGGCATGCAAAATCATTGAGGATTTTGGCTCCTAACCTCCCCGTTCAATTCTCTGAAGGAAAGAGAGTATCACTTCAGTATTAAACAGTCATTATACTTTACCAGCTGGGTCCAGTTTTTTCAGCTTGTGGAACAAGCTTGCATAGTTATCCCTTCTTGCAAACGTCATCATTGGAACTTAACAATAATAAGAAAGGAGATATCAATGTAATAGAGTTCTTTCTTCTTTCTTTGGCTTGGCTTCGCGGACGAAGATTTATGGAGGGGGTAAAATGTCCACGTCAGCTGCAGGCTCATTTGTGGCTGACAAGTCCGATGCGGGACAGGCAGACACGGTTGCAGCGGTTGCAGGGGAAAATTGGTGGGTTGGGATTGGATGTTGGGTTTTTTCCCTCCTTTGTCTTTTGTCAGTGAGGTGGGCTCTGCGGTCTTCTTCAAAGGAGGTTGCTGCCCGCCGAACTGTGAGGCGCCAAGATGCACGGTTTGAGGCGATATCAGCCCACTGGCGGTGGCCAATGTGGCAGGAACCAAAAGATTTCTTTAGGCAGTCCTTGAACCTCTTCTTTGGTGTAATGATCATTAACCATTCAAAAAACCACCTAATAAATTTGAGGATCTAAGCAATTTGGAAACAAAAAACTAGTAGTAATAAAGATGATTAGGAATTTATCTCAGCTAGCTTACAGATATTCTGCAGAGGAGAGAAAAAAACTTTGCTCCCCATCCAAGTTGGTCTGTCAATTACTCATATCGACTTCATTGATTCCAAGCCACCTTCTGAAATAACCATCCAGTTCTGTAAGCTGCCATTAAATGGCTTCATAATACAGATGGCATTGTTTCAAAAATATAACCCATTTACCATAATTTTAGGGCTCAGAGATCAACAATAAATGCTGACGATGCCTGCAGCACCATATTTCCAAACATGAATTTTAAAAGTGGGAGTAAAATCAATATTTGAAAAGGTGCATTAATTCACATCAAGCACTGATTGCCTCAAATTCCCATCCAGCTGTATTAAAAAAAAAGCAATTTAAGTTGCACAGGTGAAAAAGTGTTAGCATGTTCAAAACTATTTCTCCAGGTTTTTTTTTACTCAGACGGTTGTTGGTACATGGAATACGCGACCTGGGTCAGTGACGGAGGCAGGTACGTTGGTGAATTTCAAGAGACCGCTAGACAAACATGGGGAAGAATTTGAAGAGGAGGGTTATGTGGGAGGCAGGGTCTAAAGGTCAACACAACATTGTGGGCTGAAGGGCCTGTACTGTGCTGTACTGTTCTATGTTCTAAACCAAACCAAAGTGCCTTCACTTCAAATGAGGCTCATCAAATTTTATTTACATCTCAATATAAATATAGAGCCAGAAATAAAAAGCAGCATGAGTAGACCAAACAGTCCTTCAAGCCTCCTCGACCAATTCAATGCAATCATGGCAGATCATACAACTTTATTACCTTGTTCCTGCTTTCTCTCCAAGCCCCTTGATCTCTTTAGCCATGAGGGTGACATCCAACTCCCTTAGAATCTATCTGCCAAGCTGTCCTCCACAAATTTCTGCGGCAAGTTCACAGCTCTCTGAATGAAAAACCTCAGCCATAAATGGCTTACTGCTCACCCTTTGATTGTGACCACTTGTTCTGTATGGTCTTAATTCAAGTTATAGGGTCACATAGCAGAGGAACAGATCTTTTGGCCATGATGTCTAGGCCTCTTGTCCATATGAACAATTTCCATTTCCATACATCTTTCCATGCCTTGCCTATGTAAGTATCTATCTAAATTCCTCTTAGATATAAAGTTTGTATCTGGTTTCATGACCTCCTCTGGCAGCACGTATCAGATATCAATCACACTGGGTAAAAATAAACTTACTTTTCTGATGCACTTAAAAAAAAATTCTTCTCACCTTAAACCTAAGCCCTCTTGTTTTTGATACATCTATCATGTGAAAAGGATTTTACTGATACATCTTATCATCTTCTCCATGCAGATGCTAGAATCTGAAGCCAAATACAATCTGCTGAAGGAACTCAGCAGGTCAAGCAGTGCTAGTTGGAGAAATGAATAGTCCATGATTCAAGGTGAATCTATTCATCATCTGAAATGTCACGGAAATGATATATAGGGTAGGAGGTAAAAATTAAATCTTTTTCTGAGCCAAATTGCCATTATGAGCAGTAGCAATGTCACTTGCGTGGATGCACTGGAACATGTGAACAATAATAGAGGAAAGGCAGAGCAAAGGAGAAGGATGTAATTAATAACATTAAATGCTATAAAAAATAGTCAAGGAGAAATAGTGGGGAGTGACAGACCTTATAATTACTAATTTTGATCACAGCAATGAGCTCTATAAAGGGATTTAAGATGACAATGGTGAAGGTGAAAAAGTTCAGTAAAAGAATTAAGGAAATCAGCCTCAAGGCTGTTCCATACTTCATAGCTGATCAGTCCATCAAATCCATTAACAAATCTTTGATCTCTGTCCATTTGTGCCCTCTCCAAATAATCATTACCAGTCATAAACTTTCAATTGACCTCTTCAAAAAGAGAACACTTGATTTGTTTTCTCTACCAAGTTGGTCCATCATCTTAAAAATAGCCATCGTTACCAACAATATTTTAAACTGAAAAGAATACAAATGTAATAAGTCTGGGATTGCTATTATTCAGGAAACTGCACTTTAGTCTCCAAGGCCAAACATACATCCTCACTTGTAGTGCTCAAAATTGAATATAATATAGATATAGAACCACAGAACACTGCAGCACAGAAACCAGGATCTTGGGCCTTCCAGGCTGTGCCAGACTATAATTCTGTCTCATCCCAGTGACCTGCACCCATTCCATATCTCTTCATAACCCTCTCATCTATGTACCTGTCCAAATTTATCTTAAATATTAAAATTGAGCCCCTATTCACAAAATCCACTGGCAGCACATTCCATATGCCCACCACTCTCTATGTGAAGAAATTCCCCCAAATGTTCCCATTAAACTTCGCTTTCACCCTTAACCCATGTCCTCTGTGGACAATGCCAAGTTGAATTTACTCTATTGATACCTATCATAATTTTGTATACCTTTACTACACTCCAGGGAATAAAATCCTACCTGTTTAACCTTTCCCTGCAAGTCAGTTCCTCAAGTCCCGGCAAAATCCTACTAAATCTTCTCTGCATTCTTTCAATTTTATTGATATCTTTCCTGTTGTTATAGTGCCCTCTATAATGTTTGGGATAAAGACACCATTTTCCTTCATTTGCCCCTAAGCTCCACAGTTTTAAATTTGTAATCAAACAATTCACCTGTATTTAAAGTGCACATTCCAGATTTGATTCAAGGTTACTTGTATTCATTTTGATTTGACCATGTAGAAATTATAGCCCTTTTTATACTTGTTCCCCTCATTTCAGGGCACTATCATATTTGGGAAATAGCAATGGTATGTATATTAAAGTAGTCAATGTTTGGTACTTTCTGGCATTTTCCTTATATGAAATTGTGATTCCTAGATATCACCAGGTGTTGAGTATCTTCTCTGGTGATTATCTACCAGCCTTTACTGCACCATCCAGGGGCTGTCCCCTAAAGTTTTCTCTTCAGCATATGGAAAGGGATGCTCAATTGGATTTAGATCGAGTGACTGGCTTGGCCATTCAAGAATTTTCCAGTGTTTAGCTTTGAAAAACTCATTTGTTGCTTTAGCAGTATGTTTGGGATTACTTGTCTTGCTGTAGGATGAAGCACCGCCCAATGAGTTTGGAGGCATTTCTTTGAACTTGAGTGGAGAAGAGGTTTCTAAACACCTCAGAATTCATTTTGCTGGTGCCATCAGCAATCACATCAATGAAGATAAGTGTGCCAGTACCTGTGGCACCCATGCATGCCTAGGCCATAACTCCACCATCTTGTTTCACAGATGAGGTGGTATGCTTTGGATCTTAAGGCTCCACACTTTCCCTTGCCATAACTCTAATATAGGTTAATCTTGCTCTCATCAGTCCAAAATACCTTTTTTCCAGAATTCTGCATGCTCTTTTAAGTATTTCTTGGCAAACTGTTTTCTGGCCACCCTGTGTCTGTGGCTAACTTGTGGTTTGCATCTTGTAGTGTAGCTTCTCTATTTCTATTCATGAGGTCTGTGGACAGTAGCCATTGACACATCAACACCTGCCTCCTAAAGGAAGTTTCTGATCTGTCAGACAGGCCAAATGACCCAAACATTATGATGCCCTGAAATGGGGGACTATGGATAAAAAGTGCTGTAATTTCCACATGGTCAAACCAAAATGTATACAAATAGCCTGGAATAAAACCTGGAGTGTGCACTTTAATTACATGTCAAATTGTTTACATATTTAAAACTGTGGAGAAAATAAAGTGTCAAATAAAAGATAAAAGTGTCTTTGTCCTAAACATTATTGAGAGCACTCTAAGTGACTGAAACTGTACACAATTGTCCAAATTTGACCTCAGCAATGTCTTGTATAACTTTACCATAATATGCCACTCCTCTACTCAATACTTTGATTGATGAATGCCAATGTGAAATTTACCCAATGTGATTGACAATGATATCTTATATCAGTGCATACAAATGAACTGCTTGCTCTTCTTTCTTCTTTTCTTTTCTTTGGCTTGGCTTTGCGGACGAAGATTTATGGAGGGGTATGTCCACGTCTGCTGTAGGCTCGTTGGTGACTGACAAGTCCGATGCGGGACGGGCGGGCACGGTTGCAGCGGTTGCAAGGGAAAATTGGTTGCTTGGGGTTGGGTGTTGAGTTTTTCCTCCTCTGTCTTTTGTCAGTGAGGTGGGCTCTGCAGTCTTCTTCAAAGGAGGTTGCTGCCCGCTGAACTGTGAGGCATCAAGATGCACGGTTGGAGGTGATATCAGCCCACTGGCGGTGGTCAATGTGGCAGGCACCAAAAGATTTCTTTAAGCAGTCCTTGTACCTCTTCTTTGGTGCACCTCTGTCTCGGTGGCCAGCGGAGACCTCGCCATAGAACACGATCTTGGGAAGGTGATGATCCTCCATTCTGGAGACGTGACCCACCCAGCGCAGTTGGGTCTTCAGCAGCATGGATTCGATGCTTGCGGACTCTGCCAGCTTGAGTACTTCGATGTTGGTGAAGAAGTCATTCCAATGAATGTTGAGGATGGAGCAGAGACAGCGCTGATGGAAGCGTTCTAGGAGCCGTAGGTGATGTTGGTAGAGGATCTATGATTCGGAGCCGAACAGGTGCATGGGTATGACAACGGCTCTGTACACGCTGATCTTTGTAGGTTTCTTCAGGTGGTTGTTTTTCCAGACTCTTTTGTGTAGCCTTCCAAAGGCATTATTTGCCTTGGCGAGTCTGTTGTCTATCTCTTTGTCGATCCTTGCATCAGATGAAATGGTGCAGCCGAGGGAGGTAAACTGGTTGACCGTTTTGAGTTCAGTGTGCCCGATGGAGATGTGGGGGGGGCTGGTGATCATGTTGAGGAGCTGGCTGATGGAGGACCTCAGTTTTCTTCAGGCTGACTTCCAGGCCAAACACTTTGGCAGTTTCCGCAAAACAGGCTCTACATTAACCAGTATATGCCCTGTCTAAACAGGAGTTAACATTGATACAAAATCAGCATTTCATGGCTGAATTTATGGAATTTTTGCTTGTTACCAAGTGTTAATAGGATTACTTTTCAGAACAAATGAATTGAAGGAGCAGAGAATCTTAACACTTTAACTGATTTGGATTAAAATCCCTGCAGATATGGAATCTTTTCACTTAATGTAAGTATTGACAATATAGTCACATGCAACTAAAGAGTAAGGAGCAGAACCTTTAATACGTCAAATGAACTCAAACACACAATGAATTAGAGCCTTTGTTGGATCCAGCTCTAACAAATAAATGAAAACTTAACTTCAAACTCATGAATCTCTCCTGCTCTGACAGCCTTACCCAGTGGGAAATTACAACAGTGGTAAGAAGCATATGTGTACATCAGCTTCAACATGATGATGCCTGTGTACATTTATCCTAATCATCTTTCTTGTGTGACAATGAATAAATGTAGAATTGCATGAGTAAAGGTATTGGCACTGGTAATTTTCAACAAAAAAAAATGTCAGCTCAAAATGGCCAGCACAGAGCATGTGAGGCCTGATGGTGTTGAAGGGTATAGGGAGTGTCAGGGTGGGGAAGGTTGGTGACCTGGCTAATTTAGGTATTCAATGTCATTTAAAACAAAACTATGGGGCTTCTGACAACACTTGAATCTTCCCAGACAGCTCATTGATCAGAGCCCGAGGAGCATGGCCAAAATGTTCTAATCCTCTTTCACTGTAGGGTAACGCAGGACGACTGCATAATGTATTATTATTGTTTGAAAAGGAATGGACTTGACAGGGTGACATTAATGGTGAAGAAATTATTGGATAAAATCTGAAGGGGCCTCTTAGATCATCATAAGAAAAGTGAAATTTAATCTGATGCTAGATTTGTTAAGGAAAGTTTGTATCTGACAAACTTGGAATTTTTGTTCAGGAAATAATGTGTGCAAAAAAAGGGTGGGGCATTTAATGTGATTTACAAGGGCTTGAACAAGGCATTTGACAAAATTCCATCTGGCAAGCTAATCAAAAGGACAAAAGCCCATGACATTGATTCAATGGAAGAAAGCAAAGGGGAATGTATTCAAGAGAATATATTCAGTGAAGTTCTAAAGAGCTCAGCACCAATGTTCAATGATATGAACTGCCTTTTAGAACAATAATTTAAGACATTTGCAGAGAGGGTCCTGAAAAGAATGCTAGTCACCACATTGCAGGAAGGATTTGATAGCTGCTGAGGAAATTTACATGAAAAAAAGTTAACTGCAAGGATTGGTTTGCCATTGCAGATTATCTTCTTTACAAGAAAAGTTAAGGGAAGATCTTATTAAAGATCTGAGCACAGTTAGAATCAGCTATAGCAGGTCTTGAAGCCCATTACATCGTACAAGGTGAAGCATAAAATCATAAGGTGGCCATGATATTCACTCCCCGATGAGCTGGACACTTTTTTTTAATTTTTATTTTTCACACTATGAACCATACTGACCAAAATACATACAAACATTTCCCTCTTGAATATACACAGTGTCATTTTCTCCCCTTTTCCCCTCTCCCTTTCCCCCTTCCTTCACCCCCCTCCCCCTCCCCACCCACTCAACATTCAACATAAAACCCATTAAACAATGTCATCACACAATGAAAATAAACAAAAAAATTATGTCATCTACTTTTACACACTGGGTTAGTCATTTTGTCTTCTTCTCATTCTGTCATTTTAGATGGTGGAGGTCTTAATGCTCACTTTGAAAAGGAGAATTCATCTGCACCTACAACCATCCCTGCAGAGGCTGGTGATCCTGTCATATATGTCTCTGAGGCCAGTGACGGAACATCTTTCAAGAGGGTGAACCCATGCAAGGTGTCAGGCCTTGATGCACCAACCAACTTGCTGGAGAGTTCGCAATGTTTTCAATCTCTCACTGCTGTAGTCAGATATTCCCACTTGCTTCCAAAGGGCTTCAATCATACTGGTGCAGAAGGAGAGCAAAGGGAGCTGCATCAGTGACTATCACTCAACAGCACTCACATCTATGGTAATGAAATGCTTTGAGAGGTTGAACATGGCCAGAATTAACTCAATGCTATACAGAGGTACAGGAGTCTGAAGACGAACACCCAATGTTACAAAAACAGCTTCTTCACTTCTGCCATCAGATTTCTGAACAGGCAATGAATCTATAGACACTACCTCACTTTTTTTTCACTAATTATTTATTTTTAAATATTACATTTACTGAACCGCAGGTTAAGGCAATTTTGCACCTATAATGCACAACACTGCTGCCACAAAACAACAAATTTCATGGCACATGTTCATGACAATGAACCTGATTCTGATTCTAAAATAATGATGGGCTTGGACAGCATGGGTGGAAATGGCCGATTCCCCTCAGAAGAGCAGTCAGATAGCAGGCACAAATATTTATGGTGAATAGATTGGATGAGTTGAGGATTTTTTTAAAATAAAAGTGAGGGTGTTTGCCATAAAGCATGGAGGAGGCAGACACCTTCATCACATTTGAAAAGTATGTGGACAATTATTTGAATAACCATAATCAACAGGGCTTCAGCTGGAAAGTGAGACTGGCTCGATTTGCTTTCATTTGACCACTACAGTTATAATGGGTAGAATAACCTCCTTCTCAGCCTTATGATTCCATGAATTCTGGCAGCAAACTAGCCCGAGGGATCAGGAGGAACATTCCTATTAAAAATGTCTTCCACTTCACAGTTTTACAACTAATGAGAGGTTCTTTCATTGCAGGGCATGGGCAGGGAATTAGAGTTCTCTACTCAATTGCGTGAGACAGGAGGAATATAATTCAGAATGGCAGCTTTAACATATTCTTGAAACAGATATTTAGTGAGAAAAAAAGACATCTAGATTAGAAACTCAAACCAGGACTCAAACCTAAAGTGGATCAGCTAGAAAATCTATGGAGATTCGGTGCATGACCTGAAGTAGTTCATGGTGAAGCTGGTTACAATTTCTCCTGCTATGTCAGTGGTAGTATTTAAAATTAGTTGGCAGAATCAATCATGAGAGAAAAGGTGGCTGGAAGAGACGAGGTCATGAGAAGCAGTCTAGAACCTTGCACACACACCAGAAAGATTTTTTTTTAAATTAAACTGGTGATCAATTGTTATGTCGGATACTGCCCTGGCTCTCATTAAAAAAAATTGGAAAGGTTGCGAGAGAGAGTCCTCTGTCCCTATGAAATTAAATATTAGCTATATTTTTAATTTGCTGCAAATTAAGGATTTAATGTGTTCCTTTTATGGCACAGTTTATTGAATGCAGCTGATCAATTTTTAGTGACCATCGTCTGCCCGAGGCCTTACAGAAACCACCCAAGAGGGAGAACAAGCAATCAAATGTTTTTTTTTAATTGCTTTCTGCGTTCTAACCTTGGATATGCTGCAAAACTATGCAACAGTGAACAATTGTCAACAAACTGTATGAAGGGAGAGATATCCTGTAAATCACAACAGGATCCTGGTCATGTGATGTTTCTCTGCTTTTAGTATCTCACATTTAACTTCAAGATTTATGTGAAGTTGCCAGATTTCCCCATTTAATGCACATAAAAGACAACATAGAATGTTTAACATCAGCAATCCTTTTAATAATACAATTACTAATGACCATCACTCAAATTGACACCCAGAGAGAGAAAATTATTAAAATAGAGGCAGAAAAATTCTACAATAGAACATGCAATATAATTTTGCTGACAAATACACAAATCAGCACTTACCAAGCCATTCACAATTATTATGATTTTCTCCTTCATTCTTTATTAACTGGGTTGACTGATACATGGACCCCCCCCCCCCGACATGCAAAGAAATCTGACGGTGCAACTCGCAGCTGAAAACCCCGCATTCATGATTTTCATCCATGCTGTTCTTGCATAATAGACCATCACATCATCACCATGGACACTTTCACGATAGTTTGTGCACAAAAGCAGTATATTTTATTAATTATGCAGGGCCTACATATAACCATGTAACAATTACAGCATAGAAACAGGCCAGTTCAGCCCTTCTAGTCCATGCTGAACACCTAGTCCCATTGACCCACACCCGGGCCACACCTCCCTCATCCATATACCTATCCAACTTTTTTTTAATATTAAAATTGAACCCTCATCTACCACTTTGACCAGAAGCTCATTCCAAACTCCCACCACCTTCTGCATGACAAAATTCCCCCTCATGCTTCCCCTATACTTTTCTCCCTTCAATCCTCTCGTTTGAATCTCCCCCACTTTCAATGGAAAAAGCCTGTCCACATTAACTCTATCTGTCCCCCTTATAATCTTAAATACCTCTATAAAATCACCCCTCAATCTTCTATGCTCCAGAGAACAAAGTCCCAGTCTGTTCAAATTGCTCCTGTAACTCAAACCCTGAAACATTTACAGAAATCTCCTCTGCAATCTCTCTGGTCTGTTTATATCCTTCCTATAATTAGGTGACCAAAACTGCACACAATATTCCAAATTTTGCCTCGCCAATGCCTTATATAATTCAACATGACACCCCAACTCCTGTATTCAATACTCTTATGAAGGCCAACATATCAAATACTTGCTTCCTTTCTTCTACATGTGACCCAACTTTCAGGAAATTATGCACGAGAATTCTTAAATCCCTTTGTTCTACTGCACTCCTTAATTGTTTAGTATATAACATGTATGATCTTTTGCTGATTAGCCCTACCAAAATATACCACCTCACATTTATCAGTATTAAACTCCATCTGCCATCTTTCAGCCCACTCTTCTAACTGTCCTATATCCCACTGCAAGTTTTGATAACCTTCTTCACGGTCCATACCACCACCAATCTTTGTATCATCTAAAAACTTACTATTCCAATTTACTACCCAATCCTCAAGATCATTAATATATATGACAAATAGCAGTGGACCCAGTACCGATCCCTGAGGCACTCCACTCGTCACTGGCTTCCAATTTAACAAACAATTTTCCACCACTACTACATCATTGCCTGTGAGATTTTGTGTGCAGCGAATTCTTTAAAAAAAAAGGTTAATCCACCACGTGCTGTTGATTTAAAAACTCTCCGTGTAATAACGAATTCCAGACCAAATCATATTTCTTCAAATAATGAAATATTTCAGATCATTGAAAGAAAACAGGTTTTCCATTTTTTTTAAATCTTTAACTGGCACAGTTAGCGTAGCAGTTAGCCCAATGTTCAGATTCAAATCCAGTGATGTCTCTAAGGAGTTTGTACATTCTCCCCAGGTCTACGTGGATTTCCTTTTGGTGGTTTGGTTTTCTCCCACCCTTCAAAATATATGGGGATTGGAGGTCAATAGTGTGTAATTGGGCGGCACGGGCTCACAGAGCAGAAGGACCATTACCGTGTTGTATCTATAAATTAAAATGTACTTTATAGTCTTCTATTTTTTGGTTCTGTTTTCCTCCTTTTTATTTCTATTTCCGTATCTGATTTGATTTTTAATTCACTTTTTCAAATTCATCCTCTTTTGGATAGTTTCCTGTTCATTCACGTGTCTCAGTGGTTAAGGAGATGCACTGTTTATTTTATTGATACCATGGGTTGCGGAGCCCTGATATTTGGACTGTGCCATTATCTGTTCACACTTACAGGAGAAATTGATTTGCATAAATCAGTCAAATTAGCGGAATGTTTTAAGGGGTGCTGATTTAAAACTGAGGTGCGCAGCACTTTCATATTGCACAGGGTTGTGATTTTCTATCCCATAGGTTTTTTTAAGCTAGATCTTTGAAGTTACTGGGAGTAGATTTTTGAAAGAGAATTGCGGGACTATGGAGAATTGGCACAGAAGAATTGAGGCCAAGTACATCTGCCATGATCATGCGAATGGGGGTGCAGGTGGCCTACTCGTGCTCTTATTTCCTTGTATGTCCCTCCATGTGGGGGGGGAGGGGCCTCCTCTTACAAAATGCCTTAAAATGAGCAAATCTCAAGGAAACTCACATGAGCATGAAACAAAATCCAGCAAAAAAATGACCACATCATAAAAGTAAGGATATTAGAGTTCAGAATCAGAATCAGAATTTGTAGTCATGAACGTGTGACAAAATTTGTTGTTTTGTGGCAGCGTCACAGTGCAAACATTTCTATAAATTACATATCAAATAAATAAATAGTGTAAGAAAATAAAAAGTGAGGTAGAGTCTGTGGTTCAATGTCCATTCAGACCTATGATGGCAGAGGGGAGGAAGCTGTCCTTGTACTGCTGAATACTCATCTTCAGGCTCCTGTACCTTCTCCCTGATGGTAGCAGCATCACCAGTGACCACAGCCAGTGGGCTGATATCGCCTCCAACCGTGCATCTTGGCGCCTCACAGTTCGGTGGGCAGCAACTCCTTTGAAGAAGACCGCAGAGACCACCTCACTGACAAAAGGCAAAGGAGGAAAAACCCAACACCCAACCCCAACCCACCAATTTTCCCTTGCAACCGCTGCAACTGTGCCTGCCTGTCCCGCGTCGGACTTGTCAGTCACCAATGAGCCTGCAGCAGACGGGACATACCCCTCCATAAATCTTCATCCGCGAAGCCAAGCCAAAGAAAAAAGTAGCATGAAGAGGCATGGCCTTGGTGGAGAGGGTTCTTGAGGATAGATGCTGCTTTCTTAAGACACTGCATCTTACAGATATCCTCGATGAAGTAAATACTGGTGCCCATGATGTCATTGGCCGAGTTCACAACTCTCTGTAGGTTTTTCCTGTCATGTCCATTGGCAGCTCCGTACCAGACAGTGATGGAACCAGTCCGAATGCTCTCCACGGTACACTTGCAGAAATTTTCAAGAGTCGTTGGTGACATACCAAATCTCTTCAAACTCCACTTGAAGTATACCTGCTGGTGAGCCTCCATCATGATTGCATTGGCATGGAGACCCCAGGCATATCCTTGGAAATGTTGACACCCAGGAATTTGAAGTTCTTGACCCTCTCCACTGCTGACCCCTTATTGAGGACTGGTCAATTTTCTCCTGATTTTGTCCTGAAGTCCATAATCAGCTTCTTGGTTTTGCTAACATTGAATGCAAGGTTGTTGTTACTCAAGCTAGCTCATCTACATCCTCCTGTACACTTCCTCAATACCATCTTTGATTCTGCCGATGATCATGGTATCATTTGAATTGTGCCTCGTCACACAGTCATGGATGTAGAGTGAATAGAGCAGTGGGCTAAGCACACATCCTTGAGATGTGTCTGTGTTGATGGTCAGTGAGAAGGAGATGCTGTTTCCAATTCATACTAACTGTATGAGTAAGTCAAGGATCCAGTTGCAGAGAGGGTTGTAAAGGCCCAGGGTATGAAGCACTGAGGCAGGGTTTGAAGCTTGTTGATCAGCACTGAGGGAATGATGGTCTTGAAGTCTGAGCTGTAGTTGATGAAAAGTAGCCAGATGTTTGTGTTGTCGTCTAGGTGATCCAAGGCTAACTGCAGTGATATTGCATCTGCTGTGGAGTGATTGTGACGGTTGGAAAGTTGCAGAGGGTCCAGGTCTTTACTTAGGTACAAGTTAATTCTGGCCATGACCAACCTCAAGACTCATTGTGGAAAAAGATCCAATTGTTCCTAGGCCTTGTGCATTTCATTATATCTGAATGCAGGCATTGACATAAAAAGAGTTTTTAAAAAATGTGGGAAAGCCATTGAGCTCTTGGAAATATGTGCATAGGGTTTAAAAAGAACAATTTGGTGTGTATCCATGCATTTCAGACTATTAAGTTAACATAACCAAATTTCCTCATCATATTCTTGTACAGCTTTCAGGGCAGCAAGATCTAGGCTATGATACAAAACTGGTAAAGATTGTCTTTCCTGAAAATTCTCACCAGTGTCGTGCCCATCTAATCCTAATAGCCCCTTGCTGTATCTGTTTCTTGAGTACAGTTTACACCACCAATAAGTAGAAAATCTGCCGGGGCCACAAGAAAAAGAATCTCAGGTTGTATGTGATGTCATGGAGGTACTCTGGCAATAAATTTGAACTTGAACTATTGGGCTTTAATGCAGTGATCACATTTAAGTCACAAAAAATAAAATGTGATATCCAATTTCCGGGTACAAATTTTGGATCCACAATCCATGGAGGAACAATAAAGTAACTGCCAAATCAAATGAATCTTCTGAAAAAACAATTAACGTCATGGTATCAGCTATTACTATCAATGCACACCGACCACTTTTCTGAATCCCATTTGGAAGCATGTATGCCGTGAGCATATAAAAAACAATAATGGCTAGTTCTAGAAAGGCAACTCATCCTGACAAGAATTTTAAAAGTAGACATAAATTAAAGAAAAAAGTTAAACGAAGAATGACAGTGGAATCAAAGTGCGAAATGTGAATATTGTGAAATTGCAAATACTATGCAA
Organism: Narcine bancroftii; assembly: GCF_036971445.1. Classification (NCBI taxonomy): domain Eukaryota; kingdom Metazoa; phylum Chordata; class Chondrichthyes; order Torpediniformes; family Narcinidae; genus Narcine; species Narcine bancroftii. The sequence goes on from NC_091477.1 coordinate 16,936,859, forward strand.
AGTTTTTGAAATCTAATTCACTGTGGCAGTACTTTGGAGACACTGTCCTCTATTAATGCTTATGAATTTGGAGCTCAACATTGAATACCATAACAATGTAAACCTTGAGTTATGATTAAGTTATGACCTCTTTGGCATGCCTTTGTACTGATGCAAAGTCGCACATATCCTTTACAAACCAGAATCAGCCAAAATGTCAGGAGAAGCTGAGTCTGTATTCTATATGTTCAGCTGAAGGAAGTGAATGCATGAGAAAGATATAGAAAGCAAGAAAAACTGCAAAACTACTCCAAAGCAAAGTAAACCCATTTATAGTTTGTATTTTCCCCTGCATTGTTTCTTTTTCTACATGTAGCATATTTCTGAATTTTAATACCAAGCTCGTATTGGAATATTAAACTGAGCTCCTTGTGGTAAACAATGATAGAGGAGCAAAAGTAGGCCACTTGGCCCATCAAGTCCACTCTGCCATTCCATCATGTGCTGATCCCTTTTCCCACTCCCCTGCCTTCTCCTCATTACCTTTGATGCCCTGACTGTTCAGATGCCTATCAGTCTCGACCTTAAATGCACTCAACGACCTGGCTTCCACAACTGCCCATAGTAGCAAATTACACTCTCCGGCTACAGAAATTCCTCTGCATCTCTTTTTAAATGGGCTTCCTTCATCCATGAAGTTATGCCCTCTTATTCTTTACTCCCCTACCATAGAAACAACGTTGCCACATCTACTCTGTTGAGGCATTTCAACATTTGAAATGCTTCTATGAGGTCCTCTCTATGAAGTACAGTCCAAGAGCTGTCAAATGTTTCTCATATGCTAATCCTTTCATTGCAGGACTCATTCTTGTGATTTTTCTCCGATCCCTCTCCAATTCCATCACATCTATTCTTAAATCAGTGCCTTATAAAGTCTCAACATTACGTCCCTGCTCTTGTATCTGCATCCTCTAGATACAACTGCCAACATTGTATACCTTCTTCACCACCAACACGTCCTAGAGGTTAGGGTATCCTGCATGAAGACTCCCAAGTTTCTTTGCAGCTCTGAATTTTTAATTTTCTTCCATTCCAAATAATAGTCTGCCTTTTTATTCCTTCTACCAAAGTGCATGACGTACACTTTCCATCTTAGTATTTAATTTGCCACTTCTTTGCCTATTTTCCTAATCTAAGTCTCTCTGCATACTTTCCATTTCCTCCTCACTACCTGTCCCTCCACCTATCTTTATATCAGCTGCAAACTTAACCACAGCCATTTATTTTGCATTCCAAATGATAAACATAAAACATAAAAAGAAGTGGCCCCAACACCAACCCCTGCAGAAAACCACTAGTAACCAGTGACAAACCAGAATGGGATCTCTTTATTTCCACTCTGTTTCCTGTTGATCAGCCAATGGTCTACCGATTCTAGTATCTTTCCTGTAATTCCGTGGGCTGTCATCTTATTAAACGGCCTCATGTGTGGCACCATGTCAAAGTCCTTTTGAAAGTCCAAATCAACAACATCTATTGCATCTCCTTTGTCCAGCCTGCCTTAGGTTTCCCCAAAATCCACATGCACTCAGTCAACCATTTTTAATCTACTCCAATTTGCACGTCTTCAAAATAACCTGTTTTTCTCACAAAGCAAAGCATGCTTTCAATACATCCATTCTAGCTGTACTTCCAGTGGACATATTTTCTTATATATTTACAATTTTATTTTGAATTATGTGGGTGAGGCCCATAACAAGGTGGGGGAGAGAGAAAGAGAGAGAGAGAGAGAGAGTGTGTGTGTGTGTGTGTGTGTAAGCATCATTAAGAATGCACATGAATGAGCACAGTGAACTTCATTTTCAAAGCACCCTCCCCAAAATTTAAATTGCTGCAAACTTCCATTTCCAGCTGATGCCAGGCTACTGATTTATTATCATCTGATTTATCCTCAACTCCCCAATTATTTTTGTAACCAGATATTTCACCCCCATTAACTGAAGGAGCGTGAGGAAACTGGTTCCATTCTCCTTTTCATTGCTTAATTCTAAGTAACTTCTAAATAATTCTATTCATCCTTTTAAAACCCTCTCTCTATTTAATGCTCAATACTTCTGCATTGCATGAACACATTCAGTCTTTTTCATCCTTTGAAGTGCAAATTTCAAGTTCTATTATCCAGTAGAAGCTAAGAGAGGAAGAGTTTATTGAATTATCAAGATGTCATTTACCTTGTCAATATTGCATCCTCATGCCACATCTGCACTCCCACTCCCAACATTTTTACAACAGCTTTTTTTTCTCATAAAGACCACATTGTTAGCTTACGGATAGAATGGTTAGCGTAGCAGTTAGTGCAACACTGTTACAGCATCAGTGATCAGAACCTGGGTTCGAATTCCGGGTGTGTAGGTCAATCAGGCGTAATTGAATGGCAGGGGCTAGTGGACCGAAAGAGCCTATTACCATGCTGTATGTCTAAATACAGCACCTCTCTGTCAAAAGACAAGGGAGGAAAAACCCAACACCCAACCTCAACCAACCAATTTTCCCTTGCAACCGCTGCAACCGTGTCTGCCTGTCCCGCATCGGACTTGTCAGCCACAAACGAGCCTGCAGCTGACGTGGACATTACCCCTCCATAAATCTTCGTCCGCGAAGCCAAGCCAAAGAAAGAAAATGTCTAAGTATAATTTTTTTTAAATGCAATACCACTTTACTGGTTTTCCATGAGTTTGCTATTTAGGTTCAACTTTGCAAAGAATGAGGGTTAAGGTTCCAACATGATGTGCTCTGAGGTTGATCTCCTTTATTATGAACACCCCCAATCCCCCACTCCACTTTGTGGTGGAGATCATGACCACTGCCTCTGATAAAAGCTCCTGGCATATTTTCTTTGCACATGCCCACCACCTTCACATGACTCTCATCAACCTTGAGCCAGTTAGACTTTATTAAAATGAGGCCTGGGATCCATATTGTCGAGATAAAGACTGCTTGATGGTTTGGCCCTCTGCCCACACTCACAGCAACCTCAAAGTCAATACTTAATATTTTATTGAATAAATTACAAATTAATTTTCTCTTACCTCAACTCAAAAACATTGTCAGGTGTTTTTTTTTGTTTTAATACAGAAACAAAATGAGAAAAATGCTCAAAATGCATTATCTGTGAAAAGGGAAAGACTTGTGGCATTGTGAGCCATGGAAGAAACACAGCCACCACATTGAGGGTCATTAACCACTGTTTTTATCCAAATTCAGTGCGCCCCTATAAGGGCAGAATGATCTCAGTCACCTGGTGCATTGTGACGTCATAATTGCTGTCCAGGGTGGGCGCTGGAAGGGATGCTGGAGTCAGAGAGAAACCTCCGACGACGCCATTTCCCCATGGCTGCCCCGCCATGTGACAATACAAGCGGTTCGCCATGAGAATGTGCACCGCCACACAACCCCCCCCGCCCCACCCCAGAACCAGCTATGCATCCTATCACTTTGGCGGCCAGTCCCGGCACTTAGGCATGGCCGTCTGCACTGGCTGTGATGTCCAGATGGGCCGCCTTCAGGTGGTCCACCAAAAAAAGTTCCTCTCTCCCCCTAACGTCCAGGGTGAAGGTTCAGCCGGACAAGTGCAAGACTTTGTGGCCCCTCATATGGTTGCTGTAGTGGTCCACCTTGAGGTCCCCTCCATATGAAAATGAACTGGGTTGAGTCGAGCTCTTTGGGGTGGGGGAGCTAGGGAGGCCAGTCGCCTGCGTAGACCTGCCAGCAGGTTTTTGTCGGTGGCCGTGGTGTCAGGGTCTGGGCTGAAAAGTTCATCCGGCAGGGAAAGCGATGCTCCATAGACCATCTCTGCTGAAGCCTCCTTGGGTGCCGTCCTAATCCCAAGGAGGACCCAGGGTAGTTTGTCCGCCCAGTCTGGTTCAGAGAGCCTGGCCATAAGCAATACCTTCAGGTGCCTGTGGAACATCTCCACCAACCCACTGGATTGTGGGTGGTATGCTGTGGTGTGGCAGAGCTTAACCCCCAGGAGCTTCGTCATCTGAGTCCACAGGGCAGACATGAACTGCGCCCCTTTGTTGCTAGTGTTGTGCACCAGGATTCTGAAACGGTGATCCATTGGCTGATCAGTGTCCCCCCGCACGTCTCCGCAGAGGCCTCCTTAATCAGGATGGCCTCCGGCCACCTTGTAGCTCGATCCACCACTGTGAGGAGGTAACGAGCCTCCTTGGACACTGGCAAGAGCCCGACGACATCAACATGGATGTGTTGGAATCTGCGAACTACCGGGTCTAAGTTCTGGAGGGGGCTCGCGTGTGTTGCTGGACCTTGGAGGTCTGGCACCTGGTACAGTTCCTAGCCAGTTCCGCCACCTCCTTCTTCAGCCCATGCCACACAAACTGCTCCGTGACCATCCGCACGATTGTCTTTACCGCTGGGTGAGCGAGGTCGTGAATCAGACTGAAGAACTTCGCCCTCCAGTGCAGCGGGACCACCAGGCACAGTGTGCCTGTTGAGACGTCACAGAGCAATGTGCTGTTGGGTACCTGGACATCCTTGAGTTTGAGGCCCGAGATGGCGGTTCGCAAGGCCTGCATTTCCGCATTGTTCCTCTGTGCCTGGGCCAGTTGCTTGTAATCCAGGCCGGGCGTGAGAGTGTTGATGGCTGGACGGGAGAGCGCATCTACCACTACATTGTCCTTGCCAGTCCTGTGTTGGATGTCAGTCATAAACTCAGACATGTATAAGAGGTGGCGCTGCTGTCTGGTGGACCACGGATCCTTGGGCTTCACCAGTGCTTGAGTGAGGGGTTTGTGATCCGTGAAGGCTGTGAATAGCCTGCCCTCGAGGAAGTTGCGGAAATGGCAGATGGCCAAATACAGCGCCGGGAGCTCCCGGTCGAAGGTGCTGTATTTGAGCTCCAGAGGGCGTAGCTCCTTGCTGAAAAAGGCCAACAGGCGCCATTGTCCATTGAGTCACTGTTCCAGAACCCCCCCCGCAGCTGTAGCTGAGGCATCCACGGAGAGCACCATGTGCACCTCTGGCCGCGGGTGCACCAGCAGTGTGGTGCTGGCTAGAACCTCCTTTGTCATGATGAAAGCCCTGTCCGCCTCCTCTGACCATGATAAAGTCTTTTCTTTGGTGGCCATGAGTGCGAACAATGGGCACATGGTGCGCGCGGTTCCAGGATGAAACAATGGTAAACGTTCACCATCTCGGTGAACTCTTGGAGAATGGTTTGGGGAATCGTTGAACAGCCGCTACCTTCTCCAGTGCCGGCGCGGCCCCAGCCGCCGAAATGGTGTGCCCCAGGAACTGGAGGGACTCCTTGCTGAACTGGCATTTGGCCACATTGACTGTGAGGTCGAAGTCCGCTAGCCGGGCAAAGAGGTGTGTGGAGGTGGGCTTTGTGTTCATTGCGGTTGCAACTGGCAATGAGAATATCGTCTAGGTAAATTAACACAAAGTCCAGGTCTTTTCCAATTGCGTCCATGAGGCACTGGAATGTTTGGGCCACATTCTTTAGACCGAAGGGCATACGCAGGAACTCAAAGAGGCTGAAAGGGGTGATAATGTCCGTCTTACCCATGTCGTTTGGATGCACTGGGATCTGATGGTATCCCCAATGAGTCCACTTTGGAGAAGACCCATGTGCCATGGAGGTTGGCAGAGAAATCCTGTATGTGGGGCACCGGGTACCTGACTGGGGTGGTTGCATCATTCAACTGATGGTAGTCCCCACACAGTCTCTAGCCCCCAGACGAATTTCAGGACCATATGGAGTGGAAATGCCCAGGCGCTGTCAAATCACCAGACGATTCCCAGTTCCTGGAGCCTGGAGAACTCCTCCTTTGCCTACTGGTTGACATAAAGGGCTCTGAGGAAGTCGGCCCCTAACAGTGCGGTGCCCACTGAGGCTAGGATGAACCTCCAGTAGAACTTCTCCTTCCTGATCTGGATCTGTGCCCTGCGGGTCCCATAGGTCCTGATGCCTGATGGTGGAGCTGTTGGCCACCTGCAGGTTTGGACCTCGAGATCGGGTGTGAGTCTCTAATGCTGTGGGGGAAATGATGCTGAGCTCAGCTCCTGTGTCCACCAGGAATCGGCAGCCGGTGGATCTGTCCATCACATGAAGGAGGCAGTTTGTGTGGCCAGCCATTGCAGCCATCAATAGTGGCTGGCCTGGTCATTTCCCTGAAACCCGCAGGGCTGGCGGCACTTACGGGCTTGTGCTCGCCAGCACTGATAGTAGAAACACCAGGTCGACTGGCCCTCAACTGGCTTGATCTTGGGAGCGGCTTGCTGTTGGCTGGCTCCTGGTCATGCCACCTGGTTGAGGGCTGCCTCGTTCTCCCTCTTCGTGCATCAGAGGGCATCCACACGACCTGCTGCTCTCCTCGGATTTGAGAAGTCTTCACCTGTGAGGAGCAGCTGGATGTCCTCTGGCATCTGTTCCAGGAATATCTGGCAGAAGAGAAAGGCTTGTGGTCTTCTGCCAGGCCCAGCATTTTGTCCACCAGCGCCGACGGTCTATTGTCCCCATGCCCATCTATGGTCCACAACCCCAAGCCCATTGCTGGGGAGTTAGCCCGAAAGTTCCAAGCAGCAGGTCTTTGAGGGCAGTGTATTTGCCTGTGGCCAGGGGGTTGGAGGATGATGTCGTTCACCCTCGCTGCCGTATCTTGGTCCAGAGCGCTCACGACATGATAGAACATTGTGGCATCTGAGGAGATGTTGTGGAGTTGAAATTGTGCTTCCGCCTGCCTGAACCATGTTCTCAGTTGGTGGATCCAAAAGGGGCAGAAGCTTTTTTTTAAAACTTTATTTATTCGCTCAAGATACAGGTAATAAGTAACATGTATAACAATAAACTAAACATGAACATTACATTTTATATTTTATATAAAAGAAAAAAAGAGAAAAAAAAGAAGAAAAAAAAGAAACCCCTCCCCTTCAGTCAACTCTCCTAAGGAGACCCATGAAAAAAAAGCATACATATTAAAATCTAATCAATGTAAATCAAAATGTAAATATTCTGAATATAACAACCACTTATTAAGAAAAAAATTATAATTATCAGATGTAATTTTTTCCATTATTAAACAATATTTCATCTCATTATGTCACCTATTAATATCAATCATATTCAAATCCTTCCACGTACTAGCAATACAATTTTTCGCTACAGATAAAGCTAAATATACAAGAGAAAGTTGAAATTTATCTAATCCCAGACCTTCCAAAGGTTGCAAACTACCCAATAAAAACACTGTCGGATCTAAAAGTATTTTAATCTTATACAGGTATTCTAAAAACAACTGAATTTTCTTCCAAAAAGATTGTATATGTATTCAGGACCAAACCACATGAGAAAAAGTTCCAACCGCGTTACTACATCTAAAACACAAAACTGATTCATGAAAACCATATTTTTTTAGTTTTTCAGGTGTTAAATATAATTGATGTAAAAAGTTATAACTAATCATTGCGTAACGTGCATTTATCAGTCTAGTTACAGTATCATAACAAATATCTGACCAATCATCCTCAGAAAAAATAAAAATAAAACAAATCTCCACTTCCCATTTACCTTTAGATTTATCCCAACCCTTTTTATCCATACCATCCTGTAATATTTGATACATAACTGAAATATATCCCTTCTGTGGTACCTTCATAAGAAAAGTCTCAAATTTAGTCATTTCAGGTAAAATCATATCTCTACCAAATACATGTTTTACCAAAGATCGAATTTGATAATAAAGAAACAAAGAATTCTTATCAATACCATAACTGTCCCTCATCTGATCAAAAGATAAAAATTTACCGTCTTTAAAACAATCTCCCAAATTTTCCACACCTTTTAATCTCCAATGTAATAAACTCCGATTATGTATTGAGAAAGGAATAAGTTGATTATTATACAATGGAGTCAAAGCCGACAATTCACCACTAGAACCTATCATTTTCTTTTTCATCGTCCATAATTTCATTAAATGTTTTAGTATAGGCACATTATGTTGGTGTAACAAATTTACATTCCATCTAAACAAAAATTGATGTATTTCAAATTCAGAAATATTTGCCATCTCAATTTTGGCCCAACTAGGTGGCTGTTCCAAATCCATCAAGGAACTAATAAATTTAAGTTGGGCTGCTTCATAATAATTTCAAAAATGTGGTAAACGCAGTCCCCCTAACTCATATTTCCGAGTTAATTTATTCAATGCTACTCTTGAAAATTTACCTCTCCATAAAAATTCCCTAACCATTTTATTCAAATCTCGAAAAAAAATATTGTCAAGTAAATACAGAACAGATTGAAATAAATATTGCATACGTGGAAAAATATTCATCTTAATTGTACTTATTCTACCCAATAAATTAATAGGTAGATCTTTCCATTTGATCAAATCAGTCTTAATTTTTTTCATTAATAGAACATAATTTAATTTATATAAAGATTGAGAATTATACCCAAAAACTTAATTCCATCCATCCATTTCAAATTAAGAATGTTTTTATAAGCTGAATAATCTCCTTCACTCACCCATAATATTTCGCTTTTATCCCAATTAACTTTATATCCAGAAAGACGTCCATATTGCATCAGACCCTCCTTCAAATGCAAAAGTGATTGAGCTGGATTTGTTAAATACACCAATACGTCATCAGCAAATAAATTAATTTTATACTCCTCATTTAAAACTTTTGTATTCTGTCTTATCAAATGAGCCAAAGGTTTGATCACTCATGCAAATAAAAGGGGAGGAAGCTGAATGGCGACAGCGTTAACCTCTGCTGAATCCATGGTGTTTTGAGTCCAGAAAAATGTCTGGGCTCGTCGGGGTCACCCATGTGAGCAGTGGGAGAAACACAGCCACCATGCTGAGGGTCGTTAATGACAGTTTTTATTCAAATTCACCACGACCCTTTAAGGGCAGCATGAGCTCAGTCACCTGGTACATTGTGATGTCATAATCATTGCCCAGGGTGGGCGCTGGAAGGGATGCTGGAGTCAGAGAGAAACCTCTGACGACGCCATTTCCCCATGGCCGCCCCGCCACATGGCGATACAAGCAGGGCCGGTTCACCATGAGGCTGTGCACCACCACAGAGAATTAATTTCTCGTGCATCTAAGCTCATACTTAGCCCTCGTCACTGTCCTGAAAAGCTAGCACTGTTTTGTCCATAGAAACACAATGGGCTCGAGAAACTCAGCAGATCAATGAGTGTACTTTAAACAATAATGCAACCAAAGTTTCGGGATTGAGTCATTCATTAAAATGTTTGATGTTTTAGGAATGTTGTCTTATAAAGGATTCAAAACAAAAAAACAGAAATGGATCAGGTATCATCAAGCTCAGTGTCTACAGACTTTTGTGTTTTCCTGCTATTTTTTTTCCCCTACACAACTACTCTTGAAAATTTACCTCTCCATAAAAACTCCCTAACCATTTTATTCAAATCTCGAAAAAAAATATTGTCAAGTAAATACGGAACAGGTTGAAATAAATATTGTATATGCGGAAAAATATTCATCTTAATAGGACTTCATTTTAATTTTATTTGCGAGTGTTAATGGAATCTGAAAGGAACTATTCTCAGCCCATGACCTCCGCCCTCTGTCCTCCTGCTCAGGAACATAGTCTTCATTTCTCTAAATTGATGAATTTGGATCATGTGCTTTTACTACATATTCAGACAAGGTGAATTTATTTGTTTTGTTTTGGTGATAATATACACCTGCATCCATTTTCTCTTCCCATGCATAACACATGGGAATTAGCTGCTAAAAAGATATGGAAGACAGACTGTTTTCAGGATTCAAAAGACATTTGGATAGATATGTCGATATCATGGATTTAGAAGGATGTGGGCCAAATACAGGTAAGTGGGACTAGCCCAAAGAGCTTGGTCCTTCACAAGAAATATTAACTCTCTCCATAGTTACTACTTGACCAGCTGAATGAGAGACTCACTTAAGGACTTTTACTTTGCTCACTGTTACTGTATTTTCTGTATTTGCACAGATTTTTTACATTTATTTCTTCCTGAGTATAGTTTGGAGTAACTGGTAATTAAAAATTCTACCTGGAGCAGAGGAAAAAGAATCTCAGCGTTGTATATAATATCATGCATTTACTCTGACAATAAATTTGAGCTTTGAGTATTTCAAGCATTTTGTTCTCATTTCAATATTCTTTTCTCCAACCCCAGCTTCTAAACTCAAAACTTATAACGGACTTCTCATATCTGGAACCATTTCCATAAATCTTTCGACTCACACATGCACAAAAATCCCTAAGTTATTCAAGCAGACACAACATTTGATATTTATTTTTAAAAGTTGTTCTCTGCACATGCACATCACCAGAGCTTCTTTCTGCATGATATTGAGTTCATGTAACTATTAATTGGTGGCTCAATCAGCATGGCGGTTAGCTCAATGCTGTTAAAGCACCAGCGATTGGTACAGGGGTTCGATCCCGCACTGTCTATAAGGAGTTTACACATTCTCCCCGTGTCTGCATGGGTTTTACCTGTAGTCACTGGTAGTCTCCCACTGTTCAAAATGTACAGGGTTGTAGCTCATTTGGGTGTAAATGGGTGGCATGGGCTCATGGGCCAAAAGGACCTGTGGCCATGCTATAGGTCTTAAAAAAAAAAACATTTTTGTTCAGGTGTCAATATGATTGCATCAGAATGTGAGATTACGTAATTCTTTTTACTGCACTTAATTTGGTTTTCATAATTATCAGTTGACTTCAAACAAAGGATACTCCTGTAATTTTATTGTGATATATAATTCTAAATGGTTCCATGCCATAATACTTGTCTGACCCCCAAGTGATGACACGTAGTTACCGTTCCTTTACTTGTCTTGTTGAAATTGGGTCTAGGTAGATAGGCAATACTTATACATGTTTGATTTCTGTTGGTCTTTGGTAGTCATGAATGGAAGGTCTTAAGTCCATTCTCAAATGGGAAGAGACTCAAACTTAGAACTGGGGGCCAAAATTTCAAAGTTTCTCCACTTAATTTGCCCTCCTCCCCAACAAAATCAAATACCCCAGTAAAACTATATTCACCAAACCAATGAGTAATTGTAATAAATATTAATGTTTCAGGATGATTCTACCTATGAACCAGAGAAACACCAATATATGGAAGAAGAAATAGTTTCTGCACCTTTTAGGATGTTAGTGCAAATACCATCACTTTGATTTCTTATTAAAATCGATAGACCTGAAGTACAAATGTAATTGGCAAAAAAAATCCTTTCATTCCTTTTGCACATGATGGAAATTATTAACATCCAAGCTCAGTAAAGGAGAACTGACAGACCATTAGAGAATGTGAGTTTTCTGATTACCAAGTCATTTCATAGCAGAATCAAATTTACTTAGTGTCTGAGACTCACCCAAGGTCGCTAATAAATGGTACATCTTGGTTTGCTGCCTGTTATCAAATATTGCTCAGAATAATGCTAAATCCAGAAACACAAAGGATCATTATAAATGACACCTCGTGAAATATACAACTTCGGCTTTTGCAATGTTCCTTAATCCACTGTCTTGTGTCAGTGTCACTTATAGTTCATTTTCAATGAGGACAAATCCAGTTTATACTATGCCACAGATGTACAAGTAATTGGAACAAAGGCTTGATTTTATTCGTCATTGTTGTGGAAGATTTGAAGCAGCCTTCGTTCTTTTTTTAATTATTTGGTTTTTAGGATGAGTGTGTTGCTGGCAAGGCCAGCATATTGTATATTGCTTAGCCCTTCTTGTCCTTGAGAGAGTGAACTCAGTTAACAAGTCCATGTCTTTGTCTGGTCTAGGTCATCCTGAATGCAACAATGGTTCACTTGCTGAAGAATTGTGAATGAAATTGAACAAATTTACATTTCATTGTGTAGTTCGGATTGTGGAGGGTCATGTGACCACTCCAGCTGGAACTTTGTTGGAATGTGAATTGTGGAGGGTCATGTGAACTCTCCAGTTGGAACCTCGTCGGAAATCACCTCACCTGCCAATCAAGTTCAAGCCCTGCCCACAGTTTATTGTAAAGCTATCTATCGTAATTGGGTGCGTGTGTTTGTGTGTGTGTGTCTCTCTCTCTTTTATCCCTGTTGCACCTCCACCATGTGTGTAAATAAAGATAACTGTTTTGCCAGCCTGTGTTCAGACTCATTGCTCCTGGGACACATTGAACATGTTTATCCACTCAACACACTGCAACCTCTAACAGACAGAAACTCCCACAACTGCTTCAGTCTTGCATTATCCATGTGTACACAACAGTTTGTGTGTATTACACATTAGCAATATGGAATAATTCATTTTACTTGAATTCTATGGGTCTCATGATCACCATAAATGCAGGGGAGATATTACAAAGACAGATAAGCAGAACTCATTGTGGAACTGAGAATCAGATTGATTGCACACCTTGCATTCCCCTCTTCATATTACTTTCCATTTATTTCTATCAGGAGCAGGTCTTATACAGATGATTGGCCTTAGGTGGGATTTATAATCCAGCCAACACACCCATGTTAAAGTTGATCATTTCAGCAATTAGGCAAAAAAAAAAATTTCTGATTCTATGAATGCTGCAAATGGTCAGGAAATCAGACAGCATTTGTGGAGGGAGAAATCATCTTAAAGGGCATTAAAAGGAAGATAAAAGGACAGCAGGATTAGCATCGTGGTTAGAGCAATCCTATTATAGTGCCAGCAACCCAGATCCAAATCCAGTGCTGTTTGTAAGCAGTTGGTATGTTCTTCCTCTAGGCGAACTGGTTTCCTTCTACCCTCCAAAACATATAGGGTTGTAGGTTAATTTGGGTTTAATTGGGCAGCACATACTTAAATGGCCAGAATCAGCTTCTACCATTCTGGAAATAAAATTTAACAACTGTTTAAAAATTAAAAGTCAATGAATAATAAACAGCACAGATTGGTGTCTACCAAGCAAATGAAAATAAAATCTGTTAACGGCAGCTAATCTATCTGGACAGGAGGTAGCATTGTCTATAGTTGGAATAGAGGGGAGGGGTTTAAAACATGCTAGAAACAAGCAATACAGAAAAGAGACTTTGATGGAATTCTGATACAGAGGAGAATGCTGGAAAGGCCAACAGGTCAGAGAGCATCAATAGAGCAGGAAATACTGAGGTTACATCAAAACTGTCCAGGGCCAAAGAGCAAAAAAAACTGCAGACATTGGAAATCTGAAACAAAAGCAGAAAGTGCTGGAAACATCAATTAGAGCAGGCAGCTCTCAAGGTGAAGGAAACCGAACTGACAATCCCAGATTAATAACCTCTATTAATGAAAAGATCTTGGACCTGAAACAGAAACATTGAAAGCATTCACATGTTCCATCTGACAAGTCATGGGACTGAACATTGGATATTCACTGATAATTGTGAATCATTCAATTCCATTTGCAACTCCTCAACAAGGAACGTTCTATGCAGTGTGGAGCAACATCATCTTGGGCTGATATGCATGCAACAAAACTGCTGTACAATGACCCTCTCCAACAAGAGAAAGTTTAATTACCTATCCTTGATATTCAGTGGCTTTAGCCTAACCACATCCCCATGCCATCAACACCTTGGAGTCCTCTTTATCTGGACTGGAAGCTTGTGACTCGTGGTGTCCCACAGGGATCAGTGGTGGGCCCATTGCTGTTTGTCATCTATATCAATAATTTAGATGAAAATGTTTGCAGATGATACTAAAGTTTGTGGTCTTGTAGATAGTGGAGTGCAGGAGGATGAGGGGTGATCTCATAGTGGTGTCAAAAATCATGAGGGGAATAGATTGGCCTTTTGCTCAGAGGACATAGATTTAGGGTGAGAGGGCTGCTGGCAGAGGTATATTCTTCTACAATATTTGAAGAAAAAATGGTGGATTTATAAGGATAGGATGGGTTTAGGTTGATATGTGCCAAACACAGATGGATGGAACATTTTGGGCAGGTTAGATTGAAGGCCTGTTTTTATGCTAAATTACTCTGTGACTCTATGAAACCTTACTGGACTAATCACACAAATACTAAGGTCATAAGAGAAAGTTCGGGTATCCTGCAGCAAATGGCTAATTCATGTCAATCCAAAGATTATCCACCATCTAAAGCCTCATGAGGAATATGATTAAATACTTTCCATTTGCCTAAATGAGTCTAGTTCTAACAAGATTCAAGAAGCTTGAAATCATCCAAGATGAAGCATCCTGAATATTCATTCTTTCCAGTGCTAAAATACAGTTGCCATAATGCGGGGGTGGCCAAACCATGCCTGTGAACCACATCCAGCTCCTTAACATGTAATGTGCAGCACACAAAAATATGTTGACTGGAGAAGATACCAATGCTCCCAAAGCCACCCTGGGACACTTTGAATCCCTGCAGCCAGACCAGGGAGTCCCAGGACGGTCACAGCCGGGATGCATGACAAGGAGAAGGAGGGAGTGGGCACTGGAGGGACAGCCCCTGCAGAAGAGAACACATGTTGGGGTTGGTTTCTTCTCAGTCTGGCCAGGCCACACCAGAACAGAGAGAGCAAATATCGAGTGTGCAGTAGGAAGATTGGGCAAACCTGAGGGCTCTCTGCAGTGAGCGGGCACAGAGGTCAGGAAGCCAGGGCTGGGCCAGGAGAGCTCCGATGAGGCATAGCCTGCCCCAGAGGCAGGGTGCCTGTCCAGGCACTCTAGCAGGGGGAAAGTAAGATGAAGGAGATGGGGAGGAGAGGCTGGAGGGGATCCCCAACAAGGATCTCTTCCAGGCGCCAAGGCAGGACAAAGCTGGAGCTGGCAGCAGCAGTCAAGATCCAATCAGTGACTATGGGCAAGCCCTGGTCCCACCAGATGGGGAGTCAGCACCAGACAGCACAGAGGTTAGACCACTCCATATCTGAGCCTCTGCTCTGAGCAGCCACTCCCCCCCCATCCCACTGACGACTGGGAAGAAGGGACCAGTGGGTGGGATGGGGAGGAGCAGAGCTGTTGACCCCCTCGCGTCACTCTGTTGCAGGAGGAAGTGTTGCATCAGGCTGCTTCCCATATTGTGCACTCGGCTGTGGATGCTGCAATGGTGCAGGCATCTAAAGACCAGTGGCAGTAGGGTTCCTGAAGAGAACACATCAGAAACAGGACCAGAAGTCATCCATCCAGCCTGCTCCTACATTCAGTGAGATCACAGCTGACCCAGTTCCACCTTTCCCCCCATAACCCTTAATTTCCCTACGATGCAAAAATATATCTTACTGTATCTTAAATATATTTAATGATGCAGTATCTACTGCATCCTTAGGCAGAGATTTCCACTGAAAATCAGTCAGGATTTTGAAAATATTTGGTGTGTTTGTGAATTTTTGATTATTGAAACTAATACAAATGTAGTATAGTGAAAACTACACATATGAATAAATATTATTACATACATGTAGTTCTCAAAATTTATATAATTTGTTGCAACAAAATATGCATATAAGAATAAAAACGTGTATGTAATATGTTTACATGCCTTGTAGCTCTCAAACTTCTGAAGTTCATTGTATGAGGCTCTGACATTAAGTAAGTTTGGGCACCTGTGCTGTAATGTGTACCATCTGCAAAACACGCTGCTGTTATTCACCCAAACTACTTACATAATACCCCTCAACCAACAAGCACAAGAACTTCAGGTGCAAGGAAACATCACTACAACTTTTTCCCTTCCCGTTTTCCACCATCTTGATTTCAAATTATATAATTGTTATTTCATTTCCTCAAAATCTAAGCCCTGAAATACCCTCTCCAACAACACTGCAGCACTTCATGACAACCTTCCCAAATGCATTTATGAAAGGCATTGAATTATGGTTTTGGCAATGATTTCCAGATCCTGATAAATGAACAATTAAAATAAAACTCATTCATACACATTTGGTATGACTTCACAATTGAGACTACCATTTTAGATGCCTTCAATTACCTTGTTTTCCTTCAAGGAGAACACAGGCAGGATCTCCATGTGACCAATATGGGGCACAAGTTACCAGTAGCAAGGGCAGAAAGCAAGGCCAAGTAGTGAAGTTGAGCATGGGTCCTACTGCAGAGGACTCACACTCAGGGCTGCATGGTCAAACAAAGGAAGCCGGCTGATGGGTTAATGCAATGAAATGATGATTGACCAAGCCACCTTCAAAAGAACTTCTCAACCCCATACCTCCAACACTCAGAAGAACAAAGGTTATGGAAACACAGTTGGCTCCAAATTCCACACTAGCCCAAAAATAGTCATCAATCCAAATACCTTCTACTAGTCCACTGATGCACCATCAATTATTTGAAAGACTGTTGTTGAGAAACCAATAGACTTTATTCACGTAAGAACAAAGGCACTTACATACTGTAAGATTGTCCTGCATTGAGTAGGGGGCTGTGGAACAGTCAGCCTTATGCAGGAGCCTGTGGGGATGGACCACAGGTACAATCAGCCAATAGGTGTGCCTTTTTGTTTCTCTTATTCGAAGGGAAACATTAGACAGCAAGTCCTCTCCTCTTGCATGAGCCACAAGTGCTTTGACCAGGCAGCCTTCCAAATGGGGCTCTCCACAAGCTTCTCAGCTTTTCCTGCTTCAGTCCCAGCTGTTTGACTCACTCTGCTTGCAAAAGAACAGACAAACTGCGGCTTCAACAAGATCTTTCATCTGTTAACTTTTGTAAACAAAAATCTATGAGTAAAGTCTTTTGGGCACTCTCCAAAATTCTTGCAAAAGCTGAGGAGCTGATATGTCTAGCAGTAGCAGAACTTCAGTATTTCAAATGAGATCTGTTTTAAAGTGATTGTATGTAACCTACTCTAACAAACCTTTCCCAATTTATCTCCCAAAACATATCTATATACTCTGTCAAACTCCAACTAGCCAGAGGATGTGTGCGCTCTTTATTGAGCATAAACGAGCAGCTTTCTAATCAATTATCGAGGTGAGTTTTCTGAGTGGGAACCTTAATACTATTAGCAGGCTGTATAAATGTTTAAATATTAAGGAATTATGGTAGATCACCCACAGTTTTATTGAATGGCAGCATAAGGGTTTGAATGACGTACTCCTGCTTAAATGCTCATAGTACTAAAGATAGGCTTAAAGCAACATAATCAGTCAAACCCTGCCTTCACCTTGTAAGAAGTTCTTGAATGCCCAAAGAAGCCAGGGAAAAGTGGCATGCACAAACTCATGATGGTGAAACTCAGTAGGTCTCAGAACATCCAGAGAAAGTAGAGTTACCAATGTTTCAGGCCTTGGCCCTTCATCAAGGAATCCTTTTACTTCCTCTGGATGCTGCATGACCTGCTGTGTTTTACCAGCATGTTTGTGTATTTTCCTCCACCCCATCATCTGCAGACTTACCTGTTTAATTCCAAAGGAAAATATAATCAAGTTCTTGGCCATTCACTAATACATGCTTCAATTTTAATATATAATTCTTCAAAAGGAAATTGATCTGATCATTTAAAAATTATCCATTACATTATTGCAAGTGTTATGGAAATGTTAGAATAGTTATGGGTAAAATATGTCTTTAAAAGAGATAGATTGTGGGGATTTAATTTAGGTTACACTTCACAAAAGACTTCTCATTTAAAATGGAAGAGCTTTGCTGAAGTGAGACATTGTGTCACCACTGACTTTGCAGAGACAATGGAACTGTTTTGGAAAGGACTTCAAAAGGTGGTGCAAATGGAACATAATGTTGATCATGTCCAGGCTCAGGTACTGATAAGATCTTTCGAAAATTGGGTTTGGAGTCTTGGGAGAGGTTTTGTTTTAGGTTTTTACAAGCAGAGAGAGGGGGAAAAAACAAGTAGGTGATTTCTCTTTTGGAGCGAAAGAGGGAGAAATCAGCTGCCATTTTGCAGCAGTTGAAGCTGCAAAATGGCAAGCTGGAAGGCTTGTTGAAAAACCTCATTTTGAAGACGGGTTATGAGTTCTGAGTTCAGCCCTTGGAGTCCTTACAAGAGAAAATGGCTGATGAGAGCGTTTCTCCTGAAATAAGGGAAACAAGAGGAACTCTGTGATGACCTGGAAGAAGAGGTTATCATTTGGTAAACCCATGATGAGGTAAGTTTCTTTGGCAAGTCACTGAAGTGACTGATTAGAGGAAATCAGTTTGAGTGTGTCTAGTGAGCCACAAATTTCTATCTGAAACCAACAAGAACCTTCCTGAGCAGTAACCATTTAACTTTAAGCAGCAGAGCCTGGTGGAGATTATAAATGTTGAATTCTGTGCACAGTATGAGAATTGCCTGATATCGGTGAACTTGGAGAAGTGAAAATTGAATGACTGGACAGTGAAACAGACAACTTTCCTGAACATATACACATTACATACACGGGTGCTTAGAACGAGAAGGGGGTGGTTAGGTTAAGTGAAGTTAGCAGGAATAACTTAGTTTGATCCTGTTTTTATGCTTAAAGAAAATTAAAAGCAACTTTTGTTGAAGAAACCATTGATTGTTGAATTTCTATTCCTGCTGGGTTTTGGAGTTCTCTGGGCTCATAACACAAGAAAATGGTCAAATCAACAACATTAATCTAATTTTTTTTTTTTAAAACTGGACCTGTCTAAAAGGCATCATAAACTTTATTAAACGTTTTAAAATATTGAATTAGTCTGCTGCTGATGAGGTCAAGGTTCCATTTGCAGAGGAATGAACAGACTGATTCAAGGTGATCCAATGGCAAGTGAAGATCCAGTAAGGTGGCATTTGCCATTGACCTGTTGTTACGATATTCGAAAGGAAATGGGCCCAGGTCCTTCCTGAGATTCCACCCTCAAAAGCACTTCATCTCAGCAGAGGTAAGTGCTATTTGCTGGCAGTCAGTGAAGCAGGTCACCTTGGTCTTGTTTGGCACTGGATGTCCTTTTGAAGAAGATGGGAACTTCTTACTGTGACAATGAGAGGTTGAAAATATCTGTAAGAGCTCCAATCAGTTGGTTCATGCACGTCCTCTTAAAGGCTGAAAATAATCACTCTCCCGTAGTCGCCTTTTGGACCATTGAGCCTATGTCAGTGCTCGAAGCATTCACACCAATTCCACTTCCCACTTGTTTCTCTGTAACCCAGTGAGAGTTGGCAGCCATTGAAATATTGTAATATGTTTGCTAAGTGGTTTTATTTTAAATGAGGTTTAAAAATAAAGAGATGCACACAGCAAGCTTCCAGAAAGAACAATGTATTAATTTTGCTTCTGGATTAATACAAATGGCCTTGCTAATACAATGACTGTGTTTCCAGTGGTAATCTTACCATTGAAGACATCTCCTTGGAATGATTAATGCCACAGTAGATAATGTAAAACTAACGGTTTAAACCATTGAAGTAATGAGAACGTTTGGGAAATGATTCTTGCGAGTTACACAAAACACCATTTAATTAGATGCTCTTGTGTATGCACTCACCTGATTCTTTCCCTCAGGATAATTTTAGTGGAATGAATTTTCAATTAAATCTTCCTCCTGAAAAGTCTGTCTTGGATTTGTCAAGTGTGGTTTATCTGTGACATCATAATAATGCCACCATCTTTCAAAAAAACAATTAAAATATGTAATTAAAAATATTAAATTATTTGTAAAATGTCAGTGGTGAATGTATTCCTTCTCATCCAATAGAAATAGGCAATCAGCTAAGTTCATCTGGAAAACAATTACTATTCCCTGTAATCCGCTAGTGAGAACACACAAGGTGTACTTTGTTCTGCAAACTCCCAGGGTTCTTCTCAAAATAAAATGACTGGACATATGGATCTGATCATGTTTTTTTTTAAATAGATGAGCTGTGGGCTTCCTGGCAATTGAAGCTGATTGGAGAAAGTGTCAGGGACAATGGTGGCCTACAGTGATAGCACTGGAAAACAAAGATTTTGCTGCCTGTACACTTTTTGGTATATGTTATGGATTTTTGGATCCTGATCATGAAAATCATCTTAGAATTTTCCTATCATATAAATATAAATACATAAATATAATGTACTTTTGTGATTTCCTGACATATTTTAAGTCTATTTCAAGCATACAAAACCATGAAGTGCAACGTGCCATTGAAAATTCATTTTCTGCATTCACATTTGGACGTCTTCCCTGCTGATCTTGATGCAGTCAGTGATGAGTGTAATGAAAGTTTTCACCAGGACATTGTGACCTTGGAAAAGTGGATTCAGGGCAACTGGAATCTATCAATGCTGGCTGACTATTGTTGAACGTTAACATGAAAGGCATCAGATGATGAGTACAAACATAAATCAGCTGCAAAATATATTTTGGTCAGTTGATCTAACACGATGTATCACATCATGATGTGATTAAATGTGCTAAATTCAATAAAAGTTCATTTAATGTTTTTCCAACTTCCTACATCATACAGCAAATCTGAAAATATCTTTGTGTTCAGGTTGAAGTTGTCTATCATAATCCCCATTTTATTTCAGGAAGCAAACCTTTTGAAAAAAATTGTTGTCCAATGTAATTTCATATGAGGACAGACAGACCACAAATGCTCCTTTGCATTCCACTGGGAAGCTCTTGGGCCTCGCTTGCCTCAGGAACAAAATTCATTTTGACTAAATACCCCAGATTCATTTTATTGCATAGTAATCTAAATATTTTGAGTGTGTACTTGTATTAGGAACTGCAATTCCATTCCTTTTAATTCAGCCAAAGGTTTCCGGTGATATTTATCAAATTATTCATTAAAGCATTTCCAGCTATTTTTTTTACCGGTGATTTGGAGGTCATCTCTAAAAATCTGCTATGAATTGGTGAAAAGATCAGACCAATGACCCTGAAGACTAGCAGGAGGGTAGTTAAGGTGCTGTCATGGCGAAGCCAAAGGAGACTGCATATTTGCCCACAGACCTTCCTTCTTTGAAGGCGTCACTCTGGAGGAGGTGAACGAAGTAAGTGCCCAGGGATTCATAGAGCAATGGAATATGGGGTGGAGAGTGGGTGGATGTGTTGGTTTGGATTTGGAATTGACATCAATCCACGCAAAATACTTTGGGGTTGGATGGACACAGAGGGATTGGGTTTGAACCCCAGTAGCTGGCTCTGTAATAGCATTGTGCTAAGCAGTACACTATCATTCCACCCCAAAATAATCAATCTCTGTTGAACATGTCCTTCAAATTTACAAATTTGTTACCTACTAGCTACATCAGGAAAATGTCAAAACAAAGATCCTTTTCTAACAAATTGCAGTCAATGTTTCCTTTTTAGTTGGCGGCATTGTGCATTCTCCAAGGTTTCATTTGAGAGCTTCTTGGTACATTCTACCCTTGTTACCAGTGAAAAACAATGGCATTTGGTTTTTCATCTGCACTAGTTTATCTTGCATGGCCATTTCAAGTTAGGATACTTGTCTGAAAATCCAATCAATCAAGTGTCTTTATTTGTTCCAGGTTGCAGCATCTCATTCAACAGCTCAACATGTCCAATTGTCTTTCAGTGTAAGTTCATATGACATCATAATTTTTAAGCCCAGAGTTCAAATTTCAAAGTCTGATTAACCTGTACTCCTGACGCCACATATCATTCTATGAGAATGGTTGTCAAATTAATTGGACAAAGTGTTTTAATAAACAACGTAACTGACAGAGAGATGGTCCTCCCTCTTCTGCATGCACTCAGCACAGGAATAACTTTCTAGATGGACAAGAGACTTTCTGAACCTTTCTTCAAAAGCCAGACTGTAAAATATCCAGAGAGCAACTGGTCACACACACAATAAGTATCAATCCTATCAGCAGCGCCCACATCCCAAATATACACATTGCGCTCTTATATTGAAAGACTTTGGAAGGTGCTTCATAGATGAAAGAAACACAGAATCGTGTACAATTATTGTCTTCGTGTGTGTGTGTGTGTGTGTGTGTGTGTGTGTGTGTGTGTGTGTGTGTGTGTGTGTGGTGGAACCACTGTATGACTCTTTGTACATATATAGCTGATTGTACCTGTGGCTCCTCACCCTTGATTCCCCTAATGAAGTTACAATGTCATAACCCCTCCCCAGAACAAGCTTGGGTCTCAGGTCAGCAACATCAGATGTGCCATCAGTTTATGGTAATAAAACCTATCAGTCAGGTAACTTCTCGTCTTTGGAGTTATTGACAGCACATCAGTGTGTCCATTGACTGCAATTAAAACATTATATTAAAATATCAAATAAGTTGAAAGTTAACTTTCCCAGTACTTATTGTGCCTCACAGGACTGGTTCCCCTTGTCTTAATTCTGTCTGAAACAGAATTTATTACTCCATTATTAATTGTATACCTCAGGAGTGGTCTTGTTGAGGAAGAATTGACTTATACTTTAATAGCTGTGAGCAATTGACCACAAACTATTTATTGTGTGTCAAATACTTCAGATAATACAAGAAATAACAAAAACACAGTAACTATTTTAACATTTTGGATTATAAACCTGTGCAATGGCTTCTACCAAAATCAATAACACTGGGCAATCAAGATTTTGCTTCCTGAACTCTGTTGGGTGTATTTTATGGATTTTGGGCTGTTGATCATGAAAATTACCTGAAAATGTTCCTATCACGGACCGTTCTTTTAACCTAGTTTAGTGATTTCCTGTCATATTTTATGTCTACTTTAACCATACAAAACCATGAGGTACAACATATCATTGAAAATTAATTTTCTGCATTTGCACTTTGTGCCCTCTTTTTTTTTTATCCTATTTTACTTTCCGTGGACAAATTCACATGCAATTTAGTCAGAGAAATCAAACTTCATTATATCTCTGCCCAGTCCATTCTCTATCCTGTTTAAAAATCAGTTTGAAATTTTTTTTTTAAAATGGAGAGCTAAGTTCCCTTTCCCAACCTAACAACTTGCATGAAAAATTGCAGTCTGACCTCCAAGTCCTTTTCCAATTTGATTCTGAAGAGATAGCTCTTCTACTGATTGTGAACACCCATACAGCAGAAAACATCTCTGGTCATAATATACAAAAAGACAAAAAAAAACACTGAGAACCAAGGTACCAAAGGTAAATATTGCAGCTGAAGGAAGCAGGACTTCTTACTAATGTTTTTATTTCTTATAAAGTTTACACCCATTTTATAGAACAAATTTACAAAACAATTTTATATGAACACTTTTTAAAAAGCTATGATAAGCTAGAGGGATGAAAAGTCTGTGAACACCAGCACTTCTTCCACTGTGTAAATTTGCTAATTTAAATTTGATTGCTAAATGCAATCAGGTCCTTTGAGTACAGGTTTATTATTTCCATAAATTTGTTCCAGATATATGTGCATATATGAATATTTTATGTGACTATGATGTTTAATATATTCAGGGCTAGTACAGTTGGAGATTTGAACATGGAAATATCTGGGCTTATGGGGAACAGCTAGGAAAGAGGTGCTGACACCAAGATCAGATTAGTCATGATCTTATTGAATGACTCGAGGTAAACAATGTAATCCTGTTCCCAGTGCTTATATGTTCTCCTTATTGGTTGCCAACACATGCAGTAGGTTCAGATGGGTGATACCATTTGAGGGCCAGTAAAAGCAGGGGCCATTCATACTGGAATGGTGATTAACTGAAGAGCTAACTCCTGCTTCAGTGTGAAATAAAACATGCCGAATGTATTTGCTCATCGGCCAAGAAATCAGAAATGTAAAGCTTCTAGCAGCAAGGTAATATCCTTAGCTCCAGCTCCCTCCCCACTTATCAGACACCAAAGTGTGTGGAGAACATCTGTTCTGTTTCCTATTCATCCTCCCTCTCCTAACAACCCCCACCCCCATCCCTACCCTAGCCATCCTATTCACCTCCCAGGATCCCAGCCTAGTGCTCTACCACCTGGTCCTATGTCCAATCTAACCCCATCATCACCAACACAACTCTATCCCAAATCCAACTTGTGACACCTCACCACTGCACAAAGTACCCAATCTCTACTGGTTAATACTGCAATGTCCTCTGATACTTCATTAGGTCATGATACTACTCCTGGTGCCCTTTGCTTTTACCTTACTATAGTTACCTATTCTCTATTTCTCCTCCAATCTAGTTATTTCCCAAACCCCTCTCCTTGCCTCCCTATAACTTCCAATTTTTGTTCTGTAAAGGGACTAATAGAGGAAAGGCTATTTGCATAATAGAATTTGCAGTTAGGGACCTTTTCCAGCAGCAAACCTTCTATTCTGATGCTCTCACGTATAATAATGCAGCAATTGTTTATCCCCATTTCATTTTCAGTCCGTAATGTATCTTCACATAACATTAGTGGTTTTACTTCAACCAAGGTGTCAACAAGCTTTTACGTTTTACTTCCGTCTACTATTAAACTCTGTGAAATCTCTTTGAGGGATGCCTGCCTTGAAGAGGTTCTCCTTTGCTCTCCAAAGGGAATTCTGTGGGATTCTCTCTCACTGCTCTCCATCTGTAAAGCCCCCATCCCAGCTCCTTACCTTTTTATTCGGATGTCGACCAACATTTTTCCATAACGCGATGAAGGGCTCAAGCGTGAAACATTGGTTATGTACCTTTATCTTTGCTATATAAAGTACTCTGTTTGACCTGCTGGGTTTCTTCAGCATTGTGTTTTTACCTTCAAACCAGTGTCAATTTCCCTCTTAACATCTTGGAATTACGGTAGACATGTAGGTAATTGTTTGTAGAAAACACCAGAGATGGAACATTGAATGATCCATCTTCTGGATGATGAGTACATTAATGAATATAAATAGAAACAGCTTCCTTGACGACACTCAACAAAAAAAGAGTAAAGTTTGAATAGTTCTATGCCACATTAAGCATTGTGTCCTCTATTCTTCAGTCTTTTAAAAATCTAACATTCCATATGATTTTCAAAGTGAAGGTGCTAGATTAGAGAAGGGGGCACATTGATTGCACAGATCATTAATAGCACCTTAGATGATGATGAAAGTGGCTGGCACAGCTAGTAGAGTTCCTGCCACAAGTTCAACCATGGCCTTGAATGCTGATGGTGTGGAGTTTGCAACATCTCCCAGTGATCATGTGGGTTACCTCCAAGGGCACAAGATTTTTGCCACAATCTAAAGATGAGTGATTATTGGGTTAAACCGTCATTGTAAATTAATTAAAGTGCACATTTCAAGATTATTTGAAAACATTTTGGTTGACCATGTAAAAATTACAGGACTCTATATACACAGTCCCCTCTTTTTTTAGGGCACCATAATTTTTGGGACATAGCAATGGTATATAGATTAGTCATTGTTGCAGATTCCTTGCATGCAATGACTGCATGAAGTCTGTGGTTCACAGACATCATCAGTTGCTGAGTATCTTCTCTGGTGATGCTCTGCCAGGCCTCCACTGCAGCCATTTTCAGTTCCTGCTTGTTTCTGGGACTTGTCCCTTAGGTTTTCTCTTCAGCATATTGAAGGCATGCTCAACAGGATTTAGATTTGGTGTCTGACTTGGCCATTTAAGAATTTTCCAGTTTTAGCTTTGAAAACCTCCACTGTTGCTTTAGAAGTATGTTTGTGATCATTGCCTTGCTGTAAATTGAAGTGTCGTCCAATGAGTTTGGAGACATTTACTAGAACTTAAGCAGATAAGATGTTTATATACAGCTCAGAATTCACTTTGCCACAGCCATCAGCAGTTACGTCATCAATGAAGATAAGTGCACCAGTACCTAGGGCAGCCATACATGCCCAGGTCATAACCCCCGCCACCATGTTTTAGATACTTTGGATCTTGGCCAGTTCCTCTATTCCTCCACAAATGAATCTTGCCATCACTCTGATAAAGATTAATCTTGATCTCATCTGCCTGCAAGACCTTTTTCCAGACATCTGCAGGCTCTTTTAAATATTCTTGGAAGTTGTAATTTGCCCATCCTGCCTCTGTGGCTAACTAATGGTTTGCATCTTACATAGTAGCCTCTGTAAATCCGTTCATGAAGTCTTCTGTCGGGAGTGGTCATTTAAATGTCCTCGCTTGCCTCCTGAAGTGTATTTCTGATCTGTTGGACCTATGTTTGGGGATTTTTCTTCGTTATGATGAGAATTCTTCTGTCATCAGCAGTGGAGATCTTCCTTGGAAGACCAGTCCCTTTGCAATTGTTGAGCTCATTGGTATGCTCTTCTTCTTAATGATGTTCCAAACAGCTGATTTTGATAATCTTAAGGTTTGGGTAATGTCTCTTACTGCTTTATTCTTGTTTTCCATCCTCATCATGGGTTCTTTGACTTTCATTGGCACAACTCTGGTCTTCATGTTGAAAAATGGCCACTACAGACTCCAAAGGTGATTAAAAGCTTCAAACCAAGCCTAGCTCTCTTATACCTGCACCAGTAAAGCAATTAAACATCCCTCAGTACTCACAAACACCTGTGAAGCCAAAATTCCCAAACATTATGGTGCCCTGAAATGGGGGAGCTACGTGTAAAAAGGGTTGTCATTTCCACATGGTCAAATCAAAATGTATACAAATAACCTTGAATAAAATCTGAAATGTACACCTTAATCACCTGAAATTATTCACAAACTGTGGTGCACAGGGGCAAATAAAATAAGGTAAAATGTCTGTCCCAAACATTGAGGATGTGCAATACACAAAAGTGTTCGAGAAACAGCAGATCACGCAGCATCTACGGGAAGTAAAGTCAAGGAATACTGTACCTATGGATGGTGCATGATCTGTTAAGTTTCTTCAGCACTTTTGTGTATTGTACTACAGTCACAGAGACTGCATACTTTCCTGTTGAACTCCTGCATATAGATTGTGCCTGGGGATAGCAAGTAAGAAGGTTGGAAGAATGAAATATGGGATTAGTGTAAGATCAGTGTCAATGGGTGGTTGATAGTCAGCACGGATTCTGTGGCCCAATGTATCCATTTTCTTGCTCTCTCTTTCTGTAATGCTACATGAGCACAGTCTAAATGTTGCCATCCATCGCAACATAGATAGGTTAATCCTTCAGCTTGACAGTACCCAAAGGAAGACAAAACCAGTTTAAAAAATGCATTATTATTGTCATTACACTAATAACATTAATGAAGTGTCTTTATTACACATCATGTTGCTTACAACCATTTAATTCAAGAGTAAAGCCAAGTATGTAAATATGCGTCTTTAATCCAATTCGGCAAATATCAAAGAGACGTTTCACAGCAGGTGGTTAATAAGTGATTTGGAATCAGACCAACTTTAATCAGTCTGAATTAACCTAAAAATATTTTAATTCCATTCATTTATTCGATCATTTTTAAATTTAAATCAACAGCATAAGATGTTTTGGTTTTCCAATCCAGCTTTTTTAACAAATGATGTTACTTTATTAACAATCCCTGAAATGGTGATATGATTTTTCTCTGCAGCATACCCGTTACCAGTCTTTTTTTAATATACATGTAATCTTATTTCAATATCCTACAAAATGATTAGAGGCTGCCTCAAGCAGCTGAATTCCTGATATGTTTCAAAATACGGGAATTTAATTTAAACTTAAATTCTGTTTCATTAACTTCATTTAGTCATTTAGGAAGGAAGAAAATTAATGTAATTACTCTTGGTAATTAGAAAGCAAGAGATTTTCACTTCCATGCAATCTCATGAATTAACCATTCATCTGTGGTTTTCAATTTCTGGGAACTTTTTGTCTTGTCGCTTTCACATCAATTATGAATTATGAAAAAGCACGTGTTTGGACATTGAGGCTGGCATCACATAGGAAGCTGGAAATTGTTTATTTCAACCCTAGAGGGTGGGATGTAATTCATGGTGATGGAAGTGAATGTTTAATGCAGCAGAAGGGGATACCTTCAGCCATCTCAACACTTAACTGGAAGGATTTTTAACTCTGTTTATTTGTTAAAGAATACCTAGTACAGTGAGAAGAGTTCTTCTGTAAACAGACCAACAGGTCACCTCTGGGATGACACACAGATGTTTACAGAGTAGGGCATTAAACTAAGAAGGAAGATCAGTTAGCACCAAGCAAGAGTAGCATGAGAGCACTGTCATGGGATTCATTCAGGAGCCTAATAGCTGCAAGGAAATAATTGTCTTTAAACCTGCTTTCACACTTTTGAGCCTTCTCCTCAATGGGAGGAGGCAGAAGAGAGTGTTTTGGTGTGATCAGTCTTTCATTGGCTGCCTTTTCCAGGCATCAGGAAATGTAGATGGAGTGTTTGGAGGGGACGCAAGTTTTTTTTTACTTTCTGAGCTGCATTCACTACCTTCTGCAGTTTCTTCTGATCATGAGTTGGCCAGCTTTGATGCCA
Organism: Narcine bancroftii; assembly: GCF_036971445.1. Taxonomy (NCBI): domain Eukaryota; kingdom Metazoa; phylum Chordata; class Chondrichthyes; order Torpediniformes; family Narcinidae; genus Narcine; species Narcine bancroftii. Next base: position 16,965,146 of record NC_091477.1, read on the forward strand.
TTTTGATGCCATAGAGTAAGCATAACTTTAATGGCACATCTCTAGAATTTCTAAGTCTTCTGAGATAGAAGAAGTGTTGGTGCACTTTCTTGATCATTGCATCGATATTCTTGTCTCAGATCAGATAATTGGAGATATTTATTCAAATCTACTCTTTCAACTTCAGCACCATTCATATGGACTTTGCCACCTCTCTTGAAGTCAGTGATCATCTCTTTTGTCTTACTGATATCAAGAGTGGTTCTTGGCTCCATGCCATGAGTTTTTCAATCTTGTTTCTGTATTCTGACTCCTCTTATTTGATACCCAGCCCACAACTGTAGTGCCAATATCAAATATGATGATCTTTGTCTCATCCAGGACTGTTCATGGAGAATCAGTAAATAAAGGGTTTCAATACTCAGGGCTCCCACACTGTGTAATATATATAAAATATACATGTACATATTAGCCCTGAAATTTCAGAAGAAAAGGACAGCAAAACCTTAATGGGAAATTGGAAGAGAACATGAATTGGATTTCCACTCTTGAAATTATATTCATGAAAAAGCCACACAGGCTTCTGAATAACCTGCCCTTCTCCCCTCCTCCTCCATGCCAGAAGAACACAGCGTGAATCATTACTTCACCCTCAGCCTAGTAAAAGCCCAAAGACAATCTGTACAAGAGAAGATTAATAAATTTCATGACACTGAACTACTTCTGGAGCAAGTAAGAAAGATGAATATAATGTGGGTTCAGAGGGAACCTCGAGATCTGTGTCACAGAACAGCTGCTTCCAATCAGACTCAAATCAATAACCAGCATTATGTTTCTAACTCAGTTGTACAGGTATTCAAATCTGCCGCATGAAATTTTAGAGCCAGTGAATTACACAAACTAGGTTGAATCAGTGGTGCTCTGTTTCCTTCCCCATCACAAGAACGAACTGGTAAGTAACTGACTCCTGTAAATTATCCAGAAAGCAGGTGGCTGGTGGGAGAATCTGGAGGGTATTCATATATATGTTTGAGAGACAAATTACAGGGAAATAAGTGGGGAAAGGGGATTGCTCTGACAGCCTGATTACATGAGAAGGCCTTAATTCCCTCCTTTTATGTCATAATGAAATATGAAACTGTAACCTCCAATCAAGGCTGAGACAACCGCTTCATGCTTTTGAGTGAGAGCTGACAACACTCAGAGTTCAAGCAACCCTGTTGTTAAAATAAACGTCAGCAATCCAATTTATAATGCTTTTATTTCAGGATATGCCTTGATATATTATTCCTTATTGTTCAGAGTTAATAGTTTCCTGATGCTTAATGTTAAAGCACCTATAATAAAATAGATGAAAAAGAGGCCAAAAATAGTGGCAACAAGACAATGCTTTGATATGCTCAGAAAATTTGTGATCTGTCTAGAATTTGTTATTTCATTATCAAATTCACATTTGACATGTTAGTCCTCATCCGGATCTTGTCGATGAGCCATCAAATTCTCTCCCTTTATCTTGACATTTAAAAAAATAATTAATTAATATTTCATTCTGTACCAATTCCTGTATTAGCACTTCAAAGAAAAGATACTGATGTATTGAGTATCAATTAAACTTAATTACATACCCACTCTCATCAGATAATCTCCCAACAGGCAGAAAATTAATGACCTCTTTTAATGTCTACAAATAATAGGTTAGGTAAATGAGATTTATGAAGCAAGTATTATTTTTCTTCTACTAACGTTTAGTACCCAATTTTTTCATGACAGTACTCTCTACAATTTTGAAGAGTTTTTACATTTATACATTCGGAAGACGAAAAGGGAACAAGTAGACCAGTTGATTAGGAATTCGCCGAGTCTCCTATTGGCAGAGCAAGTTGTTTTTAGGCCCTGCTCCAACCTTTTTAACTACATCTCACTTTTGAACAGCTGTGTAACTCATATTCCAAAAAAAAGAAAGGGGACCTTTTATTCAACATCTGAAGATGTCTGTTATAAGAGGTGGTGTACCTTTTGCAGAAGGGGAAAAATGGAAAGATGAAGAATCAAAGGGCATCTGTGATGTGATGGAATATTTGGGAATATTTTTGGTCGCCTAATTATAGGAAGGATATAAACAGAGTGGAGAGAGTGCAGAGAAGGTTTACCAGAATGTTGCCTGGGTTTAAGCATCTGGAGTATGGGGAGAGATTGGACAGATTGGGTCTTTATTCTTTGGAGCGTAGAAGGTTGAGAGGGGATTTGATAGAAGTATTTAAGATTATGAAAGGGATAGACAGAGTGGATGTGGATAGACTATTTCCGTTAAGAGGAGGAAAGATTAAAACAAGAGGACATGAGTTAAGAATTAAGGGGCAGAGGTTTAGAGGTAACATGAGGGGGAACTTCTTTACTCAGAGAGTGGTAGCTGTGTGGAATGATCTTCCGGGAGAAATAGTGGCGGCGGAGTCAATTGTATTATTTAAGAAAAGGTTGGACAGGTATATGGATGAGAGGAAGATGGAGGGTTATGGGCATTGTGCAGGGAGGTGGGATTAGAAAGGGGTGTTTGGTTCGGTGCAGACTAGAAGGGCCTAATGGCCTGTTTCCGTGCTGTAATTGTTATGTTATTATTATTATTATGATAAATTGATACAATTAGAGTAGGTTATATGCACACACTTTAAAACAGATCTTATTTGAAATACTGATGAATTCATATTCAGTGACTTTACAGAAACTATGGAGAATGCAATGGACATTTTGCAAGTAGGTGCTAATTGAAATGATGTCATAAATTGAATGGACTATTGTCTTGGAAGAACAACCAGAGCCAGGTTTTCAATTATGGACCTTTTTGCAAGGCTTTTGACTTCTGTGCAAAGTGCTCACTCAGAGGTTATTGCTTACCTAAAACAACAGATGGACAAGAAGACCATCTCTTCTTGTTTGCTGAAGAAAGTGAGAGGTTTTGCAAGTGACAGAGAGAAGGACATGCTGTTTGCAGTTTGAATCTCAGATAGAGAGAGAGAGAGACAGAAGGGAGTCTTTGACTGTGTGTGACATAGAAAGCAGTAACAAGTCAGGAGAAGCTTGTTGGAACTGAAACAGAAGCTCTAGAGTGGCGGAAGACTGGAAGTGTTATCTGTCTGATGTTTCTCTTGGAATAAGGGAACAGAAAGGAACTCTGTGATCGCCTGGAAAAAAAGAGGTTATCATCGGGAGAACCCTGATGGGGAAAGTTTCATCAGCAAGACATTGAGGTGAGTGACTAATGGTGGTACCTCAGTTGCGGAAATCCTGGAACAGCACATCTCTCACTGCAAATCAACAAGAACCTTCCTGAGTGGTAACCATTTACCTTTTGAGCACCAAAGCCTGGTGAACTTTATACAGGTTAAATTCTGTGTACAGTATAAGAATTGCCTGAAACCAGTCAACTTGGAAGAATAAGAAAGTGAGATTGAACTGTGAACCAAAGAAATTTTCTTAAATTTACACACACATTACATACACATGCACTTAGAATTAAAAGGGGATTAAGTTAGGTTAGTTAAGTCAATAGTGATAAGTTAAAGTGTGATTCTGTTTTCATGTTTAAAGATGATTAAAAACAACTTTTGTTAAAGTAACTATTTGTCATGTTGAATATCTATTACTGCTGGGTTTTTGGGTCCTTTGGGCTCATAACACACCAAGTAACAATATCTTTCTATTATGAAATGGATGTCTAGAGTGGAAGCTGTCAACTTTAATTTGGAAAAAAAATGTACGTGATTTTATCCATATTTTTGATATCAAAAAGAATCTTGAAGGTTTGGATGACAGAGTGCAAAAACTGGAAAAAGTATCTGATATACATTGTAACAATTTCAAAGAAGTTAAGAATTTAAAGGAAGTTACAGCGTTGCTGGAGAAATACAGACAAAAATATATGGATTTGAAAAGCAGAAATTGAAAACTGAATTTGAGAATCTTTGGTCTGCCAGAAAAACTGGATTTAGACAAGCAGCTAGAATTTTTTTTTTCCCCACATGCCAAGAGAGATACTTAAGGGAATTTTGAAGAATCCCCCGACATTGGACTGAGTACACCATGCACTGAAATGAAAACCATTTTCTGAAGAGAGACCATGACAAGTTATTATGTTTTCATTATTTTCAGACCAAGGAGGAAGTCATCAGTGAAGCTTGAAAGCGTGGGACTATAAAGTATAAAAGAGCTGCTACTCAATTTGTGGAAGATTATCTGCAAGATATTCTTAACGAAAGAAGCAAATACAAAAGAAGTAATGACTGAGCTCTACAAATGGAAATGAAGACCTTCACTGCCTTTACTGTACATTTGAAGATCTTTCCACATGATGGTCAACCTATGTGGTTGAATTCCCCAGAGGCTGGATGGAAGTTCCTCCAAGCAAAATTTGCTTTACAAGCAACCTAAATCTATTGACTTGGCTGTTTCATCTGTTATAATTAATAAGCTGGTACCATTAAACAGAGGTTCTGCTGCCAGCTTGAATTGAGCTGTTTGATTTAATATAACTTTTTTTTTAAACATATATCATCCTTTCTCTTTTTTTTAATTTTACCCTTCCTTGGTGTTATTTACAATTAATGTAATTTATGGATGCTAGTTGATATATATATGTTAGTCTGTGTATTTTTTTTAAATAGGATTTGAAACGAGATACCTTTTGTTTTTTATAAACTGTTTTACCCCTTTATTTTATTTTCTTCCAGTGTTTATGAATATCAGTCCAAAAATTGTTTAGTTTCTGTGTCCATACTATTAGATCCAGGGGCACACATTGACTTAGTGCCTAAATCAAAGGCATACTGCCTTTGACCTTGTAACTAGTTGTTGCCAAGCGACAGAACAGACAGGAATGTAGGCAAAGTTGCAATTTTATTGCAGATTGGAAAATACACGCACATTTTAACCCTTACAACATAGATTGATATGTATCAGAATAGACAGGTGTATCAAAGGTTATGGGGAGAAGGTAGGGAATTGGATTGAGTGGCAGAATGCATCAGCTCATGTTCAAAAGGCAGAGTAGATTAGACAGGCCAAATGGCCTAATGTTCTCCTAACTTATGGTCTCATGTTGAAAAAGGTTATTCTTTATGTAAGTTTATAGAGATATTAAAATGGCAGAATGCTTTTCTATATTTTTCTTCTCTGCTGTGAGAGCCCGTTTGAGACTGTGGATTAGATTAGGTGTAGTTAGCATGCAACTCCATTGTGGAACTGTTCAGTGGTGGGAGGAGGGTGGGGGCTTTGCTAGAATAGTTTCATTGTATCTGGGTAGTTGTGAGAGTTCTCTCTTAAATATAAATTTGTTACGTATTTTGGTCTTTGCCATTTTTTGGGCTCCTCTTCCAAATGTGGACTATGCAGGCAGAGAAATCTTTATTTTAACAATTTTTAAATAATGGATGCTAAAAAAAATTATAATTTAGTTTATCTGAATGTTAACAGCTTGAACCATCCCATTAAATGAAAAAAAAAATTTTTTAATGTTTAAAATGTTTCAAGCTGATATTATCTTTGCACAAGACACACACTCCTTAAGGGAACAAAAGTCAGTTTTTCAAGTTCTGGAGAGGTTTGCAATTTTATTCCCTATCTCAGTTTAAAATTAAAGGTGTTGATACTCCATCAATCTTTATTGACTCTAAAGTTCACTTTGTGCATTTTAAAATGACTGTGGATCCCATGGGTAGATTGTTATGGTGAATAATAATAAAAAGGTCACATTGGTTAATATATATGCTCCTAATTTTGACGATCTGGATTTTTTTAAGAAGGTATTTGCTTCTTTATTGAATTTAAATGAATATATAATGATATGGGTGGAGATTTTAAACTGTTGTCTTAATCCAATGATTGTCAGGTCTTACTCTAATCAGACACTTCCAAATAAATCTGCCACTTTTATTAACTCTTTTTTGATTGATTATGAATTGGTTTATATATGGAGGCTTTTGCATCCTAAGGACAAGGACTTCTCTTTTTTTCATGTTTATCATAGTTATTCTAGGATTAATTCTTTCTTTATTGATACTTGTTTGGTTCCTTTGGTTATGGACTGTGTATATGATCCCATCATGTACCCTTAAAACTCTCTTAAATTTTCTGATGTAATTTCCAGAACTCCGCCATAGCAGTTCAATTTGACTTTACTTCAAGATGAGAAGTGTGTAGGCTTTATTAAGGAAAAACTTCTCAAACTTTTTAAACAAATTCACCTAAGGCAATGTTCAGCCTAACTGTTTGGGATTCATTTAAGGCATACCTGCAAGGACAAGTAATTCCTTATTCAGCAGGGTTAAGGAAATGTACAAAAGTACAGATTTATTACTGACTTTTTTTTTAATTAAAGAAATTGATAGAGAATACTGGAGTAAATCGAATATGGATCTCTATAAGGAAAGAGTAGGACTCCAAATGCACAATAATTTATTATTAACATATCCTATTGAGAGACAATTGATTAAATCAAAAGGCTAGTTTTATGTACATGATGATAATTCAGGTAAATTATTGACTGGACAATTGAAGGCAGCTATGGCTAAGATTCATAAAGGAGATGGCACTATTGTATATGATCATGATTAAATTAACGGCATTTCAGGATTTCTATTCTGATTGATATAAATCTCAATTTCCTGATAACATGGATAGATTCCAGCAATGATTCAATATCCCTAAAATGTCTTCTAATTATCAATTTTTAATTTCTGTTTTTTTTTTAATCTGCAAGGACCAAATGAATTGTTTGTATTGATCTGTTGTAATGAACTCTCAGTTTAAGCTGCTCAGCCTTTTTTTTTGTTTATTTTGGTAGATTAGTTGGGGTTATAACAATAATTTTTTCCTCTCTTTTTTGAATACACCAAATTGAGGAGAAAGGGATAATGTTGTTCAATATGTTAAAATGTTATATATTGTATAATATATTGTAATATATTGATGTTTCTGCTTTTATTATTGATTCTGAATTCTATTCTCCTCATGTATTTTTTACTTACGATTAATAAAAAGTTTGAAAAAGAAAGGAAGGAATTTTCCAATAACCAATAACCATTCTAATCTAACATCATCAAACAAACCATTTTTGCATATTAACAATGTCCCAAATACATTTAAGAAGGCCCTTAACCATAGTCTGATTCTCCTTTTAAATGGGGCAAAGTTGTTTGAACCCAAATATACAAGTTCCCTCGCATCTGCCACTTTGACTCTCCCACCAATCAGAATAGGGTTAAAATCAAGACTGATCTTTTAAGGTGCATCATTAAAAGTTAAAGAAATTGTTTCTTTAATTTGCACTTTTTAAAAAAAATAAGAGGCTATTTAAAATACCTTGTAATTTTATCAATTCTTTCATTGATGCAAATTCAGGTAGAAATGACAGTGTGACCTATTCAAAGGAGTAACTTCACCTTTGAAAATAAATCAAGCATTATGAATTATTAAAGATAAGAAAAGTATCAATTGGCTGATTTCACTCCGACTTATGTAGGAAAGGGCACCTTGATGGGATATCCTGCAATGATGTGACTATTAGTCGATCAGAGAAAAAAATAATCTTGCTCTGTATGTGATTGGAATGAAATTGAAACAGATTTCCAGAAATTCTGCCTGCAGCACATCCAGAAATATAATAATTTGCTTTCAGTGCAGTGAACAGAAGTTAAAATATTGGCAAGGCTTTAACGAGTACATGTTCACTAAGTTACACACTGGCCCTTGATAGTCAATGTCGATTTATTTCACTTGATGCCAAGGACAGAGTCACAGCTCCAGAGTGGGTTGAGCTGGTTTTCTGCCATATTGACCTTGTCGCTGCAGCTAGAATGATTTTAAAAGAACCCACAACAATGGCTCTGCATACACTCGAGACTGTAAATGCTGGGGTCTGAGGCAAAATAAAATCTTCTGCATTTGATGAGGGTTTTCAAACCAACACATAGACAATTCCTTTTCCAATTGATGCTATTCAATCTGGTGAATTCTTCCAGCAGATTTTGTTGTTGTTGTTCCAATGGCTCTGCATGCTCTGTCTAATTCAAGTGCTGCACCCCTTTAAAATGCAAACAAGTGCTCAACCTCTATGTATCCTTATCATTTCAAAAACAATATAAAAATAACCAAGGTACTCTTGTACTCTGTTGCAACCCAAGGCTTCTCTTCATAAATATTCACATTTACCCCTCCTCTCCATAATCCCCTGAGACAATCTAACTTAATCAGCTCATTTATCCTCTCTGAGTGCATCTGCCTGTTTTAAATTGTTAAATTCACAACTGACACCATAAGCAAAATACCCCAAGGAAGAGTCACAAACAAGCAGAGTTACCTACAAAATAAAGGGCTATTCACTTTGAACTGAGGTGCACAGGAATTTTTTTTTCTCTCAGAAAGTCTCGAGTCTTTGGTATCCTCTGAGAATATGGAGACCAGATCATTGAATATATTTAAGTTGGAAAAAGACAAACATCAAGGAATTAAGGATTATGGGGAACTGGAATAGAAGAGAATTGCAATTCCATAAGATGTTTTGTTCTTAAATTGCTACATGTAAACTTTAAATTATTGCTAGAATAAGACCTTTTATCAGTCATATTCTGTTTTCTCAAAAATTCAAATGTAAGTAGATTATGGGAAAGGGTAGCAAATTTTAATTTTGAATTGAATCCATTCCAGAGCGAAATTGTACTTTTTTGTATTGCTTGAAGAAAGTTTAACAAAATACCATTTTGTCACTGTTTATCATCAGTCAATTGCAATAACTTTCTCCAGCGGAGGCAGAAGCAGGCTGCTTTCTATAATCATTGTGAAAGGTTTAATGTTCTTCCTCTGGGTTTTGGAGTTCCAGAGGGATGTAAAGGGAGACAAAAGTATATGAGTGTTGACTAAGGGGTGGTTACTGAGGGAATGCTTTGAGTGGAACTCCCTCTTCCACGTTCTATTTGTCTTAATTATTCTTCTGGATAAATGCCATCTCAAGATTCTTTTATTGTCATGTAATTAAGACAATGCAATATTACACAGAATCTGCTTTCTTCTGCCAGAAGGCAGACAGATTTGCCATTGGCAGAAAGCATTTCTTAAGTCAGAGAAAGAGAAGCAAAAGAGAGGTCCGCCCCCCCCCCCACCCCCCCACCCTAGAGTCACCGGGTGTCTGTCGATCTGCCTCCTACACTGTCGCAGCCCCCATAGCCTTACAAAGTCCAAACCATCAGCAGCCCAAGATCCAGCATAGGCGTATGGGGACTCTTTGGTAAAGGGTGGCAGAGGGGTTGATATGCCCATAATTTTACAATGGGGACCACAATGTACCCAGGCCACCTCACATCTCACCTCTGAGCCTGGACACAGGTCGCTGCCTCCTTCATGAACTGGCTGCTGGCATACTGAATGAGCTGAGTGGGGTGGGGGGGGGGGGAGGAGAGGAAAAGAGGTGCTGAATGGGCTGAGTGGGGGGAATGTGCTGAATGGGCTGAGTGGGGGTGGGGGGAAGGTGCTGAATGGGGCTGAGCCAGCAGCCAACTGGGGCAGCCATCGCCAAGGCCCTCGTTCATCCTGGCACCGTCGGCGAGGAGCAGAACCAGATGACCCATCATGGAGCCCACGTGGCCGAACTGCACCTGCCGCTGGCCACTCACCTTCTCCAGGTAAAGCACCAGCAGCCTGCAGATAACTTCCATGGCCCACTCAAAAACCTTGGGGGAGATGACCCAGCTCTCAATGTACTTGAAGATGGCCTGGAGCCTGCCGGGCTCAGCTCTTGGAGGAGGATCTCGCTCAGCAGGCCCTGGAGAGCAGACTAGGTCTCCTGATTCATGGCATCCTAAACCTTTTAGTCCACTGCCTCCAGACCGCCCAACGTGGCCTGCAGGCCCACCACACTGTCCAGGCACGTCTTGAAGAGCTTCATCACATTGTTGAGCGGGAACCCAGACTGAGTAGGAAAGTAGAGGCGGTCTTGGTGAGCTGGGGCATGTCCAACCGACTTCTGGGCTCAGCCTTGATGCGGTTCTTCAAGTGGGTCAGTCAACTGAAACACTGTGGGTGCTGCCATTCACACTTGCACATTGGCTGCACTAAACATTCCTCTTGTCTGTGGGCCCACCGCATAGGTGCCTGCCTTCCCCGGTACTCAAATCCATCATAAACACACTAGCCATACTTGCACATTTGCAAAAGACTAAAGCCCAGCCAGCCAGCTGTGGCTGTGAGAGAAAGAGGAAAGGTGAGATTGGGCAAAGCCAAGAAATAAAGACCTGAATCGTTCAGGTCTCCGTCACCCCACCTTTGCCCGAATTTTCCCCACTGTCTTAACTGAATTTGGGGAGGGGGGGATGTGGTTGCCCCCCCACCCCCCGGCTCATACACTTATGAGCTCCAAATCTGAACCTCTGACACAATCAGGAAACCTTCAGTGCCCTCGGCACCCTCTCGCATCCCTGTTTCAATACCTAGTACCCCTTCACCCAGTCTTGAGTCTGCCGCCTGGTGTGAATCCAGGGTCGGCACCAAAATGAATTTTAGAGGGGGGGGGGCATTCTCATGTTGGGGGGTACAGTGCAACACTAAAATGTGTTCAGCTGGTAAGGGGGAGGTGGGTGCTTTTAACATCATCTGCCCCTCTGATATATGTGTTGAGAGTGCTGCTTTTATTGCATGTTAGTGATGGTTGATGCACGCTAGTGACACCAAAGGGTGTGAGGGAGTGTCTGATGGCAAGTGATAGCCGTGACCATATGGGTTGGGGGGAAATGCCCACGATTCCCACCCCCCTCCTTGGTGTGGACCCTGTATGAATACCTCAACCTCAGTTGCCAGCAGCCCACAGCGTGCGCGGGTTCTTTGCCTTGAGTTGCCAACAGCCCACTGCCTGTGGGTTTAGTAGTCACAGAATCTCTCACTGGTCTGCTGCCATGGTCACTGTCCCGTGGTGCTTCCATGAAGTCTGCAACCCCTTGTGGCTGCCACCAAACATAGACATGGCAGTCACATAATTTTTAAATAAAACCACCATCAACTCCATTAACATGCCGTTTAAAGCCTGTGTCGAGCTGACGGCAGTCAGATTGGGGAGTTGGGCCCCGCGGGAGCACTGTGTCTCCACTCACTGCAGGTCTGAGGCAGCGTGGCCATCACAGCAGCACCACCCTTTTCTCACTCTCTCACTCTGCCTGGCCATGCTTCTTCAGGTGGCAGAATGGTGGCATTGGAAATCTACATTACCTTGCCATTATTTGGGCAGCGCTGTTGGCGTGGAGGTTAGCACAGTACCTTTACAGTGCCAGCAATTGTGTCCAGACAGGGGCTCAAGTCCCTCACTAGCCACTTTCAGGTGGCCACAATATCTGACTGTAAAGCCACCTATTGTACTCCTATACAGCTGAAAGTGGAGAACCCAGCATGGAGATTTACCTACCTAACCCTTCTCCTGTAGTAATATCCTGCTCCAAGAATCTCCTGTTGCACCTGAAAGCAGCACCAGGCAAAGCTCCCAGCAGCTTTCAGGTGCCTAGCAGGGGGCAGGCTGATGATAGTCAACTGGTGATCCAACTCCTCGCTGCCTGACAGTCCCCTGGCGGGTGACTACGGGGCTGGGAGAAGACAGTGGAAGGGAAATGCCAACCTCCATGGATTCGCTTCAGCACGAAAAACAAGGTCACAGATTTCCATCACGTTTCAGCAATTGGACGCTGACCTCTCCAAAAGCAGCCACGCTGGATTGTTTGAAAATTTGGTTTTAAAGTAGTGCAGTTCAGCACAGGTTCAGGCAACTCAGCCCCCACATCAGCGCCGAACACAATGGACAGTTGAAACTCGTAGTCCCCCACCGGGGGCTGTGGGGCAGCGGCGAGGCAGGCTGTCAGGTGGCTACCCCTGCCCAGACTGAGGAGCCGGCGTTTGCTCTGCGGCCCCTCTCCCCGCGTCAGACCTTTCAGGTGCCAGAACACCTCTTTTAGCGCTGCCACCTAAACATCCCTTAGCAGACACCCACAGCCTACTCCAGAGCCGCATTCTCCAGGTGACTCCACCTGATAGCAGCTACTGTCTGTAAGAAGCTTGTACATTCTCCCAGTGTCTGCATAGGTTTTCTCCAGGGGCTCAAGTTTCCTCCCACAATTCAAAATGTACAAGGAGTGTAGGTTAATGGGGCATAAATTGGGGCACAGACTCCTGTTTACCGGTTGTATGTCTAATTTATTTTTTTATTATCGTGTTACTAACATTTAGGAATCATTTGAGACCTATACATCAAGCCACCTTCATACATTTGCCTCCAGATCAGTGGTTCTCAATTTTCTTTCACCCGCCCCCGCCCCCCGCCAAACAACCTTAAGTCTTCCTTTACCTACCAGAGAATCAGGGTGTGGTGGTGAGCTTGAACCCCTTCCCAGACCACCCATGATATTTTAGTTATGTTTTGGTGGGAAATGTTTTGGAAGGCTTTCTTTGTTCATCAAAAATTTTTCAACCTTGCATCTTAATATTAAATGTTTATTATATCAGTAATATTTGTCTTTGCCCTATAACCATGGGCCACGTCTAACAAACTTGTGGACCATCAGTTGTTCTCTGACCACAGGTTTGAGAGATCCTACTCAAGACAAATGACTCACATGCTGCTATCCCCTCTGTCATTGCAGGGCATGGCATACCTGTCTGTACTAGGCTTGGATTATGATTCACCTCTCCCATTTCCTTTGTTCGTGACAGTGCCTGAGATTCAGTGTCCAGCATTAATGTCCAGCTCACATGATGAGAGAGAAATGCATCCTCTAAAACACTCTCTGCTTCAAGAATTGGCTCCTGTATATTTCTGGCCTGTTAAATTCCATCAGAGTCTAACTAGATCCATGAAAGTGCATGTAGTTACACAGGTCCTCAAGTCTACTTTCTGTGACAGTGCACCCTGCAAAGAAATTAGATTCTCTGAGCGGCCATCTCGATGCATGTCCAATCACTAGTCATGTATACATGAAGATCTTGAAGGACAGAAGAAGTGATATTAATTAGCTGAGGCAGCCTCTATACTCATCCTTTCATATCTCTACAATTGATTAAATCAATTTGTGTGTTGAAAACACTTGTAATTCTGTCATCAGCTGTCTGCAAATTCCCTCCATCGATATCCCATGAGAGGAGATGGGCGCATTATTTTCTGTGTCGCCACTCTCCTCCCCATCCCACCTCCACAAGACTATTGATGTCAGCTCACCTCATCACCTCATCTTTTTTTTTAATGAGAGACTTTGGGGAGTCACTGCAATGCATTTGATAGATGGTGCACATCCCAAAATGGAAGAAATTAATGCTTGATATGATTGATGGAATACAAACGAAGCAGCTATCATTTTCCTAGATGCGAGCAGTACCTTGAATGTTGGCAGAGCTGCACTTCTCTTTAAGTTTTTTTTTAAAGTCACAAAATATCTGGTATAGTGAGAAGGGTTCTTCTGCTAGCAGAGCATCATGCAATCTCGAGCATGACATACAGCCATTCAAGAGTACAATTTACAGAGATTACGATTACAATGAAAAGAAAAATCAATAAGCACTAGGCAAGGAAGGCATAAGAACACAGTAATGAGGTAAATTCAAGAGCCTGATGGCTGCGGGGAAAACTGTCTTCAAGCCTGTTGGTGCATGCTTTGACCTTCTTAAGCCTTCTCCGCGATGGGAGGAGGGAGAAAACAATATGTCGAGGGTGGGATGGGCCTTTCAGTACATTGGCTGCATTTCTTAGCAGTGGGGAGATGTAGATGGAGTCCATGGAGGGAGGAAAGTTTTCATTATGTTCTGAGCTATATTCACTACCTTCTGTAGTTTTTTCCGACTTTGAGATGAGTAGCTCCCATACCATGCTGTGATGCATGCAGCAAGTCTGATTTTTATGTGTGTGCCTGGAAAGATGTTGAGGGGCAGGGAAGACAGACTAGACTTCCTTAGGGTTTTAATTAGAGGCGTTTCAATTTAAATTGAAAAATATAGCTCTGTAACAGGCACTTCTGGCCCACAAACCCTTTTTGAAGGGTGGGAAGGAACCAGAGCACCGAGAGCAATCCCATGAAGGTTATGGGGAAAATGTACAAACTCCTACAGATGCACTGGATTCAAACCCCAGTCATTGGTGCTTTAACAGTGTCCTGTTAACTGTAGCATTGGTGTGCTTTTTTGATCGTCAAATCAATATGCTTGTCCCAGGTCAGATTATTGGAGATTATTTATTTATTCCTGAGAATTTGAAAGTCTTGAATCTTCAGCACCATTAATATGGACAGGGGTGTGGACTCTGCTCCTTCTCCTGAGGTCAATGATCATTTCCTATTTATTGACAGGCAGAACCTATTATGCTGTTGTGTGCGAGGGAGTGTAATGAGCAGTACATTGAACTAGGCTAAGAAAGATAAAGCTGCTCAAGGAGGATTCAGGGCACTCAAAAACATTCTCAATTTTTCAGACCAGTTTGGATTATTAATCCACACATTCAAGACATTCAGTATATTATCTCAACCCTATTGATGCTTCATTTCTCTCTCGGTAGTCATCATAAACACCTCCAAGATCCCATAGGTCTCATTTTGACCAGGATTCCTTCAAATGGAGCTGCAGATCACACATGCTGCATGGTTAAGAAACTCCAAAATCAATTCTATTGCCTCAATCAAAGAAAACTCTGAGAATTCAATGCAGAGATAAGTTTTCTGGTCTCACTACATACTTACTTGAAGTAATCTTATTAAAGTCAGAACCATAAAGCATAGAACAGGAGAGACACTGCATTTTCTTACACACATGACACTCAGCATTGAACTGAGGTACCAAAATTTGATTTTAATCTATTATTAACCATCTGTAAATTTAATAGTTGAGTGACTGTGAAAATTATTTCTGCCCTATTTGTCAGGTCTTTAGTGGTTAGTCATTTTTGAAACAAATGAGGCAAGATCAGTTTGGCTGGATATTTGATTTTCCAATTTGTGTTTTATAATTTGCATTGGAAATTAATGAAAATTGGAAGAGTCTGAAGGAGCTTCTGGGTGAGTGATACAATTAATGCATGATGCATTATCAGAACCAATTAATGTGCCTGAAGAAGAAGAGTACAATACCTGAAAAGAAATAGAAATCACTTAAACTGCACAGAGGGTCCATGAAAATCAAAAAAAGATAGAGGAATAGTTTGGCAGCTATTTTTTTGTATGAGATTTTTTATTAATACTATGCCAAACTATTCATCCAAATAAGGAACATAACACCAGTCATGATTTAGATCTGGAAGATATTTCTGAACAAAAGCATATTTGACAGAGTTACAACTGGATGAGTCACTGACTTGCAATGCATGCTGAGGTCCTGCATGCAAAAAGCATGACAGCCACTGGTGAAGCTATTAAATTTGGAGATATAAAAGAGGCTTTAACTGGAAGTGTTCAGGTATGTCATATGCTTATAGAACTGTTACAATATTGAGTAGGGCAAGATCATTGGGCGATTTGAAAGCTTCTGACTTACATGGCCTGGAAAAGGGATGATGAGTATACATGGTAGACAAAACAAAGTAACAAGTAGAGTCGCATGTGGAGTTCAATTCCCCATCCCATTCCCTTGCTGACATGTCTGTCCCCATTAATAGTGACTTCTCTGGCTTGTGTAAAACCCTTCCCGTCACTTCTTCCCCTGTTGCCTTCTCCCAGCTCTGACTCTCCCTTTTTCCCTGTCTCCTTTTACACAGACAAATAATTCTGACCTTTCCCCTTATCATATCCAATGAACACTCTTTGTTGGTCTGGATTCCTCCCCAGCCAGCACCATCTGTATTCTAAGATTTCCTGTTTTTGCTCATTCTGCTTATTCCTTGAAGAAGGCCTCAGGCCTGAAACATCAGTGATATACCTTCATCCCCTATAGATACTGAAAGACCGGCTGAGTTCCTCCAGCATTTTCGTGTGTTTTTTTTTTAAACTACAATCACAGTATCTGCAGACTTTTTTGTTTCTGTCCATTAACAGTCCTAAGGCTCCTTTCATATTCTTTCCTCTTGCATTCAATCCTAAATGCATCACCTCATTCATGTACAGATTAAACTCCATCAGTCATTTTGTCCAGATTTCCAGTTGATCTTCAGAATATCTTGCTGTATCCTTTGCCAGCCTTCTCCTCTGTCCACAACTCCGCCAATGTTCTTGTCCTCAGCAAGTTAGAATTATTTCCCAAACTGATAAAAACTTTTGGATTTCTGCACATACAGTTTAATAAGGAAACTGAATATTACTTCCAGCACTTCTTTAATATCAACATGCTGTCAATATTTATATTTTTATTTTTGTTAATATTATTGATATTGATATTTTACTTTTTTATTATTGCTCGTTTTGACAGCATGTTGATTGAAAATTCTCAAAAGTAAAAAAAAAGTGATTAGTTTTTAAAATGTTATCTTCATTTGCTTGCTCCATATACAGAGTAACATTGATTTGAATGTATCTGAATGTCAGATGCTGAGTACAACATGCAACAGTGACTGCGTTAAATCATTAGTGCATGTAGCAGAGGATGAATTTCTACCTAATTTTCTGCTTTCTCTCCCTGGCCTGTAGAAAACTTCACCAGGTACCTAACTCGTGCAAGTCATTATTTTACAAAATAGATTCAATGGATGAAATTCAATGGCTGACAAAACTCCTCCATCCAAATGTGGATAAATACAGTTAACCACCTGCATCACACCTTGTCAGTCTGGGTATTGTAAATACAGGTTGAGTACCCCTTATCCAAATACCCAAAATCCAAAATGATCCAAACTCTGAAACTTTTTGAGCACCCATATGATATCACAAGTGGAAAAAAAATTCCACCCCTGACCTCACTTGCCCATGTGGGGCTCTGACGCTCCAGTTTGGTAACAACAGAGCTCTGTGGTACAAAGATATTGTTGAAAATGTCAAAAAGGCCTGCAAGATACCCCTATGGGTAACAGGGATAAGGTAAAGAGGAAGTGTTTATGTTTATCTATAGCATAGAACATCAAGCTGGTGGAGAAACTGGACAGTGGTGAAAGTGTGAAATGTCTTACAGAAGAGAATGGTATTGGAATGATCACCATTTATGACCTGAAGAAACAGAAGGATACACTGTTGAGGTTCTATGTTAAAAGTGATGAACAGATGTAATTGAAAAATAGAAAAAACACTGCACAAAGCTAAAAGTGAAGATCTCGATCGTGCATTAAAGGAGTGGATCTGTCAGCATCACAGTGAACACTTAATGGTTTGCAGATCATAAGCAAAGTGCTATCATGATTAACTGAAAATTGAAGGTACAACAGGCTGGTTGAATAAATTTAAGACACAGCATTAAATTTTTAAAGATGTGTGGTGATAAAGCATCTGCTGGTCACAAAGCCAGAACAAATCTATAATGCTAATGAAAATCACTGTTTTGGCAATATTATCCCAGAATGGCACTGACTTCAGCTGATGAGACAGCCCCTGGATGAATTTAGGATGCCAAGGACAGAATAACTGTGCTGGGATGTGTTAATGCAGCAGGCACACATACATGGTTTTAAAGGAGTGAATTTCTTACCAGTATGCCAACAAAAAGGCATGGATCTCCAGGGACATATTTTCTGAGTGGTTTCACAAACATTTTGTAGCAGTGGGTCATGCTCGCTGCAGGGAAGCGGGACGGATGACAACTGCAAGATTCTGTTATTCCTCGACAACTGTTCTGCTCACCCTCCAGCTGAAATTCTCATCAAAAATCATGTTTATGTCATGCATTTTCCCCAAAATGTGATTTCACTAATTCAGACATGTGATCAAGGTATCCTTAGATCAATGAAGAATGAATATAAAAAACACTTTCTTGAACAGCATGCTGGCAGCAATGAAGAGAGGCTTGGGTGTAGCAGGTTTCTTAAAGTATAGCAGAAAGGATCACAGTATATATGGTTTCCAACACTTGGAACACAGTGACTAAAGACACTGAAGGTACGTGCCTGGCACAACCTCTGGCCTCCAACTATGTTCAGTGATGATGAAGAAGAAGATGGTGATTTTGAAGGATTCTGTAAGTCAAGTGAGAAAAGAAATGTTGTCAATTCTCCTTCCATATGCCAAAAAATAGTCCTTCAGAGTCTGTCATTTAGCTGCAAGTGGGTATTGAAGAAGTCGATAATGAGGCTCCAGTTGTTCATTCACTGGCCAATGGTGAATTAACTGAAATAGTTCTGAATCAAGGTGATCTTGATAAAGATGACTTTGTTAACACTGCAGAAAAAGTGCCTATAGATGACGTGGTGAAAATGTGATGGACTCGTTGAAGGACTAGAGCAGCGTGCATTCAGAACAGAACAAGAAATCATATCAGTTTGTCAAATCAAAGAGAGATTTCTCAGACAAAACAGATTGTCAATGAAGCAGATGACTGGAGGAAAGGCCATCCAGCAGAATTTCTAGTACTGTATTTGGTGCTGCATTTATCTTTTGTAAGGAGAGATCAAGCTTGTTTTTGTTAAGCACTAAACATCATTTTCATGTGAATTTTGTGGTATCACGTTGGCACTCAAAAAGTCTGCTGTAGTTTGTTGTTGTCAATTAACTGCTGATGCAGGTATTCGGCTGATCCTACTTTAGTACACATTGTTCCAAATTCTGAAAAAAAAAAATCCAAAATCCAAATCATTTCTGGTCCCAGGCATTTCGGATAAGGGGTACTCAACCTGTAATTCCTTGATACATCAGCAATGCCCATTAAGGTTACATGTGTAGAGATATCATTACCTGTTAAATCTCGCGACCTTTATCTTTCTTTCAAGTTAATCTGTTCGTTAGCTTTGGTATGTCTGAGGTATCAAATGAACATCACTTAGAATTTAGTCCGAATCAGTACGGCAGATTGTGCTTGTGACAGATAGGAAATGGAAAATAAATTGAATGTCAGTTTCTCTAAATGAAACACTCAGGCTTTCTTGTACCTAGGTATCAGTTGGGCTGTTGATATTTTATGTCACCTTGCTGCCTTTCAGAGATAGAATTGCTCTGAGCTTGTCAATAATAATAACTTTATTTTAAAGAACATACTGGGAGCATAACACATTTTGATTCATTTGCTACTTATTTCAGTATTGATACTATCAGAATTCAGCAATGCCAAGGACATAATGGTACTACTTAGGAAATGCAGCTAAAGCTCCTATCTGAGCGACGACATGCATCAGTTCCAATTACCTACTGTCGCAACAGATCTACAGTGGATGCCATCTCACCGCTCTATTAAAAGCCCTGGAACACCTGGATAGTGTTCATACATGCATATTTATTGACTATACTTCAGCATTCAACACTATTAACCTCTAAAAATTTGTCAGCAAACTCCAAGATCTGGGCCTCATAACCCCGCTGTGTAATTGTATCCTGGATTTCCTCAACTCCAGACCACAATCAGTGACGATTGGTAAGAACATCTCCTCTACAATCTCCATCAGTACCAGAGCACCACAGGGCTGCTTTCTTAGCTCACTGCCCTGCTCACTATACACCTCTGTCTGTGAGGCTCAGTATGACAATAACATCATTTACAAATTCACTGATGATACCACAGTAGTGGGTTGTATAAAAAGAGGCATTGAATCAGCATACAGGAAGGAGATTGAAAACTTGGCTGAATGGTGCACCAAAACAAATTGCACTCAATGTCACCAAAACCATGGAGATGATGGGTGTACAATCCAGTGATCATTGGGGGATCAGAGGTAGAAAGGATAAGCAAATTTAAGCTCTTGGGAGTCGCTATTTCAGGGGATCTTTCCTGGTCCCAACACTCATGGCACTTCCTTAGGAGTTTGCAGAGCTTTGGTATGGCAACAGAAACCCTGGAAAATTTCCACTGATGTGTGGTGGAAAGTGTGTTGACCGACTGCATCATGGTCTGGTATAGGAACACCAATACCCCTGAGAGGAAAATCCTGCAAAATGTTGTGGACACAGTCCAGGTAATCACAGACAAAAGGTCAGTCATCTTAATCATTATACAGTCACATTTCTATCCAAACCTCAAGTCCCTAGGCTCAATCAGATCCAAATATAAGTGAAGAAAAAAAAAACACAAATGCTGGAGAAACTCAGCAGGTCAAACAGTGCCTTGATGTAACAGAGGTAAAGATGCATCATCAACGTTTCGGGCTTGAGCCTTTCATCAACGTGTCTGAATATTTTCTGCACCTTGATGAAGGGGCTCAAGCCCAAAACATGGGTGATGCATCTTTATCTTTGTTACATCAAGGCTCTGATTGACCTGCTGAGTTTCTCCAGCAATTGTGTTTTTTTTCATTTCACCACGGTGTCAACAGTATCCTGTGTTTTACCTCCAAATTTAAGTGGTCAGGTCAGATTGGATTTTAATTGGATACATACAAATTTCTAATAATTTTGTTAATTTTAATTGAGTAAGAAATGTAACATTTTCTTACTGCTGGAGACAAAAAAAAAATTGTTTATTGCAACTTTATTAGGGTTTGTGATTTTCAGCCCAGAAAGGTATGGGATCCTTCCATCCATACCTCATCAAATCATTCCATCAGTTACTTGCAAGTTTTTGGTGAATGTTTGGAAGGGTAAATCTAGTTGTGCAAACTTGTTAAGAGTTTGATGGTTCAACACACAGTATTTGGTGCATCAGGGGACCTGAGAGGTTGTTGCGAGGGTTGTGGTCAAATCTCTTTGAAGTGATTGATAACATCTCCATGAAAGGACTCTGCGCAGCTATTAACTAGTTGAAGGCCCCAAAGTCCTGATATTCACCAGAAATATATTAGAAAACCAAAAGCTTCTGTAAATGTAACTTACACAAAAAGAGAGGCAATTACATGGGGAGGGTGGGAGGAGGTGTGTATTTGATTAAATCTGCCACATGCTGTGCATCCAAAAGATCTGTTTGTATGTGGTGTTTCATGTCAATCTTCAGTTAGCCAGTTGCAATAACAGCAACCCAGACAGTAGTTTCCAAGTTTGCATGTTCCCACCTGAAATGTATCATCACTGTGAATTTATATCTACTTTCAAGCTGAAACCTCACTGAAGTGAAACTCCGTCATAACTGTAACCCTACTGTAACTAATGAAATTGTCTATTACCACTGACATGCAATTGAAAATTATGCCGATTATAAATTATTTCAAATGGCTGACTCAGATTGGAGGCAGAAAAGAGCTGTTTGCCCTATTCAAGGGGAAGATGGTGAATGAAGTGAATGCAAGATCAAAGAGGAATCTACAATTTTAGATCTTAATAACACTGCTTTTAAACTTAAAAGTAAGACCTCTCAGATGATGGTGATTGTAAGTGGGGAGGGGGGACTGTCCACATTCATAATGGTGCAGCATGTTGCTTTACTGGTTAAATTTCTGGTATTTATTAATAACTACTGATAATATAACACCTTAATTAACTTAACCCCCACAATTCTGGAAAGTCAATTCCAAATTACATGATTCATAATCACATGATTTTCTCTCACAATCTGTTTTTTTTTTCCCTGAATAAACAGCCATGTTCTTGGTTCTTCTGTCAGAGCATCACTTTGTTTATAGTCAATACTCAACAGTGTCATTCTGTGCATGTTGTGAAACCTGTGAATGTTTGCAGCCTGCACCAAACCCCCAAAGAGAAACAGGAGCTTGTAATAGAAGCAAATATCCATGTGTACTTACAGGGTGATGAACAGAATCCATTGAGGAAGAAGCTGAAACCAATTGGACCAATTGGAATTACATCCCTGAGGAATTCCCATGGTGACATCCTGCAACTGGGATGAATGCCCTCTAACTAGCACACTTCAACTACTGGAGTGTTTTCCTTATGTCTGTTGACTTTATATTTACCAGGGCTCCTTTAAGTTATATCCAGTCAAATGTTCCCTTGATATCAAGGACAGTTACTCCCTTTTCATTTCTAGAATTCAACTCTTTGAAAGTTTGCATGTTGCCTGTTATTGAAATAATGGGTATGAATAAGTTGGGCATCATGATCCCCCTGCCTATCTAATTAAGATCTCACCTTCCCACACCAACACCCCCAACCCCGATAAAAAAAAACTGCATGGGAACATAGAACACAACAGTGCAGTGCAGGCCCTTCAGCCTTTGCTGTGCTGGCCCATATCTTACTTTTAAAAATATACTAAACCCTCCCTTCTCTTCCAACCATGTGCCTGTCTAAGAGTCTCTTAAACATCCTACATGTTTCAGCCTCCACCACCATCCCCGCCAAGGCATTCCAGACACCCAGCTCCTTCTTTGTGTACTTATTCAGTTTTTCAACAGATGGAGACTTCTTGTTTACCTGATGTATCAGTGTATGCTGAGATCCATGGCTTTCAGGAGTGCCAGGTCAGAGGCAAGCAAGTATCATTACACTAAGTTCAATGCTGAGTAGATAAGCATGAATTATTACAGCCTAGGATAGGAAAGAGCAAGGTATTCCTAACAACAATCATAAAATGTTTGCATTTAACTGTACTCAAAGCTGTTGCCCAGGTGACTCCAGAACAATGGTGTTTGATGATGTTCTTTCTCTTATCAACGCCAATTGATAAACAGAATCGATTATAACCCTGAAATCTCATTTTACACTTCAAGTATTTTAAATAAACCTCAAAGCTTTACTCTTATCAGTTGTTCTACTTTCTGAATCCTTTCATGAAAAGGACCAATTGGACCACCCACTCTCTCTATGCAGGTAATAATATTCTCCTTTAATATTAGGAAATCAAATAATTCACATTTAACAATGTAGCAGAATAATCATTCAGTTTAATTAGAATCCCACCTTTGGATTTGCCTTTGAATTGATAAAATGAATATACCAGCCAAGAACTGTCAGGGCAATGGGAAATCTAATGGTCCAACACACAGAGTATTGAATGTAAAGATTTTTTTTTACATAACCTCAATGCATATTTTTAGCAGAGAATGAAAAAAATCTGCTTCATCGAGAGTTCTATACTTAGAAACACATAAAGATATGTAAAATACAGCCCAATTTGCACAAAGTCAGCGGTTATCTCCCTTCTGAACAAATGTTTCCAATTACATCAACCTTTATCTGTTTGGCCAATGCAATCTTGGAAGGCTGTCACTGTTCAGTAACAGACTGAGACAGGCAGTGAAATGTTCCTCCAGCACCCTTTATTAGAAAGAAAGCCACAACAAAGACAAAATTCAACTTGAATTCAATCCAATCAGAAATCAACACAAAATTACAATGTGTTTCTTATAAATATTATTCCTTATTTTATCTTGCTTGCTAATCATGTTTCAATTTCGACAATTAAACAAATTTTATATACTCTTGGGAGAAGGAAACAAAAACTTTGATTTTTTCCCCCCCAATGTCTTTGAAATTAGTTTACGATTGCATTATGCATATGCATAAACTGATTGAAGAAAAATATCCATTAATTCCACAAACAGTTAAAATGCAAAAGAATACACTGAAACAATTATGTGTTGACTGTTCATGAAAGTTAACAATGTTGCATTTTGCTTACTGGTGCAAGAACAATTTGCAGTTGGAGTCAAAATTCTAGACTTATAATCAATTTAAGTGGCAAATAAAAGAGTTCTAACATTCCAGGGGCTTTAGCACATATTCTAAATGAAATCTTTCCAAGTTTCTTTTGTTTTGAGTTTTCAACAAAAGATCAAATTAATATTATCTGTTGGGCTTTGTACCCTCCAAATCAAAAGAAAAGCAGCTTGCTATGTTTTATTTAATCACTTTTGGAACGTATGCACCACTCACAAGACCAGCATTTATTGTCTTTTGCTAGTTGACCTTGAAAAGGTAGTGATAAGCCTCCAATTTTAATTGCAGTGTTTAAGGCATACTCATGGTTAGGATTTTCCAAGCTTTAAACCAATGACGATTAGTCTGCTTCCAGACAGACAAGAAACTTGGAGAAGCCTGGGAGATAGTAGTGTTTCCTTTCTTCTTCTTCCTTGCCTTCTTTTGTAGAAGTGGTTACAAGTGTAGGGAGTTCTGGCAAAGAAAGAAATGCAACAAGTCCTTTTACACATTGCAGCTAAATTGTATGAATGATAGCCTGAGTGAATGTTTTGCATCCCAGAGGGGGGTGCCAACTAAATGCCCAGTTTAACTAAAAACTTACTGGACAGGCAACACAAAGGGTCTGCAGGAACAGGTCAAAGACTGTCATGTTGTGAAAGCCCTGCGAGTATACTCTTCGAAGCAAAATGAATTTTTAATCGCACTCCTAATACATCGTAAATCATGCAAAGCCTTTGAGAAGTCAAGAAATGTGTCAGTTAACAGGAAATTCTCTGCCTTCATGTCATTATTTCACGTAGTTTTAGATCAATAGTGGTCCCTTATTTCCCTCAGTTGATGGCAAGGGATTTGCTGGTGAAAATGCCATTGAAATGTTAAGACCAAGATTATGGGATTAGGTCTTGTTGAAGACAGCTTGGAAGATTTCCCGAAGCGGTGCAAGTGAGCAAATGGAATGGAACATTTATTAGCAAACATACCCACCTGACCTTATTACAGGTGATCCTCTACTTACGATAGTCCAACTTATGATTTTTTGAAGTTACAATGGTTCAAATCCGTACTTTCAATTTCGAATTCTGATCTGTTCCTGCGCTGACGATATGCGGTATGCTATTCTCTCCCCCGACGCTGGGCGAATGGCAGCATCACACGAAAGTATTGTACAGCATACTCTTTCGCAATGCTGACTCGACCATGCTTGCAGTGAAGAAAATGAGGCAGAGGAAGCAGAAGTTATAGAGCAATAAAGTTCACAGCAAAGAAACTGGCTGAGGCACTTCATTACTATCAATAGTGGTGTACGGATGTTAGAAGAAATGGACGCCAATTACGAGAGATTTGCAAGAGCTGACAGACAGATACAGGATGAAAAGAAGATGCAATGAAAAGAAGAAAGAATCCATCCAGTCAAAAATTGATATCTTCCTGAAGACTATGCCTGTTAAACCATTAACAAGTGTCAATGCACCAGTGCCGATGACATAGTGCATTCAATGAGCTGTTCTCGAACATCATCAGAAGAGAGTGAAATTGATGACCCTATTGTTTTAGCATCCCCACCATCCAGCAATTAATTTTTGTTCAATGCTTCAAACGTTCTTCATGCCCAGTGTGCTTTCAGCTGTGTACATTATTTTTTCCCCAGTGTGGAATAAAGGTATTCAAAATTTAATTATTAAAAAATTGGTAGGTGCGATTTTTTTATTTGGCTTAGGATTTTTTTTTAAGGCGCTGGGTTTGCCAGGATGTAACCCCATCATAGGTTGAGGAACACCTGTACAGAAATTCACTGATGAAGCATGGATGAGTGCAGGCCATTCCTCTGAAGAACTGTCAGGTTGTCACAGGACAGAAAGGACTGGCCTCTAAAAACAACCACCACCTACAACTGACTCTAGTTGGTTAAAACTTTTACGCTGATTCATATTGACCTCTATTACATTAGGGTCCATGGCACCTTGCCAATCAAATAATGCCTTGATTTTAAAGTGGTCACTCTGACCCCGCCTCTGGAAATTAATTCCTTGGTTATATTTGGAATAAAATTATTCAATGAGGTTTTGAGCTTTCAGATCATGGTGAAACAAAGTGGGCATCGTTCCACAAGTTATTCATGAGTAAAAATTACTTGACAATGACCCATTTACATCAATTTTAATTATTAATCTGAGGAGAATAAAATCACAAATTCTGATTCATTCTGCTTTTTGCCAACAGAACAGGGCAAATTTCCAGCCTATTGGGTAGTTGCTGGTGTTTTAACCCAACACCCAACCCCAACCCACCAATTTTCCCTTGCAACCGCTGCAACCGTGCCTGCCTGTCCCGCATCGGACTTGTCAGTCACCAACGAGCCTGCAGCAGACGTGGACATACCCCTCCATAAATCTTCATCCGCAAAGCCAAGCCAAAGAAGAATGTTTCAACATTACCGTGAATTGAAGCTCAAGTGGTCCTGGAGTTCATGGCAGGACCGGCTGAGTTTGCTGCTGAACTGCTTGAACCTGATGTCTGTGGCCAACTGCGTGGAGTTTTCAGGTTCATTCTGTGAGTGCATGCATCCCCTGGCTTCTTTTCACACCCCAAAAATGTGTGGGTTGGTAAATGGCCACTGCAGGTTTCCTTGGTGCATAGTAGAACCTGGGAGAATTGATGAGAATGTGAAAAGAACAGAATGATATTAGAATTAGTTTAAATGATTGCTTAAAGGTCAGTGCATTGTTAGTGTTTCAAAGGACTTGTTTCTATGTGGTTTCAAAAGGATACTGATTTTTGTTGCCATTATGCATAATATTGAGGTCTTTAGTACTTTTTTTCTCCTCTGGTGTCAAGTTGTTTTATGAATTCCTTAAGAAACAATTCTGATTAATGACTTTTTTTTTTAAAGTGCTTTATCACGCATCATTGAAACCAATGTTGAACTGACCTATATAATGTATTCAACCATAAAGGCCCTTTTGGCCCATGAGCCCACAACACCCAAATGCACCATCGTGACCAATTAACCATCATGAATACTGCAATAGAAGCATTTTGGGTGCCACAGACCTACATGGGTTTTCTCCAGTTGCTCAGCTTTTCTCCCACCCTCCAAAATATTTGGGAGGAATCCTGACCAACAGGAGAAAATTGGGTCCCATTGGGCAGCATGGGCCAGAAATGGCTCTGGCTGTATCATTAATTTTTTTTCCAATAATTTTGTAATGGGCAAAGCATGAAAAAAAAGGCAATAAACTTGAAATTTGAACTTTACAGAGTAAATAGAGGCCAATTAAAAATACAATGTTTTGTAAGTCTATGTTTGTCTTTTGAACTTATTTAAAAGGTTTATTTCCTTGTATCAAAAAGAAAAGCTGAAACACTGAGATCCTTTAAAGGATATTTGGTGTATACAAAAAAGACGAACAGTCCCTGGGAGCTGATTTTGTAGACTACGTGTGTTAAGTTTGATGATTGTAATCGATCGAACTCTACTGGTTTTCCTCATACTTACTTAGCAGGGAAGAGGCTATGATCTTCAGAGATTGAATAATTCTATCAAGAATTGTTCATATATTTCAGGGATGGGAGGGATCTTCTCAAACTGTGTGCCAACAGGAATTACTTGAATTGAGCATAGAATTTAAGAAGACAAGATTGTCCTACCATGCAAATACAATTTGATTCATGTTCCTGTGAAATCTGCCAAAGGTGCAACATTTTGGGAGTGAGCAATCTTCTTGAAGATTCATGAAGAAAGAAATATCCCTTCCCCTAAATGCCCCCTTGCCACCTACCCCTGTGACCCAAGGAAGTGCTATGCATGTCCACAACATAATGGAAACAGTCGGTCCTTCCCAGTGAAGCAACACTTTTCAATTGTGAATCTGCAGGGGTCATCTACCACATCCAGTGCCTCCATTATGGCCTCATCTACATCAGAGAGACTGGACAGAGACTAGGAGATAGTTTGGTGAGTACCTTCACTCTGCTGCAATAGCAGGGATCTCCCAGTGGCCAACCATTTCAACTCCTCACCCCATTCCCACACTGACATGACTATCCATGGCCTCATTCACTGCCGAACCAAGGCCTCCCCCAAATTGGAGGATCAATCCTTAATATTCCGATTGGGCACTCTCCAACTGGATGGCATTATCCAGTTTGTGTTAAACCCCTAGTCTGTCTCTTGCTCTTCCCATCCCTTGTTTCATTTCCTCCAGCTCCCCACCACCTTCCCTCTCCATTTAGAGCGCTAACATCTCCCCATCACATCTCACCATTTTTCTTTGTCCCCTCCCACCCATATCCACCCTGTGGGCGCAAGCTCCTCCCATTGCTCCTTGCTTCATCATTTTTACTCAATCATCTTCCAGCTTTTCGCTCATATCAAAACAAAAGGCTCAGGCCTGAAACATTGGTCATTTATCTTTGCTACATAAAGAATGCTGTGTGACTGACTGGGTTTCTCTGCCATTTGAGTGTAAATGACAAGTACAACATCTGCAGAGTTTCTTGTTTAACTTCAGGAAGAAAGAGTTCTTCTGTCATAGAGCTACACACAGGAAGAAATCAGTGAACTTCTTGATTTCACTCAGAGCGAATACCTTAATAGTGACTCAGCCCACCTCTAGTTTCTGCTCAAAGTCCACAAGGTTGACTGCCCTTGTTTCAGTCTGGCCTTCCTCCATGATTCACAATTTTATTAATTTTTTTAAATTAGACATACAACATGGTAACAGGCAATTTTGGCACATGAGCCCACATTGCCCAATTTACATCCAATTGAATGGTGGGAGGAAACCAGAGTCCCTTGAGGAAACCCATGCAGACAAGGGGAGGACATACAAATTCCATGGAGACTGCATGGGATTGAAACCCTAGTTCTGATCACTGGCACTGTAACGGAGTTGTGTTGACCACTACACTAACCATGCCGCTGTGATCATATTCTATCTATCCACCTTTCTTCCGACTATCTCTGCTCTTCTGGTCCAGTAATCATGACTGCTCTGATGCCTCTGCCATTTTCACTATTCCCCTGGTTCCAACAGGATGTTGTTACAGGCCCAGAGGACTCCAAAACCCAGCAGCAATAGAAATTCATCAAGACAAATGGTTACTTAAACAAAATAAATTTTAATTTTTTTTTTAAAACATAAAAACAGGATCAAACTTTAACTTATTACTATTAACTTAACCCCCTTCTAATTCTAAGTGCATGGGTATGTAATGTGTACAAGTTCAGAAAAGTTCTTTGATTCACAGTCCAACTCACACCTCCAAGTTCACCAGTATCAGGCAATTCTTATACTGTGCACAGAATTTAACATTTATGAATTTTCACCAAGCTCTGGTGTTTAAAAGCAATTGGTTACCACTCAGAAACGTTCTCATTGGTTTCAGAGAGAGAGATTCATTGCTGATTGGACACGCACAAACTGATTCCCTTTGATCAGCCACTTCAGTGTCTTCTCGAAATGATAACCTCTTCCTGCAGATCACCACAGAGTCCCTTTTTGTTTCCTTTATTTCAAGTGAAACACTCTAGCCAGCTATTTCCTCTTGTATGGACCACAAGGCTTTTCAACAGGCTGAACACAGAACTCACGAAGTGTTTGTGTTTGTTTCTGACCTACACTAAAATCCCCAATCTAAGTCTTCCAAAAACATTTCTATACATTATATGAAATATGATGTAATCTATCACAATATAAATGATCTTAATGTTTCCATCAGGATGGTCTGAGGGGTTTCTACTTCCACCTTGAGCAGAGGCCAACCAGTTCCATTTTACCAACTCACTCATTTTATTCATCATGCCAAAAGAGAACCTCTACTTAATACAAGTCATGACTATAATGGCTTCAGAAAAGCAAGGTGCAAATCAATCTCCGTGAGCACTTTCGCTGAAGCCATGTAACAAATGAGGGACTAGGCCATGGTAAAGGTACAGCCAGGTCACAGGTGCTTCAATAACAAAACAATTCAAGCATGTCTTCAATCTTGAGGGTTGTTTTTCTTATAATAGTTGAGTGCAGTACTTTAACATTGAAAAGTTCCTCATGCTTTGGACACTAATAAATAACTGCAAAGAGAGTTCTGGGATTATAACTTCATCAGATGCTGTTTTTCCAACCTCCTACTGACAGGCTCAAGATGAAACCAGAACATATGGCAAAAAAAATTAATGTATGAACTTAAATCACCCCAATAATTTTTTTCATCTTTTCCTTCATGGACTATGAATGACAATTTTGTAAATCCCTTATCTCGCATCATTGAAACCAATGTTGAACTGACCTGTATAATGTATTCAACCATAAATTAGAAAATCAGCCTCAATTGTGGAATAATATCAGTCATTCAGATTATTGCCTCGTGCCTTCCATAAATACAACAGCTTGATTAATTAATCTTGTCATTTTGTTTAAGAGACCAAATTGATCCAAAGACTGCCATCATGTATATGAAGTCAAGATGTTACTTCCTTTGGGTTGATAGCTAATTGTCCCAATTGAGAATTCATAGTGGCAGTCAATCATGGTTTAACCATTCCCACCCCAGAACTGTATGAATTTACCTGTGACCTCTTGCCTGTGGATTTGTGTTCCTCCCCTTGCATCTCCCCCATTATTTTATTCAAGGACCTGTTTGCTCTTTGCTCATTTCCTTGACAAAGGGTGCACGTCCAAAATGTTGGTTATGTACCTTTGTCAAAAAAAATGCTGTGTGACTTGCTGAGTTTTTCCAACACTTTTGTTCATTAAATGACCATCACAGCCTCTGCAGATTTTCTTGTTGAATTTCTTTCTGACAATTTCTGTCAAACCAAACAAAAAAAGTAACAAAATTCACCCATGCAGTTAATACCCATTATTTAACTGAGATCTATCAATCCTTAATATTTAATCATAAAGCACAGGGGGATTTTTCAGGGATCAATGTCCCATAATGACCATGCAAAGGTATGCAGAAATAATGATTTCAAACATGACAGGATTTGTTCTCGCAACAAATACTTTTTTTTTTAAAACTTGAAATTTTTTGAGAAGTTAGAATTAGTAATATCAAAGATAATTTTCAGTGGGGTTGCTCCTCACATCTGGCCAGCCTTACAACTTCTTCTGTTGAATCATCTTGTGTACGAGCTGAGCAGGCATTGGTTGAAAACAAAATACTGCAGTTACTGGAAATCTGAAATAAAAATAGAATATGCTGGAAGTGCGCAGTGCTGAGAGACAGTTAATGTTTCAGATTAATGTCTATTCATCTGAACTAGAAAAAAGAAAAATAAGATAATTGTGCTTAATTTTCAAAGAAGAGGGTTGAATGAACAGAATACTGTATCTTTACCTTTGCTATAGAAAGTACACTGACCTGCTAAGTTTCTCCAGTATTGTGTTTTTACTAAAACAGGGGAAATATCTGCATGGGTGGAGGTCAAAATGATTCAGAAATGTGGCTGTTGAAGAGAAATTTGTTCAACATTTTTAGAAGGGACGCAGAAACTATTGAGTATAAACAAGGTCAAAGTGACAAATGAAAATGCTGTCAGAGAGGAGCAGACGCTCTTCAAGGTGAGCATTTTGAGAGAGAAATGCAGAGAAAACATTGGCATAACTCCAGAAAAAAAATAATTCCTTTTAACGTGAAGAATCAATAAATTAATTCAATTTTTTTAAAAAAAATACAATGCAGGTTAAATAGTGTCCTTTATGTTGCCAAGGTAAAGATACATAACCCACATTTTGGGCTTGAGCCCTTCATCAAGGTATAAGAAAATGCCGGCAGGTATCCAAACAAAAGAGTCAGGGTGGTGGGGGGCTGGTGAAGACAGGAATTGATAGGTAGAGAAAAGAGAGAACAGACAGCAGCAATGGGGGAGGGGGGGGAGGAGGGAGGGTTGGAAGAATGGATGAACTTGAGAGACACGAATAGTGGGAGAGGAAAGAAAAGACAATCAGGTTTAGTGGAAGGTAGTAAAGTCAATGTTAATGCCATCTGGCTGGAGAGTGCCCAGACGAAAAATAAGGTGTTGTTCCTCCAGTCTGCAGGTGGTCAGGGTGGGATAGTACATAAGGCCATGGTCAGATATGCAAGAATGGGGGTGTGACAGAATTGAAATGGTTGGCCACTGGGAGGTCACTGTGGTTGTGAACAGAGCAGAGGTCCCAAGCTCCCAGTCGGCGACCGGTCTCTCAGATTTAGAGAATGCCGCAAAGGGTGCACTGGATGCAGTAAATAAGTCCTCTGGATGTACAAATGAAGTGTTGCTTCACTTGAAAGGCCTGTTTGGGGCTGGGACTGTGGTGAGGGAGGAGGTGGGCACAAATGTTGCACCTCCTGCAGACATAGAGGAAGATGCCAGGGGAGGGATGAGTGCACGAGGGAATTGCTGAGGGAGTGGTCCATGCAGAAAGGCAAGAGGGGAGGAGAATGAAATATTTGTCTGGTGGTGGTGGTGATTCTGTTGCAAGTGCAGGAAATTCTGGCAGATAATGTGTTGGATGTGGAGGCTAATGGAGTGGTAGGTGAGGATGAGGCGGATTCTATCTTTGTTGCATCTGGGGGCAGAAGGGGCCAGGGCAGATGAGCAGGAGATGGAGGAGATGTGGGTGAGGGCTAAGTTGATGGTGATGGAGGGAAAGCCACAATTGTGAAAGAAGGTAGTCATTTTGGAAGATCTAGACTAGAAGACCTCATCTTAGGAACAGATGCAGCGGAGATGGAGAAATTGAGAGAAGGAGATTGAACCCTTGCCGGGGACAGGGTGTGAGAAAGTGTAGCCCAGGTAGTTGTGGGAATCTGAGGGCTTGTAGTATATGTCAGTGGCCAGCTTATCTCACAAGATGGAGACAGAGAGATCCAGGAAGGGAAGGAAGTTGCCAGAGATAGACCAGGTGAGTTTGAGATCAGGGTGGAAGTTGTCCACGAAGTGGATGAAGTTGACAAGCTTATCGTGGGTGCATGAGGCAGCCCCGATGTACTGGAGGAAGAGTTGAGGGCTCTTGCCTGTGTTGGCTTGCAGCATGGATTGCTCCACAAAGCCCACAAATAGGCAGGCATACCTGAGACCTATGCAGATACCTATGGCTACTCCTTTGATTTGGAGGAAGTGGGATGAGTTAAAAGAGAAATTATTTAGAATGAGGACAAGTTCTGCCAGGCAGAGGAGGGTGGTGATAGAGGGTGACTGGTCAGGTCTTTAGTCCAGGAAGAATTCCAGACCTTCTGTATGGGGGATAAAATGATTGGGCGCCCATTGTGAAGATGAGGCGGTCTGGTTCAGAGAATCTAAGTCGTTGAAGAGATAGAGGGCATGTGAGATGTTGCGGATGCAGGTGGGGAGAGATTAGACCAGGGAGAAAGGATAGAGTCAAGGTAGAATGAATCTAGTTCTGTGGGGCAGGAGCAATAGGTTTACCCGAATGGTTGGGTTTGTGTATCTTGGGTAGAAGGTAGTGCAGGGGTGGGAGATAATGAGGTTAGCAGCCATGGAGGGGCGGTGACCAGAGGTGATGAGATTGGAGACAGTGGCTTGATGTGTGCTGGTGGGGTCCTGTGGGAGGACACAATAGGAGGAGGTGTCCAAGAGCTGCTGACTGGCATCAGCAAGGTAGAGGTCAGTGCACCAGACCATTAATTCAAGTTGGGAAAAAGTATCCCATTGAACAAATTGAATGAAAGTTAGATCAAATTTCTGCATCCAGACAAATCTGTATTACATTGTATTCCAAGTGGCCACCATGAATCAGATGTATTGTTGTCACCAGGAACCCTTTCTGAACAGTACAATCATAAATACATTAAATTTAAAGAAATAGATTATTTTTCTGTACTTTTGTTTTAGAGGAACTGCTGCCTGGTTGTTGTTGCTGCGGCTGAGAGTGAGGTCAGTAACAGGAGCTTCTGCACACACCAAAGAGACCAGCATAGTATGGAATTTACTGGAGAGATGGCCTGCCAATGGTCAAGACAATGATATGAGAATTGGTTACATACCCATGGGAGGGATCAGTGAAAACCAAATTCTACAACACAAAATACAAATGAAAATATGGCTAAACACTGTGTAATAAAATGTTACCATTCATGTATATTATTCGTGATTTAAGTTTTGTAAGCCTGTTATAAATTTGTATGCAAGCATAGATATTTGTTTTTAACAGGAATTAAACTTTGTAGCCTTTGAATGGTTTTTATTCAATTAACATTGTTTGTTATTTGTTCAGTAAAAACTGTCAGCTTTCTCTGTATGTTTCCTTTGCAGAACTTGGTTTCGTCACATCACCACAGAAAGACAAGATTTGCTTCCATTGATTGAAAGATAAGAGGCAGGCACAGTTTGCTGATAATGCTTTTTGCTTCACTGATGAATGATATTCACTCAAGAATTTCCAGACAGTAGTTTCACAATCTCAAACAAGCATATAACAATAATGGAGGCTTTTCAGCTTCCAGGGGAGCAATTGTATTGGATCCACCCACTCTCCTTATTTTCTTGTCTTACGGCAATATATTCTTTATCACACGTGGCTCTCTTTATGCCAATAACCCAGAAATTTATGGTCATCAATTAACCTACCAATATTTCTTTTCAGCTTGGGAGGAAACCAGAGCACCCAAAAGGAAACACACAGTCAGGGATAATGTGCAAACTCTGTGAACAGCACCCACAGTTAGGTTCAAAGTGGGGTCTCCAGCATTGTAGGTAGAGTAGCATCATGGGAAGAATGGAAAGGGTGGAAAATTGTCATGTGATTCACCTACTCCATGGATATAGGTGATGTCAAATATTAATGGACTACATGTTCTGAAAATATTAGAACATAAAGTACGCTATAAGCAAACTGCAAAAATACCTACTGTATTTGTTTGGTACCATTCTGAAGGATAGGAAAGAGATAGCTCAAGTGAAAGATACCAAAAATATTGTGCTAATGTTAGACAGGAGACCAGCATAGTATGGAATTTACTGGAGAGATGGCCTGCCAATGGTCAAGACAATGATATGAGAATTGGTTACATACCCATGGGAGGGATCAGTGAAAACCAAATTTTACAACACAAAATAATTTTGTCAAAAGAATAATTTCCCACCAGCATTACATTTCTTCTGATATATTTTTTACCAATGCCATCATTACCATTGGGAAAGTAAAATATGAGTATCCTGGAAGAGCAAATTTGTTAATCTGTATTTCACAGCCACCACACACTCAGGAAAATCCCAATTATACCCACAAAATGAACAAAAGGGATTGCTGTTTTGGAAAGGTTTTCATGACATATTAATCTTACAATCTGTAAACTTCATACATTCTCACCATGATTTTGAGGAGTTCCTCCAGCTACTCAATTTTTTGTTCCCAAAGTCATGCCGGTTAACTGCCAACTGCAAATAGCTCCCATCGAAAGGAAGAGGCAAAAAAAATCAAAGGGGCATTGATGGACATGTGAGAGAGAATATGTTGCAGGTTGACAGGGGGAGACGGAATTGTTCTGCTGAGATAATGAATTTGAATAGCCACTTTCTGTACTATCATAAATAATTATATGCCATCTCTAATGTTCTGATATTCCATATTTGTGTGGAACTCCATGACATTTGCACTGCAATTGGGTGATGTTGCTCTGTGGAGCTGATCTGCCCTTTATGTCATACTCATATTTTACTTTCCCAATGGTAATGATGGCATTGGTAAAAAATATATCAGAAGAAATGTAATGCTGGTGGGAAATTATTCTTTTGACAAAATTATTTTGTGTTGTAAAATTTGGTTTTCACTGATCCTGTCTCAAAGGAGACAGGATTACCAGACATCTTCACAGATTCAGGAAAGGAAAGGTTAAACACAAGCAAGATCAGAATCCCAATTTTCAGTTGAGTCTCTGGGAGCTTTTCAGACAAGGTAGCGAGGAGCAGACTCTATCCACAGGGCCCAGCCAGTCGTCTCTTGAGACAACAGTGGCAGGAGACAGAAGCTAAAGCACAACACAAAATCTCACCCCTACATTTCACAGTATGCCTTTGCTATTCAAAAAGGCTCATGACAAAAATAAATTGCAATACCTTCTCTTACATACTTGAACACTGGCGTTTATAACAGGGCTGTAGAAATGGCAAATACAATTTAATGAAGAGAGGTATGAGGTGATACTCGCTTGGAGAAGGAATTGAGATAGGTGATGTAGACTTTATGATACAGCTGTGTAAAGCATGCAGAGCTAAAGAGACCTTCGGTTTATGTACATAGATCTTTGAGGACAGCAGAATATCTTGAAAGAAATGTTAGCATAGTATAACTGGATTCCACAGCAAAAGGTAATGGATACAAGTGCAAGAAAGTTATGTTTTAACCCTTTTAGAGCTCTGGTTAGACCACAAATAAGTTCTTGTGACAATGCTGTAAGAATATAGGAAGGCCCTAATTGAGTGCAGAGGAGAAATAGTTTG
This sequence comes from Narcine bancroftii, assembly GCF_036971445.1. Classification (NCBI taxonomy): domain Eukaryota; kingdom Metazoa; phylum Chordata; class Chondrichthyes; order Torpediniformes; family Narcinidae; genus Narcine; species Narcine bancroftii. The sequence goes on from NC_091477.1 coordinate 17,001,155, forward strand.
AGGAACAAAGGATTTTATGTTCATGAAAATGGAATAAATGAGGTTGAGGGAAGATTTTCTTAAAATAAAACAGAAGTGAAGAATGTTTTTACTCAGGAAATTATCAATTCTTCCATAAAGATTAGTGTTTATTTATTTTTTTTCCCCATTACATAAATGATTCTATTTGTGGAAAATAATCCATTCGCACAAGCAGATGGTGTTAATGCTGAATTGCCAACATTTGATTTTGGCACAATTGTTCTCAAAATCATTATTTCTCTAAGTTCAAGGCAAATTTCTGTCAACATCCATATCCTGCAAATCATTCACTTAACAAATTAATTTCAATAAAATTAAAACTATTTTCAACAAAAAATGTTTTATATCAATAAAACTGAGCTACAAATTCTACAAACAGCTCCAAAATAATCATTTTTATTTGAATTCAGTGTAGTCAACAAAGCAAGTTCAACTGCATCAATCTCCTGGAGTCCATTTTTTTTTAAAACATGGATAAGATGTGATTGAGGTAAATAAGATTTAATTTAGTTGGATGATAATGCATACAATTGAGAATGGATGAGAATACAAAATAAGGACTGAATACATAATAAGTATTTATAAAGCATATCAATTTGTTCTGTCCATCACTTATTCCAATTGTAGCTGCTTCCAACAAGATTCTGTCAATTTTTGTGTGCTTGGCAGTGCAACGTAGCTATAGGCCACTTGCACACTGCATTTAACATCAGTTTCATTTAAATATAATTAATTGCATTTATGATATTAATAATTTTTTGCTTCTCTCATTTAAGCAGAACTGCTGTGGTGGATTATAAATTATTAATTTCTTTGGTTGATTATATTATTTTTCAAGTTCCTCTCTTGTATTCGTTGTCATGGCTATCCCTCAGACGAGGATGATGGCCTTCATTCTGTTGATCCACAGAGCGAAGATGCCTGTGCATATACTTGTTCTCACTTCATCTCATTTGTTTATTATTCTGGAATTTTTCTTAAAATTCTTTTGGTTTTCTTTGAATGTAACCATACGATTAGAGTTTTTGTTTTGGACCTGTTTGTATTTTGCTCATTTTGATATTATCTTCATCACTCCACACAAACATCTGAGCCTTCTCGTCTCTCTCATGTTCAGAAACCTTACTTGAAATTTCTTCAAGGATCATAAAGAAGCAGAAATAAGCCATTCAGCCCATCAAGTTCATCCACCATTCAACCATTCCATCATGAGCTGATCCATCCTCCTACTCAGCCCCAATCCCCTGCCTTCTCTGCATTACCTTTGATATCTGACTATTCAAATACCAGTCATTCTCTGTCTTAAAATACATCCAATGACTTGGCCTCCACAGCCACCTATAGTAGCAAAGTACAGAGGTTCACCATTCTCTGGCTAAAGAAATTCCTTTGCATCTCTGTTTTAAATGCGCACCGTTCAATCCTGAAGTTGTGCTCTCTTGTCCCTGACTTCCCTACCATGGGGAAAAACTTACCATATCTACTCAGTTCAGGCCTTTCAACATTCAAAATGCTTCTATAAGATCTCCCCTCATTCTTCTGAACTCCAAGGAGTACAGCCCAAAGGCCGACAAATGTTCCTCATATGCTAATCCCTTCATTTCAGGAATTATTCTTGAGAGTCTTCTCTGAAAAATCTCCAAAGCTGGCACATTCTTTCTTAAATAAGGAGTCAAAAACTGTACTCTATACTCCAAGTGAGGTCTCCCATTACTTACAAAACTTTAACATCACATCCCTGTTCTTATATCCAATTCCTCTAGATATGAATGCCAATCTTGCATCCACCTTCATCACCATTGACTCAACCTGGAGGTTAACCTTTAGGGTATCTTTCATGAGGACTCCCAAGTCCCTTTGCCACATTTGGCACCTCTGAATTTTTTCCTCATCCAAAAGTTAGTCTGCCCTTTTATTCTTTCTACCAATGTGCATGACCAAACATTTTCTAACATTGTACTTCATTTGTAAATTCTCCTAATCTATGTACATTTCTCTGGCAGCCCCTCCATTTTCTCATCACTACCCAGCTCTCCATTTAACTTGGAATCATCTGCAAATTTAGCCACAAAACCATTTATACCTCAATACAAATCATTAACATAAAACATTTTTAAAAATGGCCCCAACACTGACCCCTGCAGAATGCCACTGGTAACCGTTGCCAACCAGAATCGGATCCCTTATTTCCAATCTCCATTTCCTGCCAATCAGCCAATGCTCTACCAATGCTACTATCTGTCCCGTAATTCCATGGGCTCTCATCTTGTTAAGCAGCCTCATGTGTGGGATCTAGTCAGGGGCCTTTAGAAATCCAAAATGCAACATCCACTATACCTCCTTTGTCTAGCCTGTATTGCTATCTATGCCACTCAGAATCTTGAAGACCTCTGATAAGTCACCTTGCATCCATCTTCTCTCCAAAGAGAAAAGCCCTAGCTCTGCTAACCTTGCCTCATAAGACTTATTTTCCAATTCAGACAGTAGCCTGGTAAATCTTGTCTGCATCCTCTCCATAGTTTCCACATCTTTCCAGTAATGAGTTGACCAAAAATTTAATGACTTCTGCACAACTGGAGCATGAAAGTCCTAGTTATGCTTTAGTCGCCTACTCAAATATCATTTCATCACATTTACATCTGATCTGAGGTTTCCCAACAAGACTCCCTCTTGTGGCCACATGGGCAAGGTTTGATAAAGAAGATGACATCAATACTGCCCTCTGTTAGCAATATTGATATATGCCTGCTGCAGCAAAAGGGATTCCCTTGCATTTTTATCAGTTCCATTGCTGTAGCAATCTTACAAGCTTTATCAAATATGAGCTCTGTCAGGTGCAATTATCTGTAAGCCCATAGACAGAACATTCCATAATGCATGGTTTGAAAACATTTCAAAGTTACAGAAATACAATAAATTATTTGCCTTAATATTTTAATTGCCAATCTTTTTCTTAACGTGTATATTAAAACATACCTTCCAAAAATTTCTGAAGAACTGATAGCTCATTTTAAATGCTAAATTAAAATGATTAAAATTTCATTAAATGATGAGGGAAATTAAACACAAAAGTCTGCAGACATTGTAATTGTAGTAAAAACACAAAAATACTGGAAAAACTGAGCAGGTCTCCAAGAAGTTAAAAATTAACTCGTGTTATGTAGGTATCCAATCCCATTGGCACCAGAAGGATAATTTACTGATATCTGCAAAAAGCTACATCTCATTTGTTATTATTTCCTGCTATTTTTAACATTTGTTCATGTTATAATATCTACATTTGTGCCACATACACTCCTTGCTTGTTATCACAATACCCAGCTTTCCAAGCCTGGTTGCATTTTTTTGCCAGGAAGCAGACTTTCCTGGAGTCTGCTTGAAATTGCTCTCACCCAATTGCTGGAATCATTGTCCATCCTTTTGACTTGACATGGTTAAGTTGTGTTCCTGTGAGGTTTCCAACTTGTTCACTAACATTTTCTGACATACATCTTAATTGCCAGGTTAGTGATCACCTTCTGGATGAGGAATTCAATCTCTCAGATCAGGGGCTCAACTGAGTATGGTTGTTTACTACAAAGAGCTCTCCTGGTTTGTTCATACTCTGGAGAATAAACAACCACATGACTATGCAATTTAATGAGATATCAGCCTTCAAGCCAGTTACTGTTTAAATTCCCCACTAAACATTTTGATCATCTTCAATTGTATAATACACATGTAATCTAGATGAAGCTAAATTATTATTTATAAACAGTTATAAGGTCTGAACAAGAGAAATTTCCTGCTGGTGATCTGAGAGGTATTTTATTATATTATGCTGTCTACAGATTTTAAAAGACCAATGAAACATTAAAGTGCAGGTACTTTTTTTTGCAAAATGATGATCCTTCATGAACTTTGTGAAGCAGGTCCATTTTGATTTAAGAATGGCATCAATACATTTTATAGTTTACTATAATTGTTCTAGATTCGTCCTTGTTGGGAAAAATCCATAGCAAGACATTTTCAAATTACACAAACACAGAAAATAAACTGCCAGACAGAATAAATAATGTAATTCAAGAGTTTTGCCAGTATGCTGAAAGTAAACATATTTACAATTATATTCTATCTTATGCACAGATGGCACAACAGGTTTCAAAACATTTGATCATTTGAAACAGGATGGAGATGGATAGATGTGATTTGGACAACATTTTCTTGTAAAAGGGTGCTTCTCACTAATTAGGGTGCCACAATGTTGAATAAGTTGAATACATTAAGTTGTGCTTAGATCAGGTCTCCAAAAGAACTTCTATGGGGTTCTTCGACTCTCAAGATTGGTAGAATCCCAATAAGATTAATAGCCCAATTCTGGCAATCCAGGTCAGTAACTTCACCAAGGGGCAGAACCTACCAACTGTCCGGCTAGCTTCAGCAATTGCTCAAATCACCAATCCTCAACACTCCTCCATAGTGATTTCTATTCATTTGGACTTGCATCTGAAGAACATAAGTTTCATCTTGGCTTCATAAACTCTACTCACCACTACAGCGCCAGTGATTCAGGTTCAAGTCCACTGCTGCTTGAAAGGAATTTTACACGTTCTCCCAGCGTTAGTAAGCCAATTGGTCACACGGTTGTATCTGGGTTGTGCAGACTCATTGGCTGGAAGGGCCTGTTTCTGTACTGTATCTATAAATTTAATTCAAGAATCTATTTTTTTTTGCCTTTCAAGAACAGAGAATATGTAATCTATACAGGCAATGGAAGAAGAGCACAAAAAGAACAATGATAAAGGTACACAATTACAATAAGCAAAAGAACATTGTTCATGACTTTTTTTTAAAAAGCACAGTAGAAAGCAATTCCGGCTAATTAAGCATGTGCCGCCCAATTGCATCCAAATTAACTTAGACCCCCTGGCATTTTAGAGGAAACCGGAGCACCTGGAGGAATTCTACGCCGACACAGGAAGAATGTTCTTAGGAAAAGCACCAGATTCTACTCCGAGTCACTGGCACTGTTGCGCTGCTACGCTAACCGTGCCTTGAATGAATGGAAGTGGATCTGGCACGTGAGAGAGAGGAAAAAAAAAACATCATTATGCTGTAGCCAAAGCAAGTAAGCAAAGTTAGTGCAAGTATCAATTCACCAGAGAGTAGGGTTAATTCTCCTACAACAAAGAACTTACATTAAAATGTTCTTGGACTAGGCTATAAAAGAAAGCTGGTGCATACGCACGACAAAATGCTGCGTGTATTGCAGTTCTGCAAGAAATGCTACAAGTTCAGGAGCAAGTACTAAGGTACACCACAAAGCTTTTTCCAGAGCTGAAACCAGTCATAGAGAACAGAAACCAGCCATTCAGTCCGTTATGTCTATGACAACAACCTGATACCTATTTATACTAAAGGTCTTCCTCGAGTTATGAACAACGGACTAAAGGACATCTACAAACAAATAAGAGCTTGGGAGATCCGAGGGATGGATTTGCTGACAGGAATCTTATGCCAGGTGGAAACCGATCATTCATGTGCCTCCTTTCCACACCTCCACCGAGCTACAATAATTGCAGGGCTGAGAGACTCGGTAATTGAGACAGTGAGGCCAGCTGGCAGCAGCTTGTTTTCCCATCATGCCTGTTTCTGTAATTCTCTTTTTTTTTGCTCATTTACAAATCCTGAACAGTTCAGGTTATAAACAATTCTCAGAACTGGAACCCTGTGGTAACCAGGGGACTCGTTGCAACCCCACTTACCAGCAATTGCTCATTCAAGTGCTCATCCAGATGTTTTTTTTAAATGTCTGTGTGTGATCACAATGCATTGAATTATCAGGTGGAATTGAACCATTAACATTAATTTTTGGTAAAGGCCTCTGCTATTTATTTTGCTGCAGTCAAAATTGACAGACATTTATAGTTCTTTTTGCCAAGAAACCTATTGTGTCTAACCAGATATGTTAAATGGATAATAGATCAATATAAATCAAATCCTTTGATTTTTTAATATGCAAAAGAAAGGAGATCAGGAAAATGTTTCAAAGAAACAATGAGATATGTTGAAGAAGATCGAAGAATTATTAAATGCAGATTAATATCTGTATTTATGCAAACATACATTCACTGTAGGATACAAACTATCCTTGAATTTCCATGTTGACTGTCTCAGATTTATTTTACTTTTAATATTTGTTGTTGAAGCAATTGTGGAATGTACTGTGAATTGCAACTGAACTAAGATCCCAAAAGTGAAAAAGCTTTGTTCCAGTCAACACACATCTGGTCTCCTTTTAAAATTCTACCCAATGTAAATAGTGAAATGCAAGGAAAAGGCCTCACAAATAGATTGGATAAATACATGAGTTTTTAACAATTCTAGTAAATGAGAAAATGTGTTGGATGTAATTTCAATCAAAAATTAATTTCAGTCCCCTTAGTCACTATAGCAACCTTTTTCCTACTGTTGCAGAACTAGCTAAAGGCTGTCATGCTCTGCTGCCCTTCAACAACGCATTCAAAAGTAAATCTCAGAAAGTACTTCTGTTAAAAGGGGCACTTCGATCACCAAGTAAAATGGATCACAGTTGTAATTATGATAATTGAAGCATATAACAATGTTCTGTCCATAATTAAAAGCTTGGCCCTTTGCTTAACCTTATTTAAGATTTTTAATAATTCTAGCTATTTGCAAATATGCATAAATGAATTTAATTACCTGAAGGGAAATAATCTTAAAATGACTATCAATTTCAGATCTAATTTACAGTTGCTCTTTATTTCATAACATATTAATCAATATAAACTTCCACTTTTGATCATTCATTTTATTATTTACCACACCTTTCATGAGAAGAGCTTGCCACTGTCTCTTCCCTACTCTCATTTGCTAGCATTAAGGAAAAAAAACAACAGAATGAATTTGTTTCTGTCATTATTCCAGTGTACCATGATCAACCACTACCTGGTACAAAATTTACTTTCCAAATGGCCTCGGAAATTGAATCCAAACTGAAGCTGAGTAAAATTAATATCTACACAAATGCCTTTAAAAGTATAAAGCATTTCTCAAACTACTTTATAGAAATACTGAACTGGCCTTAAAGCCCACCATGTCTGTGTTGATCATGATGCTAAATTAAACTAATCCCATTTGCCTGCACATGGTCTATATCTCTCTATTCCATGCTTTTTTTCCTGTGCTTGCCTAAATGCCTCATAAACATTGCTATTGTATTTGTTGGTACCACCTCTCCTGACAGCACATTCCAGACATCTACTATTCTCTGTGCAAAAACTTGCCTCACAAATCTCCTTTACGGTTCCACTCTTATCTTTAACCTAAATCCTCTAATATTTGACATTTTGATTTTTAAAAATCTCTATCTCTATCTTTCTCATAAGTTTATATTTCTATCAGGTCTCCCCTCAGCCTTCCATGCTCAATGATGCCTTCTTGAACCACTGATGTCCTTGAGAATTGAGTATTCCTATAATGCTCTCAGGGAGAGAGTTCCAGGATATTGACCCAACAATAGTAAGGTTTTTCACTTGGGAGGTCAAATTTAAGAGGAAAGTATATAATTCATGACAGGATGCTTTAAAGCATTGATGTGCAGAGGGATCTGGGGTTCCAGGTCTATATTTCTTTGAAAGTGGCCACATAAGTAGATGGGGTGGTAAAGAAGGAGTATGACATGCTTGCCTTCATTCGACAGGCCACTGAGTTTAACATTAAGTAGCTCGAGCTTGTTGCAGTGACATAAAACTTTGGGTAGGTCACATTTGGAGTCCTTTGTGCAATCCTGGTTGCCCCTGTATAGAAGGAAGTGGAGGCTTTGGAAAGGATAAACAATAACTTTATCAGGATGTTGCTTGGATTAGAAGATATGAGCTATAGAAGAGGTTGGGAAAACTGGGGTTGTTTTCTCTGAAGCATTGGAGGCAATGGAGAGATGTGATATAAATTTATAAAGTTATGAGAGCCATAGATCATTAGGAATCTTTTACGTGAAGTAAAAGTATCACACACTATAGGATATAGGGTGAAAGTGAGAGGCAGAAAGGAGATGTGCGAGGCCATTATATTTAATACAGAAATGATAGATGCTTAGATGGGGCTGTCAGTGGAAGGAAATGCAGTTAGTAGCATTTAAGAAGTATCTGGATGGATAAAAGAATGTGTAGAGAATATGTATAATCTGTAAACAATAGAGTTTTAGTTTAATTTGGGCATTATGTTCACTGCAGATATCAGGGATCAAAGGGCATGCTCTCGTGTTGCATTGCTCGCTGTTCTATATTCATATAAAAAACAAAATTAATGGAGTGAATAATCAGTGTGAAACATGGTGAAATAAACGTTACAAAGGGTGTGAATGAATTATCTTAAAACCATTTAATAAAATCTGATACAGAAAAAGAATAACTAGAAATAAAAATATAGTTGATTATGCAAATTAAAAAGAAGCTGAAAGAAAAACACTTTTTAACAAAACCTCTAACATTTAATTAAAATCTAAAGGAAACAGACTTGTGATTGTTGATTTTCAGACCAACAAGTAAACTGATACCAATTAACAATCTTCATATAGAATTACGTTACTGCTTCTCTCCCCTCCCTCCTCCCCATCATAATATATCTTTACCTCCTACAGATGCTGCAAGAATGGCATTTTTATGTTTTTATCATAATTACTTGCACATTGCCTGAAGGTGCTGCTCTTATGGCTGCAAGTTTTCAGCCAATACTACATAAATAAATAAATAGAGAGATAAATAAATAGTGTTGAAAGAATTGTAGTTGTTTATAATTGGATGAGCTATGATAAGTACCGAGATTCTGGATGGAGTAGTATTTGCATTTACTATCAGTTGGAATGTCAGTAATGGATGGTATGGGATTGGTAATTAGTAGCAATCACAGTAATTCAAGGTTGGTAAAGCTCTGGTAATTAATAGTAACTCATAAGTGGATGGGAACTAGTCGTTAGAATATCAAATTAATGTTATGGTCATGGTAATTACAGTGACTCATGGATGGAGCAGGATTGGTAATTGCTAGCAGAAATAATTTCAGTAATTTATGAACTGAATGGTACTAAATTAATTGTTGGATTATCATGAAAATCAATGTTCTTGTTGGATGGATTGGATGGAGTAGTATTGGTGTGGAAATGTCAGTAACATTAAAACTGAAGAACAATGCAAATACTGTAATGGAAATTGGCTTCTGTAGTTGCTCAATTACCAACATCTTTTCCATGCCCAATCATTATTTGAGTGTCCCACCATTTCGGAGGCCTTCCCTTTTAACCATTTATTCACCTTTTTTCTCCCTTTCCCACCTATCTCTTCACATCTATCAACAGTGTACTTGATCTAAATCTATGACATCGCTACCATTTTCTTGTTCTGGTGAAAGATCTGAAATGTTTTTCTTCACAAATGCTGCTTATCTTCATCTGTCTGTTTCCATCTTGGGAAACAAACTATCATCAGATATTTTCTCCAAACCCACCATCTCCCACAGCTACCTCAACTAAGCCACACCCTGTCCCCTGTTAAGATTCTATTCCTTTCTCGCAATTCCTCTGTCTAAATCGCATCTGTTCCCAGGACAAGGGCTTCCATGTGGGATCATCCAAGCTTTCCTCCTCCTTCAAAAAACATGGCTTTCCCCCTACTACCATCAACTCAGCCCTCAACTGCACATCTTCCCTGGCCTCCCTCTGCCCCCATGCACAACAAGTACCACTACCACCCCACCAGCCTCCACATCCAACATATCATCCTCCACCAGTTTCACTACCTATGATATGATCCCACCACCAGACACAATTCACTCTGCCTTCTTTCCTCCAGATCTGCATTCACAGAGCCACCCTCTCCCCCCCCCACCACCCGATCATTTCTCATCTTTCCTCTCCTGTCCAATCCATGTCCGATTATCACCTTTCATCCATTAGCCCGTGTTCTTCCCCCTGCCCTTTCTTCCCCTCTCCCCCAGCCTTTTTATTTAGGCATCTCCCTACTTTTACTTTTGCATTGAAGAAGGGCTCAAGCCTGAAATATTGGGTAGATATCTTTACCTCTTATAGATGCTGTCAGACCTGCTGATTTTTTTCTTTTTTTCTACAGCAGCCTGCTGACTTTCGTGTTTCACTCCACTTATGAACTTTCCATTTTTATATAATAGCCCCCACTTACAGAACACTTTTTTTCATTTATGGCAACAACAATTACAATAATGTTGAATAACAATAACATTCAGATGGAAGTAACTACTTATAAACAGATTTTTAAAAAAATACTCAATAGGCTATGAGAAATAAATATGTGTGAACTTCATCAGAACTGCAAAGATAGTACGGTATTTAAATGAACTGATTCTTTGTAATATCTTCTGAGTCATGTCCACATTTTAAATGATGTGTTGTCAGCTTTATATTAGCATCAACTGATAAACTAATTATTTCTGACTCTATGCAAATCAAAAAAAGTCACCATCATATAAATGTACTTAGAAATCTAAGTCCCATACTGTATATACTCCTTTGGCTTGGCTTCGCGGACGAAGATTTATGGAGGGGTAATGTCCACGGCAGCTGCAGGCTCGTTTGTGGCTCACAAGTCCGATGCGGGACAAGCAGACACAGTTGCAGCGGTTGCAAGGGAAAATTGGTGAGTTGGGGTTGGGTGTTGGGTTTTTCCTCCTTTGTCTTTTGTCAGTGAGGTGGGCTCTGTGGTCTTCTTCAAAGGAGGTTGCGGCCGGCCGAATTGTGAGGCGCCAAGATGCACGGTTTGAGGTGATATCAGCCCACTGGCGGTGGTCAATGTGGCAGGCACCAAGAGATTTCTTTAGGCAGTCCTTGTACCTCTTCTTTGGTGCACCTCTGTCTCGGTGGCCAGTGGAGAGCTCGCCATATAACACGATCTTGGGAAGGCAATGGACCTCCATTCTGGAGATGTGACCTACCCAGCGCAGTTGGGTCTTCAGCAGCCATCTCGAGTACTTCGATGTTGGAGATGAAGTCGCTCCAATGAATGTTGAGGTTGGAGCGGAGACAACGCTGGTGGAAGCGTTCTAGGAGCCGTAGGTGATGCCAGTAGAGGACCTATGATTCGGAGCCAAACAGGAGTGTTGGTATGACAACGGCTCTGTATACGCTAATCTTTGTGAGGTTTTTCAGTTGGATGTTTTTCCAGACTCTTTTGAGTAGTCTTCCAAAGGCGCTATTTGCCTTGGCGAGTCTGTTGTCTATCTCGTTGTCGATCCTTGCATCCGATTAAATGGTGCAGCCGAGATAGGTAAACTGGTTGACCGTTTTGAGTTTTGTGTGCCTGATGGAGATGTGGGGGGGGGGCTGGTAGTCATGGTGGGGAGCTGTTTTCAGTTTTCTTCAGGCTGACTTCCAGGCCAAATATTTTGGCAGTTAGAGCTGTTATACAGTACTCATGTAAAACAGTCAAATTTTGTAGACCATTTTTGATGATAAATTTATGGGGTCAACTATCATGGATATTACTTTTGAGGGGCTGAAATTCACACTAGAATCCCAAATACCATATCAGTAGGATCAGTGTCAGAACTCCAAATGATCTCTAAACGAATAAAGAACAAAAACTCAATGAATTAATGTAATACAGTGTCTGCACATCAAAGCACAAGGTGGGGGGGAGGAGGCTCAGGACGAGGTAAGTACCAGTATCTGCATTGTCGGAGATGGCGCAAGTTCCAATCAGCTGGGGCCACGACAACAGTCCCCATTCAAGGCATTGGGAGCTCCAATGGGCAGGCGACTGGTGATGAGGTTTCAGTCAATGTTGGTGTCGTCGGGATCTCCAATGGGAGGATAGCTGGCTGAACCATGAGTTCGCAACTGAGGCATCAGGAACTCCAGCCTGCAGGCTTCCTGGACATGGTAAGAGACTAGGTTCAACTTTTACATGAGATATATGGAAGATTCCATATTTTTTTGGCCTAAAGTACTTTTACATGGTATCAACTTTTAATGAATATATACGGTAATCAAAATTATAGAGGTAATACAAGTTATTGCCATGATGGGCATTAAAAATGTTTTAGCTATTTCAATTTTCCTTCACTTAATGGAAATATTTATATTTTGCTTAATCACGTCAATGCATATGGCATAACTGCCAAATCCACAATATAAATGCAAGCAATATCCCACAATACAATAGCACATACATTACATTTAATTGATTTTCATCTTTCATCCATAATAATATTAATGTGCAAAAATGGTAGAAAGTAATAAACATGTTTTAAATGGTGTTCAATTATTGTCTCACTATTTACTGTATATTGGAAAGGCTCAGCCCCTGCTAATAGATGAGTCATCAAAATGATTTAGCCATAAAAATAATGGGTCTAATTTCCTGGATAATTGCCAGCAAGTTTAATATTTCTGTAAAAATACATAAATCCTGAGCTAGCAGACAGCTGTTCCACGGTGAGCCTTTTATTCATCATGGAACCCAGAATTAGAGTATAAAATTGAGACAATTCACTGGCACTTGAACTGGAAAGTTCACACAAACCATCTACATCAGATTCATTTTGACTTTGGGAGATTTCATCTTTTAATACAGATTAAAATAGTTTTGAGTGTTAAAGCAACATTTTTTTAAAACTTGTTTTTACTTGTTTTAGTCAAATTTAAAGTTTTTAACAAGTAGTTTAAGGGTTTTTGTTTCTTTATCTTAATTTTTATTAAGAATCTTTATATTTATTAGTATTAAGTACGTATATTAGTCAGGCTTTATCCGTAAACTTGGGGAGAGATATTGATTATGATGGTGGCATGGTTTATGCAGCGGTTTGAATTTAAATTTAAATTTTGTAAGTTATGGGAATTACCTGATTAAAATAAACTACATAATTAAGGACTACAATACTGATTTTTTTTCTAAATACTTTACAATTTACGCTGTCTTTTGTCTTTTAAACTGTTTATTCCTAATGCAGATGTATCAGTTAGGCATTGTGTGTCTCAGTCAACCAGAAAATTTGCACATCCAGCATCCACAATCCCTATTAAGTACTGGATACCATGGATTTTACTGTAATTGTGTCTCACTGCAGAATCTAATTCCCTACCCAATAATATTGTGGGAGTGCCTTCACCATATGGATAACAGCAATTTAAGAAAGTGGCCCAGCATTACCTCTCAAGGGTAATTACAGATGAGTAATGAAGACAACAAAGTCCACATTCTGAAAAATTAATTTAAAAATACTTCCCATCTTTCTCTACCCCCAAAAAAAACTCATCAAAGTAAATCACATTCACCATTTTTACCTCGTCAAGATGCAAATTTTTCCAGATGATGGAAACTCACATCCACAATCCCCAGCCGCGGGTTTCTACCACTTTTTTTTTCCATCTAGCTGCCAGAAGGACAGCAAAATAAAAGAATGCAACCTGGCCTTGCAATTAAACTTGGCTCCTGCTCCTAGCATGTCCAATGTAACACCCTGTGTGCATGTCCATCAACAACATCTTCAATTATTTGTAAATATAAGGCCTTTGGTCTTGGCAGATTAATCAGTGTTTAACATGTTAAGATAATTAAAGCTGTGAAGAGGTAATATAATTTTTCAGAGATAATAAATGTGAATTATATTTTACAATTTGTAGGTCTTAGTAATGGCTAGATGTACAATAAATGCTCTTTTATCAGTGTATTAAAAGCTCATTGCAGCAATGACTATTATTGCTGCACAGATGAATAGATTCAGAAATGTTTTCGTTAGCTATACATGGGTACCTTAGTGAAGCCTGCACTAACCTTATATCGCTCCTTAATTATTCTGCTCAGTAACTGGCTTCTAATATTTTTTAGGTTGGCTTTGGTGGCCTAATGAAGATTCTGATGAAAGTGTACACAGCGCATACAAATGAAGGGAAAAGCACTCACTACAGCCTTATCACTGCAAGGCAAGTGGTCGAGAGAACTTTGTGTCAGTCACTATGACAGACAGTTTTTTAAAACCAGTAATCTGTTTAAAAATGATAGCAAGCTACATTTATTATTTAATTTTTATTTCCAGATTAAATTTGCTTCAATATTCTTTTATTGTTACTTTTGAGTATTTTGTTGAAAGGTTAAGCTTAATGTCCTTCAAAGTTCCACTTCGGTCCATTTTCTCCTCTGCAATTGTGCTTGCATTTCTGTCTGAAGTTCTAAATGAAAGAGTTAAAGCCTCACAAAATCATTTGATTGATATCACCCTTTTCATGTTAAAGGGGTTAATATTTCAAATATCATTTGATTTAAACTGGGCTTATTTTTTTGTTCTGCAGGAAATGTCAATTAAAAGAGGGGGATGGAAAACAGTTAAGGCATGAGAGGGCAGAGGGAGTAAGTGAGAGGGAGAAATAGACAGGAAAGATCAGAAAAGAGAAAGGTCTGGAAAAAAATAAAACAGTGCTGGCCTGACAATAATGTCACCTCCTTTAAGTACATAAAAGAGGGAGCTTCATATTTGTGGTACAGGTTCCTAACCTTTTATCCAGGATCATTGAGAATGGACACCTGCCATTGTTTGGAATCTTCCAGATTTCAGAATCATTTTAAAATGGTGGTCCCTTTAAGCAAATACAATGTTTCAAAATCGCACAAAACAGGGGGTGCGGGGTGTTAAATGAATAAGGAAAAAAAGACCATAAAAGAACATAATATCACTGGCATGTTTTTTTTATATTTTAAAATAAAACTTCAAAATAAAACTGGCTGCTCAGACCCCTATCCCTGCCTTTGCCGCCCTGCCGTCCACGATCCCGCCCTCTCTTACTTTTGGTGGAAAGGTGACTCCCGGCCCCGAGCACCTGGTGGGAGAGAAGCAGGCAGTGGTTAGCAGTTGGCCAAATGCAGGAGCAATGGCTATCTTCCTTATCCATAATCCCTCATGCAGCTGGAACCATTCTGGCACTGGTAGATCAGGTCCAGCTACATGGGGGTTTGTGGGTAACAAAGACAGCCATTGCTCCCACAGTGAGCCAACGCCAGCTGCCGCCGCGAGTTAACTCTGGGCTTGGAAGCCTGCACCCCTGTGCTGTGTTGGAGTTAGATGGGGTAGTGACAGATGGGGGTGGTGACAGATGGGGTGGGGGACTTGGGGTGGGGTGAGGCAGTCGGGTGTTTTTATTACCGAAAAAAGTGCCAGCTTTTGGAGGTTGCTGGTGTTCTGTATCCTGGATAAAAGGATAGGCATCTGTTGTGGCTTTTATGGGTGAAGAAATATTGATGGAATATTTTCCAATAACCAGAAAGACATCCCTCAGATGTCTTTCATGCAGCTGTTCTCCCAAATGCAATCTTCTGCTTGGAAGTGGTTCACAGCTGATTAGAAAGGCTCGGCATAGCATGTGGCTCTCTGACCAAAACTGACATAGTCTTCCACAGAAATGATTTAAAAGCTTGTAAGGATCCACCCCACACCAGCCAGTTAAATTTTTTTGCTGACCTGCATTTCATTCAAAAATAAAAAAATAAGTGTTGCTTCATTGTTTTAGCATAATCCTTGAAATTCTTCACTTCTATGTCCATTTTGTATTCCGTAGATATGAACTGTAAATGCAACTCCAAGTGACATCTAAGTTAATAACCTACCTTTCAGATTAAATATTGTATTATTACACCTTGTGATTGTAATATAGGTTCATAATCAAATAACCTGCATCATACTTGGGTAATGAAGAAATTAATGAATTGATGGATTGGCTGAGAAACAAATATTTTTAAATAATTGCATCTGTTCTGGTATCTTTACAAATCCTGATTATAAGTATGCTTTTTTTTCCCTCCACAAACTGACCATGTATCTGTCAAAATTTACCTACATACAAGTTCTTAATCTAGAATCTAAATTTGAAGGTCCATTCAATTAATGACAAATTGGCTTATTAACTTATTGACTGATGCAAAGCAGTCAATTTCAGTCAAGAATTATCAGCAGATGAACAGCCAAATAACATCTGTCATTGTTAATTTTCTCGCTTTATTGATTTAAGGTCCAATCTTTGGCTTGGCTTCGCGGACGAAGATTTATGGAGGGGGTAAAAAAGTCCACGTCAGCTGCAGGCTCGTTTGTGGCTGACCAGTCCGATGCGGGACAGGCAGACACGATTGCAGCGGTTGCAAGGGAAAATTGGTTGGTTGGGGTTGGGTGTTGGGTTTTTCCTCCTTTGCCTTTTGTCAGTGAGGTGGGCTCTGCGGTCTTCTTCAAAGGAGGCTGCTGCCCGCCAAACTGTGAGGCGCCAAGATGCACGGTTTGAGGCGTTATCAGCCCACTGGCGGTGGTCAATGTGGCAGGCACCAAGAGATTTCTTTAGGCAGTCCTTGTACCTTTTCTTTGGTGCACCTCTGTCACGGTGGCCAGTGGAGAGCTCGCCATATAATACGATCTTGGGAAGGCGATGGTCCTCCATTCTGGAGACGTGACCCATCCAGCGCAGCTGGATCTTCAGCAGCGTGGACTCGATGCTGTCGACCTCTGCCATCTCGAGTACCTCGACGTTAGGGGTGTGAGCGCTCCAATGGATGTTGAGGATGGAGCGGAGACAACGCTGGTGGAAGCGTTCTAGGAGCCGTAGGTGGTGCCGGTAGAGGACCCATGATTCGGAGCCGAACAGGAGTGTGGGTATGACAACGGCTCTGTATACGCTTATCTTTGTGAGGTTTTTCAGTTGGTTGTTTTTCCAGACTCTTTTGTGTAGTCTTCCAAAGGCGCTATTTGCCTTGGCGAGTCTGTTGTCTATCTCATTGTCGATCCTTGCATCTGATGAAATGGTGCAGCCGAGATAGGTAAACTGGTTGACCGTTTTGAGTTTTGTGTGCCCGATGGAGATGTGGGGGGGCTGGTAGTCATGGTGGGGAGCTGGCTGATGGAGGACCTCAGTTTTCTTCAGGCTGACTTCCAGGCCAAACATTTTGGCAGTTTCCGCAAAGCAGGACGTCAAGCGCTGAAGAGCTGGCTCTGAATATAACACATGATAATGGTCACCTTCAAACAATGACCCATTTCTTTAAAATAATGATGTTATTGTAGATTAGTTTTAGTTAGGCTGAAACACAGCAGTTTTACTGCATAACATTCAAACAAATACATCTAGAACTAAAATACACATAGAAAAACTGGTATGAAAATTAAATTGGTAAAACTTACTAGTTTGATACAATGGATGCCTAATTATGATCAAATGCTTGCCTGGTGATACCCAGATTTTTACTGTGATTGGACTTGGCACTACATTGAGAAAATAGATAGCATGCTAAAAGGATAAGGAGAATGATCAATTACCATCCAAAATTGATTTGACTCCAGTACTGGCATTTTAGAGCTGAGTGATCCAAAGGATAAATTAATTTAAGTTCACACAGTATGAGAGGGAAAACATCAGGATTGTGTTCCTTAGAGCTACTTGCATACATGGTTGGAAGTATCTCAGTCACCCATTGAAGGCCACGTTTTCAGACTGCAATGCATTCAAAGCCATTTTAAACACTGTAATTGCAACAGACTGAGCTGACACGTCAATAACTGATGCAGTTTAAGTTGCAACATCATATTTGGATGTAAGAATGGATTTGCCTACCAATTCCAAGATGGAAGTGCAGCTCCAAATTTTTTTACCAAACTCTGCTGGACTTCTGCCCATTCACTCAAATGGTATGTTCATTTCTGCAAGTCTGTTAACAAACTAAGCTTTTTTTTGGTTCATTCTGCAATCACCCCACTTCTGGTTTGTTTATCCTGTCCACTGCTCCATCAAGGTCCTCATCTCAGTCTGTGTCAGAATGCATGTACGTCCTCAAACCCACACTGACATTCTTCTTAAACTCCAACATTGGCTGCAGACCACTTGTCCCTAAAATGTCAGTGTGTGCGGATTTCACCTCCAATCTATTCTTTTGATATGAGAAAGAGTCATGTGATGTATGAAACATGTGAAGTATCGAATATATGAATAGAGTAACAGTGAATCATCCTTATTATCATCATCAAGGGTTGTGCATCTGGAAATAGTGACCTCAGGTACATCTATTTCAATGCAAGGAGTATTGTAGAAAAGACAGTCGAACTTTGAGTATGGATTGGCACATGGAATTATGACATTGTTGCTTATGAGTAAAACAGCTGCAGGAGGGCAGGACTAGCAGCTCAATATTCTGGGATTCCATTGTTTCAGATGCGAAAGAGCAGAAGGGATGAAAGGGGAAGGAATGGCATTGCTCATCATGGAAAATATCACAGCTGTAATCAGACAGGACAGACTAGATCAGCCATGCAACCTTTTTTTGACTCCCTGAGGTCTCTATCCAAAGTTTAAGGCCTCTTCCCTGTGAAGCAGTCTTGGTTTCTTTCGTAATTCTCATCTACCGACGACACCAAAAAAAACATATTTATGTTACATGAGGTGAAAAGAAAACAAGGCTTTTACTTAAATGTGCTCTGGCCCCCAAGGGCGATGTTGGGCCTCTGTTTAGATGAGAGGGCTCATTTACTGAGGTTGTATTGGTGGAGCTGAGGAATGGGAAGGTATGACCACATTAATGATCTTGTGTTATAGACTACCCAATAGACAGTGAGAATTTGAGGAGCAAATCTGCAGGGAGATTACAGACAGCTGCAGGAAACAAAGTTGTGAGAGTTGGTGTTTTTAACTTTCCGCATATTGACTGGGACTCTCTTACTGTAAAAAGGCCTGGTTGGCTTAGAGTTTATCATATGTGTTCAAGAAAGTTTTCTAGATTAATATATTGAGGTTCCAACGAGAGAGAGTGTGATACTGGATCTCCTATGACAGAATGAGACAGGAGAGGTAACAGAAATATGCACAGAGGAACACTTTGGGTCCAAGATAATTATGGATAAGGATTGGTCTGGTTCTCAAGTTGACATTCTAATTTGGAGAATGGCCAATTTTAAGGAAATGAGAAAGGACCTAGAAAGTGTAGCTGGGTGAGGCTGTTTTCTGCTAAGGATGTGTTCAGTAAGTGGAAGGCAAATATTAAAGGCAAAGGCTTAAGGAACTTGGTTTTCAAGGGATAGTGGGGATCTGGTTGAGATAGAAGAATATAGCAGGTATAGGAAACAAGGAGCAAATGAGGTACTTGAGAATAAAACTGAAGGAAAAAAGAAGGAAACCATGAAGGCTAAAAGACATTCAGGTGCTTTAGCAGACAAGGTAAAGGAAAATGCCCTAAGCTTCTACAGGTATATTAAGGGCATAAAGATAGTTAGGGTCAAATTGGTCCTCTTGAAGATCAGAAGAGATTTTAAATGGGTTTTTGCATTTGTTTTTACTCAGGAAACTAGCATAAAGACTTGGGAAGTGAGGCAACAAATGATAAGGTCATGGAACCTAAACAGATTAAAGAGGAGGAATTGCTTGCTGTCTTAAAGTGAATAAAGGTGGATAAATCCCCAGGCCTTGACAAGATATACCCTTGGACCTTGATGGAGGCAAGTGTAGAAATTTCAAGAGCCTTGGCAGATATATTTAAAATGACCTTAGCCACAGGTGAGGTACCAGACGATTGAAGGGTAGCTCATATTGTTCTGTTGTTTAAAAAAGGTTCCAAAAATAACCCAGGAAATTACAGGCCAGTGAGCCTGAGATCAGTCAGTTATCAGAAGGAGTTCGAAGTGTTTGGATATAGAAGTAATTGGATAGTCAGGGACTGATTAGGGATAGTTCTCTTGGCTTTGTTCATGATAGGAAAGGCTATGGATGTTGTTTACATGGACCCCAACCAACCAATTTCCCCCTGCAGCCGCTGCAACCGTGTCTGCCTGTCCCGCATCGGACTTGTCAGCCACAAACGAGCCTGCAGCTGATGTGGACTTTTTACCCCCTCCATAAATCTTCGTCCGCGAAGCCAAGCCAAAGAAGAAGAACTAAGGTCTTACATAGTAGGTTAGTCAGAAAGGTTCAGTCACTTAGTATTCATTGTAGGGTAGTGAATTTGATTTGTCATTTGCTAAGCTAGAGAATAATAGTGGATGATTGCCTCTCTGACTGTGGGCCTGTGACTAGTGGTTTGTCTCATGAATCGGTACTGGATCCATTGTTTTTAATTTATATCAGTGATCTAGAAGATAATGTGATAAAGTGGATCAGCAAGTTTGGAGATGACACAAAGATCAGGTGCAGTGGACAGCAAAGAAGGGTTTCAAATTTGGGTGGCATGGTTAGCATAACGGTTACCACTGGTGGCATAGGGATCACTTAAAGTGGTATGTGAGTGGAAAGAAAAAGGTTGAGAACAACTGGTGTAGAAGAATGAGGGGATATTTGATAGAGGTACACAAAATTATGATAGGTATAGATAGCGTAAATGCAAGTAGGCTTTCTCCACTGAAGTTAAGTGAGATACAAACTGCAGGACATGGGTTGAGGATGAAAGGGGAGAATTTTAGGGGGAATTTCTTGGTAGTGTGGAATGAGCTACCAGCTGAAGTGGTGAATGCAGGCTCAAATTTAACATTTGAGAAACATTGGATAGCAACATGGATGGGAGGGTATGGAAGGAGCTGTAATGGGTGCAGATCAGTAGGACTAGGCAAAATAATAGTTAGGCACAGAATAGGTGGGCCAAAAGGCCTGCTTACTGTGCTGGGCTTTGGTTCTATCCTATCATCTCCAGAGTTTGGCTTGGTCGCTCTTTGGAATGCCAGAAAGAAAAGCACTGTGAAGGTTGTGACAAATTGCTGCACATAGAGGACCTCTCCTCTAATATGCACCATTGCCATCAAGGTCTGTTGTCCAGTGTCTGGAAAACTTGGAGCTTGCTCTTTTCACATTACATATCATTAGATATAACAGAAAGCAGAGAAAAGGTTATCCATACAGGCATTCATACTCTTCTCAATCTTTCAACTTTCCTCAGCAACATCTGTCATTGTTACCCTTCATTTCCATCCCTTTCATGTACTTGACCATTCCCTTTTACCTTTCCAACCTCTTAAATGTATCTATACAATTCACTTCAACTGCTCATTGTGGGAGGGAGTTCCATACTGTTACTGCTATTTGGAGTTTTCTATTGAATTTTTCATTGTTTGTTTTATTGATGGCCTCTATTCAAGCTCACCCTCATTTTTTTTCTCTACAATCAATCCTTTAAAACTTTTCATTATTTGAAAGAACATCTTATAATTTTAAAAACTTACCAAAGATCATTCCTTCATCTTCCTTTCTCGCGAAAAATGACAGAGTTTGTTCAGTCTTATACATCTATCCTGCACCCTCTCCAGGGTATCAACATCCTTTTTACAATGTAGCAACCAGAACTGTCCACTGGATGCAATCGTCAAGGTTCATTCTGATTCAGAAAAACTTCCCTGCTTTTCAATTCTATCCCTCTGGTATGATTTTAAAAATATATATACATATATCACCTTGCTAATCTGTTGTTCAACTTTTATTGACAGCTATGGGCATCACATATCATTTGATATTTTACCTATGTACAAACCTGTACACTTGTATAAAAATATTCCCACTGAAATGCAAGTCTTCTGCAGTGGTCAAAAGCACAATGTTACTTTGGTTATTGCAGAAGAATCTGATGTAATGTACATCTTTCCATGCTTTATATCATTAAATTTTCTTCAGTAATATGCCCAAGCAACCCTCCTCCCCCCCCCCCCAGTGCCTACTTACCTACAATGGCGCATCACACTTCTCCCCTATCCAAATCTATGTGCCCTCCACCCCACCCCCTGCCCACAGAATTATCTCCTTGTATCCTGTCTTCCAAGATCAACTCAATTAACCCCATCATTATAACCCAATTACCCATTTAAGACTCTGAACATTTCCTCAAACTCCTTTGTGACCATATTCCCAAAAATAGCCATTACCATCTTCCTCCCCTTCTGAGCTTCCAACAAGCACCACTCTTCCCCTTACACCCCCCAAATCCTTCATTACACTATATATTTTTCTTACCCCCCCCCCCCATTCTTTCCCTAGCACGCGAATCATTGTTTCCCCTCTCTTCCACCACTTCTTGCTTCCTCTAATTAATTCCTCAGCATTTTGGGTTAGTGCATGGTGGCACTTCTGAGCACCAAGGCCAAAAACGAAGCTCTACGTGTATCATGTGTTTCACACATATAATTTCTAAGATAGAGTCTTTTTATGGAAGAGGTAGATTTCATATTTGTTTAAGTAAACTCATTGATGAACTTAAATAGAATTGATGAAAAGTTTAGCAAACAAGCAACATCAAGCTCTCATACTAATAGAATATGTTTTGAGTATAATTGCTATTAGGGCTGATCCATATGCATGCTGCAATTCATATCTAAATCTATTTTGTAATTCTGCACATTGTTTACATGTCATGCCATCTGTTACAGTGGGTTAAAACTCTATAATTGTCTGTTATTTATCATCTAGTTTAATAAATTAGCATAAATAACCATACAACGCTTAAGCTATAACTACATCAAATTTAATTGTTTACTTTTTTTCATTTTGTAAATATGAGATAAACTAGATTTGTTGAACAAATCATAAAATAGAAAAGTTTTTTTTAAATCCCCCAGGAAACTGTGATGCTTTTTTGCAATTATCTATGCAAGATATAACAGTACCTCCATATAATCAACAATGGTGCCCTTTTAAATCCAATTGCTGTAATTTTAATTTACAAAATTTTAAACGTTAATTTCTTTTGCTGACTTGAAAAAACAGCATAAATTGTATATTACATTAAAATGTATTCATCCTTGGAGATAGATTTTAAAATGGGGTTTGTTTAATCTGTACCTCCATGCCATTTGGATGCCATATCTGATTGCTTCCTGATTTTGAGATATTGGCACTCAGATTTTGGTGATGACTACCTCAGTATTATGTACTGGCTGACCTATTCCTGCAGTAATCAACATCAGGCTCTGAACTTAAGAGTACCCTTCATGTTGAATGTTCATGGTTGAATGTTTATTGTTGAATGTTTATTCTAAGTGCTGATATGGCTGCAAGGGAAGTTCTGCTCTGGATTGTTCAGTGCAGTGTCTTTGTTCTCTCTGGAAATCAATCTCATAAAAATCAGTTGGGAGCACAAAGTGAGGATACTACAAATTCCTCAATGCTGTGGTTTTTCTGAGTCCTCCATTTGTCTAATGCCCTAATGCAGGTAGGAACTGGCTCATGCATAGAGGTGTCCAAGACAACACAATACCCATTATGTTACAACCATGATTACAGGACATGCCACACAGCAAGAACTACTCTGACAGAGCGTTTTACAGTGCTTTTGAGCCCTAGCAGAGCAGATCCTGAGCAGTGAAATTCAATGCTAAGTATCACTTTCTGATGGGAACTAATTGTGTTTGCCTATCTTTGTGGATTGAAAACCCTTAAATAAACCCTTCTATTAATCAGGATGCAGGGTGTCAGCCCAAAGCAGCTCTTTGTCACCACAGATGTTGCACAACCCACTGTTCCTCCATCATATTTTTCTTTGCTCCAGATTCCAATATTTCCAATTTCTCGTGTCTCCCTTCAACAATCAAATGAGTGATCCACCTCCCAGTCAGCCAACCTTATTTGAGATCTCAATTACCCCAGTGTCCCTCACCATCTATCTTTCCAACACTCCTCACCCAAAAAGTCACTTTGGCCATTAACTTCCTAAACAGATTTCCATTAATCTGATACTTGATGTCCATCACATTACTCTATTGAGCAACTGCTTCACACTAACACATTGCTCAAACTTTTTCCTGCACTCTTTCTAAATTACATTAATTTTCTACAGTTTCCCTTCAAATTAAACAGCTAACCCTCTCCCCACCATGTGCTCCTCTTTTCCCCACCCTCCCACTCTGACTGGGCCAAACCAGACGTGTGTGTACTTGATTTTCATGGCCAGTCTTCAATGGCAGAATGTACAAAAGGAGCTGGGATTTTTAAGTGTGTTAACATTCTGTCCTCCTGAATATTACAACAATGGGCTCTTGAACAAATCATTTATTGACCATTTCATTTACAGGCCTTTAAAATTCCATTAAATTTTTAAACAATAGTTCACATCAAAAAAGCAAAATCTTCAAAGCTGTATATTTTGTGTGCCTAATGGTTTCTTTGAGGATGTCAAGAATCAATCACACTGTGCGAGTTTGGTAACGGTTAAACCCCACCTGTAGTATTAATGAGGAATTCTTTGGCTTGGCTTCGCGGACGAAGATTTATGGAGGGGGTAAAAGTCCACGTCAGCTGCAGGCTCGTTTGTGGCTGACAAGTCCGATGCGGGACAGGCAGACACGGTTGCAGCGGTTGCAGGGGAAAATTGGTTGGTTGGGGTTGGGTGTTGGGTTTTTCCTCCTTTGCCTTTTGTCAGTGAGGTGGGCTCTGCGGTCTTCTTCAAAGGAGGTTGCTGCCCGCCAAACTGTGAGGCGCCAAGATGCACGGTTTGAGGCGTTATCAGCCCACTGGCGGTGGTCAATGTGGCAGGCACCAAGAGATTTCTTTAGGCAGTCCTTGTACCTTTTCTTTGGTGCACCTCTGTCACGGTGGCCAGTGGAGAGCTCGCCATATAACACGATCTTGGGAAGGCGATGGTCCTCCATTCTGGAGACGTGACCCATCCAGCGCAGCTGGATCTTCAGCAGCGTGGACTCGATGCTGTCGACCTCTGCCATCTCGAGTACTTCGACGTTAGGGATGAAAGCGCTCCAATGGATGTTGAGGATGGAGCGGAGACAACGCTGGTGGAAGCGTTCTAGGAGCCGTAGGTGGTGCCGGTAGAGGACCCATGATTCGGAGCCGAACAGGAGTGTGGGTATGACAACGGCTCTGTATACGCTTATTTTTGTGAGGTTTTTCAGTTGGTTGTTTTTCCAGACTCTTTTGTGTAGTCTTTCAAAGGCGCTATTTGCCTTGGCGAGTCTGTTGTCTATCTCATTGTCGATCCTTGCATCTGATGAAATGGTGCAGCCGAGATAGGTAAACTGGTTGACCGTTTTGAGTTTTGTGTGCCCGATGGAGATGTGGGGGGGCTGGTAGTCATGGTGGGGAGCTGGCTGATGGAGGACCTCAGTTTTCTTCAGGCTGACTTCCAGGCCAAACATTTTGGCAGTTTCCGCAAAGCAGGACGTCAAGCGCTGAAGAGCTGGCTCTGAATGGGCAACTAAAGCGGCATTGTCTGCAAAGGAATATAAGTGTACTAAAGGTAGTTCAAGGAATTACTGGTTGATTCCTAGGCTAATGAATTTCCCCATGAGAAACAATTAAGCAAGGTAGGTCTATTTCAAGTTCAAGTTTATTATCCTCTGACTGAACATTCACAACCAGTCGAAAGAGCATTTCTCCAGACCACGATGCCACACACAAAATCTTCTTCTTTGGCTTGGCTTCGCGGACGAAGATATATGGAGGGGTAAATGTCCACGTCAGCTGCAGGCTCGTTTGTGGCTGACAAGTCTGATGCGGGACATATACACGTAAATGTATAAAAATATTTTGGGGATAATTTTCTTGGTTACAGGATACTGTTCATTAATCTCACAACCTGTGGGAAGTAGCTATTTCGCAGCCCTGGTAGTCCTGATTTCACTGGCATCTAACAGCTTGAGAAGGGAAGCTATTGAAACGCAAGGTCACAAGGATGAATTTCATCTTTGATCAGCGTGAACTTTGGGAATCTCAGTCATCAAGAATATTCAAAGCTGAGTCAGATTTCAGAAATATATGAAAGTAAAGATTTCTAAGGGTCAAGTAGGAAAACTGAGCAGAGGTCAATATCAGATCATTCACTATCTTATTGAATGAACAAGAAGGTTTGAGGGGCTATCCAGATTCCTGCTCCTATTTCAAATATTGTCCAAGTCAGAAAAACATGTCAAATTCCTTTCTGTGAAATACAACAAATTCAGTTATCAACCAATTAATTTCCATCGTTAGAATCAGAATTGCCTCCAAATCATCGGCATGAGTCATTCATTGTTTCTGAATTCTTCTTGGAGACCATGAAACAATCAACAGTTTATTATTCATTTTTTTATGATTTTGGTATTGCTGACTTGCTGATACTCATTTACCCCTTTTACACAGAGATCTTACTAAATTGGCATGTCAACAATCCATGTTTAAAGCCAGGTCAGGTCAGATCTGAACGTTCACACTGAACCAAGAAAAGCTGGTTCAGTGTGACTTTTATACAGAAATCGGCATTATGGGTCAAAAGAAGGAGGGACCTGCAGTATTAAAGCGTCCCGGGAAGGCAGTTAGCCAATGGGAAATGCATCGGCTCTGATACTACCTACCTTCATGGGTAAGTATCGGGAAGAAAATGACCCCCCCCCCCCCAATCCCACATTCATCACGTTCACACAGGTAAGTGAATCAATATAAGGCAGTCAATTACCGTCTTTCAAAGGCAATATAAAAGGGCTTATTGACAGTCTTTAAAGTCAGTTAAAAAAACTGCCCTGACTGCCCTTTGGAAACAATGTTGCAGACCCCCAGCCATTGGCAACAATGTACTGGACCCCAAGAAAGCAAAGTCTGTACAGCATCATTGGAACTGAAAAGCTTTTAAATTGTTTTAGTATTCCAAGTAAAGGATAGACTATGAGTGAACCAAGAGATCTGTGGTGTTTAGATCAGGAGATTCAGAAATATGCAGTAAACCAGGTGCAACCTCCAGTGATCCATCATCAATGCAAATAGACAATTCTTGACCCAGCTGGGGTCTCAGACATCTGTCAACCTGGCAGTTGTGGCAAGGTTTCCATGTCATTACATCCTATAGGCAAAACAAGCCAGTATCATTAATTGCAATGCATCTCCTCCAGATAAGCTCATTACCTCGATGCTCACTTCAAAAGGGAAAAAAAGGAACCCTTGAGAGCCCCCAAAGCCCCAGCAACTTTGTGCTCGCAGTTTCTGAGCCTAAAGTGAACAGATGCTTCACAAGGGATAATCCTTGAAAAGTGACTGGCCCTTACAGAGCACTGACCATATCTTTAAAACCCATTCAATCCAATTGGCTGGAATTTTTGCAGAAATTTTCAATCTTTTGCGACAACAGGTATCCTTCAAAAGGACATCCATTATGCTGGTGCTCAAGAAGGGTAAAGATACCAGTCTCAAAGACTATCAGTCAGTAGCACTGAGATCTACTGTGAGGAACTGCGCTGTTGGCCAAATAAATATAAATAATGAATCAGAATACTGGAATGAGATTGGGAATCTGGTTAGGTGGCACCAGAACAACAATCTTGCTCTCAATGTCACCAAGACCAAGAAGTTTACAGTTGATTTTTGGAAGGAGAGGCCAAAGTACCACACAGCTGTTAGCATTGATGGGATGAAGGTGGAGAGGGTTAGGATATTCATGTTCCTGGAAGTCCATATAGAGGACCTCTCATGGAGTCAGCACATCAAAGTATCCATGAAGAAGGAACACCAAGGCCTCGACAATCTATAAATTCTAAATAAGATTTGTCATGTCATTGAATACATAGAATGGGCTTGGCACAGTTAGCATAATGGATAGCACAAAGCTGTT
Organism: Narcine bancroftii; assembly: GCF_036971445.1. Classification (NCBI taxonomy): domain Eukaryota; kingdom Metazoa; phylum Chordata; class Chondrichthyes; order Torpediniformes; family Narcinidae; genus Narcine; species Narcine bancroftii. The sequence continues at coordinate 17,028,721 of NC_091477.1, forward strand.
ACAGTGCTAGCAATCAGGTTTCAAATCCAGCACTGTCTGTAAGGAGTTTGTACATTCTCCCCGTGTCTGCATGGGTTTCCTCTGGATGCTTTGGTTTCTTCCTACCCTTCAAAACATACCAGGGGTGTTGGTCAATTGGGAGTAATTGGGCAGCATGTACTCACAAGCTGAAAGGGTCTGTTTCCATAATGTTTGTCTGTTTGTCTACCAAACAAGTGCTGTGGAAGATATACTGACTGATTGCAACACAACCAGGTTTGGTAATTTGGGTACCCAGGAACTTGGAAGGCTGCAGAAGGTAGCAAACATAACCAGGATTATCACTGCTCTGACCTCCCAACCACTGAAGACATTTATGTGAGGCATTGCCTCAAAAAGATAGCCAATATCATAAAGGATCCCATATTCCCACTCACAACCTCTCTTCAACACTACCTTCAGTAGTAGGTACAGAAGACTAAGGCCATCACCTCTAGGTTCAAAAAGTTTCTTTCAAACAATTATCAAGCTCTTGAACCTCCCCTTGTTACACTAATTGTGGACTTCTTCAACAATACAACAGGTCTGTCTGCACCATTGTAATGCCATTTTTTTCCTTTGACAATAGTAACTAAGAATATTAATTTTCTATCTTTCTTATTTATTATCTGGTTCAATTTAATTGAATGCAAACTATTGTGCCTTTTAAAATATTTTTTTTTGAATTTTTGCACAAAAAAAACCCCAAACCAGCACACAGTTAATATGGAATGCAAAACATAATTACAGAAATCAACATATTACATTGCATCCATAATAACATGACAAAAATAAATATAATATGCAAGGACAAAAAAAACAACAAAAGAAAAAAAAAATCAAAAATAAAATTAATCAAAACCCTATTCCCCTACAAAGCTGCATGGCAGAAAGAAACAACAATAAATTTCACTCCAAAAAGTTGCTTGAAAAAAGCCAATAAAACTCAGATTATAAATTATATCGAAAGATTGTGATAATAATTCAAAAATGGGCCCCACAATGCTTGGAATCTTATGCAAGAATTATTAATTAAATGTCAAATCTTTTATAAACTTAAACAAAGCATAATATCTTTCAGCCATTGATCATGAATAGGCTGGCAGCTCCCTTCCACCTGAGTAATACAGCACGTCTAGCCAAAGGAGAAGGAAAAGACAAGATACAGCATTTATTTGGAGTCAGCGAAACATCTTCTTCTCCCATTGTACTGAAAAAAGCTACCAAAGGACTTGGTTCTAACTTTATATCAAAGATTGAAGGTAAAGTTTGGAACACCTCCTTTCAGTACTTTTCATGTCCAGGACAGGACTAAAACATGAATTAAAGAGGCCTAATCTCTCTTGCATTTATGAATTTACCTCTGGATAGATATGAGATCATTTGGCTTTGGAAATATAGGCCCTGTGTACAACTTTAAATTGTAATAAGCAATGGCGGGCACACAACAACGTAGTATTGACAAACATAAAAATTGAATCCCAGATATCTTCTGATGTGGGCAAATTTAAATCCTATTCCCAAGCATTTTTAATTTAATGTATCTAGGCATACCTTAGGTCAGCCATTTCATTTTAGATAAAGGATAATAAACCTTTACGCAAAGGTTGTAAATGATGAGGACATTTGCCCTTCCAAATATAAGATGATATAGCCAAATCAAGCGAGTCAAATTAAGATTTAGAAATAAAAATTGGTGTAGTTTAAAAAAGGTATAAAAATGTAGGTAGAATATTCATTTTAATAGAATTAATACAGCTAACCAAAGTTATAGATGGGGAGACTAATGCATGAAAGATTGTTACACATGCTTTAATAAGTTAAGAACATTTTCTTTGAAAAGATGTTTATGATTTTTAGTAACTATGATACCGATAAATTAATTAATTTCTCACAATCTTAAAAGGAGAACTAGTATACACTGAAGAAGACACATTCAAAAGAAGTTCACTTTTATGTAACTTTAAGTTATAACCTGAAAACTGTCCAAACTGAGAATGTAGTGACATCATATGGAGAAAGGAGGTATCAGGGTCTGATATTAAGAATAAACGATCATCCGCATAGAGAGAGACTTTATGTTAAATCCCCTTTCTCCAAATCCCAGAGATATTTTGACACTCCCAAAACACAATTGCTAATGGTTCTATAATCAGATCAAAAAGTAGTGAACTTAAGGGGCATCCTTGGCAAGTACCCCTTTGCAAATTGAAAGGCTGAGATAATTGATAGTAAGAAATGAAGCGGTGGGGCACGAATATAGTAATTTAAATCATGTAATAAAACATTCCTTTCACAATGGTAACTGAAAATATTAATTTTCTATCTTTCTTATTTATTATCTCTGTTTCAATTTAATTGAATGCAAACTATTGAAGGTTTCCTTTTTATGAAATTCTGATTTGGCTGCAGCAAGTGAGAATTTCCGTGCATGTGTACATTTTATACGGAATCTGACAATAAACTTTTGTAACGTAACAACTTTAAGGCTGATATGGTGAATGTTCATATTCCTGATCAAAGCTATCAATTACTTATTTAGTCTTGAATGCTGACCTCGAAAATCTGGAGAAAAGAAACTAGTTGGTTGTGAGCAATGGGATTCAATATCTGAGCTCATTAAACCAATATGTTAATTTCAAAACTAAGTAAATGTTTAATGCCAAGAACAATTTTATTTTCCAGGATAAATTTGAACCCTGTGGCTTATTGGTGATGAAATTCACCTAAAACAAGATTGAGACTATTAGGTCATTTGAAGACCTGTTACTCTGTGAATAGCAAGAAGATGGCATAAATATTCTGGTTCAGCATCCCATTGGATGTTCTGCATCAGTTTGATCTCATTTATACATCAATATGTGTGTCACATGGAGGACCTAGATACCAAATTGTATTTCCTGTAACTAAAACAAACCTAATTTATTACTTTTATTGAAAATACATTGTTAGTTGCAAAAATTACGATGCCACACAGTCCAATTTCCAGGCAATTTTACATACGGTATTATTATATCTGGTTCACTGACTCCATCTGGTGGCCTGTTAGTATCTTTTGTATTTCATTACTTAAGGACTGTAATCACTTCATAAAAATATTTCAGCACCCAGCACACAAAAATGGCAGAGAAATTCAGCAGGTCACGCAGCATCCATAACAGGAAGTAAAAGGCAAGCAATGTTTGCTCTATCATGATTTCTGACCAAGGCCTCAGGCTTGAAACGTTACTTGCCTTTTGCTTTCTATGGATGCTGCGGGACCTGCTGAATCTCTCCAGTGCCTTTGTGTGCTACACTAGCCCCAGCATCTGTAGATTTTCTTGTTTAACTCCATAAAATACTTCAGATTGAAACAATTCACCATGATGTGAATTGCAATTCAATATTTGCAATGAAATGGCTCCTTATGAAAGTAAGAACTTTAAGCTTTGTAAAACAAAATAATTTAAAGAATTTTATTATGTTGACATCTATACATCATAGGAAAATAGTGCCAAACAAGACAGCAAACAAGTTTAAAGGGAATTATCCAATATTGTACTTTATATTCAGAGGTTTTCCTGCTTGTTGATAAATGTTACTCACCCACTGAACTTTTAATTTTTTTTTAGTTTCGTAGTCTCCATATTTGTTCAGTGGATGTGATATCAACATGGAGAATTCATTTGATAACTGAGTGATTCTATTGTAAACAATAGAGAATAAGAGAAGGAAAAGTGAGGAAGTTGCAATATACTCATCACATAGCCCAGTGGTTCTCAACCTTTTTCTTTCCCCCTCATGTGCAACTTTAAGTAATCCCTATGCCAAAGGTTGAAAACCACTGTTTTAATCGTACCTAATTGACTCATTATGTGCATGGTTTCATAACTCCAAAGGAAATGGGCCAATGACAATTTTTCTCAAACAAAATATTTCAGTAATAATTGGGTCTAGAGCAGTAATAATTGGGTCAACCTTCCCTTCCCACTCATATACCACCTTAAGCAATCTCTTACAAATCACAGAGCACTGATGGCATAAGGATTACTTAAAGTTGCACATGAGTGGAAAGAAAAAGGCTGAGAACCATTGCTACACTCCATTTTGTGGATGGAGCATATTTCTCATAATGCTGGCAATCTGGGAAGATTACTACCTGCACTCTCCAGCCACAATGTGGATAGACATTCCAATCATGTTCCATTAAACTTTAGTGTATTTATTTACAAAGAGCTGCAAATTAATAAATGAAGTTTATTGTCCTGTACAAAAGTACAGATGCAATGAAAGAGTTATTTTCTGTAGCTTCCCAGGTAAATAAATCAACACATTACAGTGAGTTATTTGAGAATAGGCATTTTTTCCAATTAATTAGGTCTGCCGAAAGCACTCTAGAGCTAGAGCAGGCCACAGTTCATTGCAGATTTTTGTGCAGTCAAGGAAGAGTTTTTGGTATTCCAGTCAACATAGAAAATGTACTCACTCCCAGGGCATTTGCAGAAAATAGCAAAATCAATTACTCTATAAATGGAGAGGCATTAGATGTTTGTAAAAGCTGGGAATAAAATGAAAAATTTATTATGTATTTTATACAGGAAAACATACATAATCTTATCAGCCATAATTTCAAATCATGTGGAGCAAAGAGTAAACTTGCAATGTTAAATCCATTGATATTGCATTGAAGGCTTTCAGAATATTACCTTCCAGCCCATTTATCGAAGATGCTCATATTATCTGCAATGATGGTTACTCTCATTAAAAGTAACATTATTGCAGGTTATCGTGCATTGAACTCACATTTTATTTTCATTATGATTTCAATTGCTGTGACAAATAATGGTGATATCACATTATTTCTGGTTGCAGGACACAGAGCGTGAACAAAGGAAAGGGATAGGATGTGCTGCAGGACTCTTCAACAGAAGAAAGTTAAGTTATCATTCCAGTAATACCAGCAAACACCAATCTTGAGATTAGAGATATAGTTCAAAGCAAACTCGATAGAGAAACAGATCCGTGAGGTAAATCAGCAACACTAATGAGGGAAGGGCATTACACAGAGCTTCAGCAGGCATCTGGGATCATTGTATTTGAATAATTTATCTAACTTTATTCTTGGTTGTATTCGGCCATGGGTGGCGGTGGAATGGTGGGGGAGAGGAGAAGATAGGGAGAGGAAAACAGATTCAGTATGTTATACATAAATGTTGTAAGAAAGTGTATTGTTGTCTGAATTTATGAGTCTTTGAAAATCAAAAATAAAATATTGAAAAAAAATTCATTAGACAATGAAATGCACATTTTCATTTGCCACATAGCATGACCTGTTACACAAAACAAAAATAATACATCACATCAAACAATATTGCTTTTATTTACCTGTTGAGTTAACTAAAGGAATAATATAAATGGCATCTACAGAAAATATTGTTGCCTTACAACAGTTCGTTTAATTGCATTTACATACAGCAATTCAATGGAAAACGTTTGGCCAATCAGTTAAAAGGGTTCGCTGCAAAACGGCAAATTTACAGATTCAAAAAAACGATGGTAATATCACTATTGACTCTGTGCAAATAAATGGTCCATTTAGAAAATTTTATTCTAAATTGTACACTTCTATATTTCCTAATGATAGCAGTTTAATGAATAGCTTTTTAGATCAGTTGAATATTCCTACACTATCTTCAGAAAATCCAAAGCAGTTAGATTATCCTATATCACGATAGGAGATACCAAAGGCATTTGTTTCCCCTACAATCCGCAAAAGCATCCAGCCCTGACAGATTTCCTGGGGAATTTTTTCAAGGCATTTTCTCATGTACTTGCACTCATCTTATGCTCTGTCTTTTCTGACTCTTTTAAATTGGGCAAATTGCCCATGACATTTTATGAAGCCTCAATCTCGCTTATTGCAAAAAAAAGAACAAAGACCTGTCTAATTACAGCTCTTATAGGCCAATTTATTTATTAAATGTAGATGTTAAAATTTTAGCTAAAATTCATGCCATCCATCTTTTCAGAGGACCAGATGGGTTTTATTAAAATTGTCCTCACACTTTAATATACATCAGTTATTGAATATTATATATTCACCTTCCACTGCAGTCCCAAAATGTGTTATTTCTTTAGATGCAGAAAAAGCTTTAGACCATATTGAGTGGAAATATTTGTTTGAAATTTTTAAAAGATGTAACTTTGGATCAGGTTTCATTACATGGATTAAGCTATTATATTTATCTCTGACAGCATCTATTCTTACCAATTTTAAACAATCTAAACCTTTTAATCTTCATCAGTACTAGACAAGGCTGTCCTCTTAGTCCTTTACCATTCAATTTGGCTTTCGAGCCTTTAACTATTGCATTTTGAGAACCTGAGAGCATTTCAGGAATGTGTAGGAAGGAGACTGTTTATAAAGTCTTTATTTTATAATTACTTTATGCAGATAATCTTCTGCTTTTCATTTCCAATCCTGAAACTTGTATTCCTTTCATGTTTTTCTTGCTTTCTCAATTTAATCAATTTTCAGGGTACAAATTAAATTTTCATAAAAGTGAACTTTTTCCTTTAAATTACCTTAGTATCTACTTATACTGATCTTCCTTTTAAGTTGGTAAGAAATCAATTCACTTATCTTGGTATTATAATTATAAAAATTTATAAACATCAGACAGCATCCGTGGAGAGAAATGATCAGCTCTGGAACTTGGGGCAGAACAGCAAGCAGCGACTGGGGTCTGGGGTAATGGGGACCTTAGTCTCGGACTGGTGTCTTTTCAAGCAGAAATACATCCTAGAGCTCTAGACGGTAGTGCTGCGGGTGGTAGTGTGGCCATTTCCAAATGTCCAAAATGGAAGACAACCCTCTAAGCTGTGCACATGTGCACAAGTGTGGAAGTGCTGTTGGCATATCTATGCACACGTGCATGTGCACACTGTATGTTTTAATGCATGAAGTCGAGTACGTTTTGAGATATACAACACATATATTTGAAACGATTTTACTACATTATTTGAATTATATGCTTCTAAAAAACATCAGTATCAAACACATTCTTGCCTTGGTTACATTTTCAACTCTTCTAATAACATAATTTGCATGATCTGCAAATACTGATACGTCTTGCTTTTTTTCTAATAAATGTTTCTCTTTAGTTTTGAAATTCTTAATGAGAAACATTTATTAGAATTTTTTTTAATTTAAATCAAAACTGAATTACTCACCCTCCTTCAATGATCACAGTCCACACTCCACTTGACATTGTCAAAGATCATTAACGCCACAAGTACTCACCTTTGCCCTGTGCTAAACTTTTCTGACCTGAATTTCCTCTCCCCCTCCCACCATCCCCCGCCTTTTTATTAACTTCTGCCCTCTTTCTTGCTATTCCTTTCTTTTTAAAATATTTTTATTGATTTATACACAAAATTAACCAAACCAGTACATAGTTCATATGGAAGCAAAATGTAAGTAAGAAATTACACGAATCAACATATTACATCGCATCCATAATAACATAGAAGACAAAAAAATCAAAAATTAATCAAAACTCCATTCCCCTAACAATGTTGCATGCCAGAAAAAAACAACAATGAACTTCACTCCTAAAAGTGAAATGAAAAAAGCCAACTAAATTCAGATTAAAAATTATATTGAAAGATTGTGATAACAATTCAAAACTGGTCCCCACAACACTTGGAATCTCATGCTAGAATTATTAATTGAATGTCAAATCCTTTCTAAACTTAAACAAAATAGAAAATCCTTCAGCCACTGAGCATGAGTAGGTGGGGCAGCGCCCTTCCACCTGAGTAGTTCAGCAAGTCAAGGCAAAAGACAAAATGTGACATTTATTTGGAGTCAGCAAAACATCATCTTCTCCCATTGTATCAAATATGAAAAGTTCTGTACCCTTTCTTTTTTGGAATATTTTATTTAAAAAATTTCCATACATGTAATTAGTAAAAAAAAAATAAGAGTTTTAATCATTACATGATGGTTATAACCTCTCCCCTTCCCTCTCATATCCTCCGCTCATGCTCCAGCCGGCCCTGGTACTCAAATCCATCATGCATGCGTAAGTGCCAGCTGACACCTGCGTGCAAGAAGAAACATGACCACACACTGTCTTCGGACCTCAGGATGCCACAAATTGACAGGTGTTACGAACCCAGAGGACCCCAAAACCAAGTAGCAATAGATATTCACCAAGACAAAGGGTTACTTAAACAAAAGTTGTATTTAATTATCTTTAAACATGAAAAAAGAATCACACTTTCACATCACTATTGACTTAACTAACCTAACTTAACCCCCTTCTAATTCGAAGCACTCATGTATATGTGTGTGTAAGTTCAGAAAAGTTCTTTGGTTCACAGTCCAATCTCACTTCTTATTCCTCCAAGTTCACTGATTGCAGGCGATTCTTATACTGTGCACAGAATTTAACATTTATAAAGTTCACCAGGCTTTGGTGCTTGAAAGGTAAATGGTTCCTGCTCAGGAAGATTCTTGTTGGATTTCAGAGAGAGATTTGTTGTTCCAGGACTTCCACAAATAATTCCTTTTTAATCAGCCACTTCAGTGTCTTGTTGACAAACTTTCCCCCTCGGGGTTCTCCAGATGATAACCTCTTTCAGGTCACCACTGAGTGCCTTTGTTTCTCTTATTACAAGTGAAATATTAGACAGCCAGTCCTCTCCTATTGCATGAACCACAAGGACTTTGACCAGGCTGAAGTAAGCTTTCACAACCCATCTTCCAAATGGGGTTTCCACAAGGTTGCCAGCTTGTCCTGTTCCAGTCCCAGCTGTTGTTACTGTCTGTAACACTATAGAACTGACCTCTCACTCTCTCTGGGAAAAAGCATGTTTGACTCCCTGCTTGCAAAACAACATGACCCTCTTAAAACACCAAGTTCTCCTCCAGACAGAATGTGACTGACAAGTTCTTTCATCAGTTGCCTTTTTGTAAGCAACATTCCATTAGTCAAGTTTTTTGGGCACTCTCCAAAGGTTCTGCAAAAACTGTTGGCCCCGACATGTCTTGCATGAGCAGAACTCCAGTATTTTAAATAAGATGTTTTAAAGTGTTTGTATGTGACCTACACTAACAAACTTGTCCCAATTTCTCTCCCAAAAACGTATCTATATTCTGTCACACAAGAAACACTGTCCTTTCCCTTTTTGCAGATTCTGCCCCTTAATATGTCCTCCATTTGGGGGCAGAGGCCAAATTAACATCCAGCTTGAAGTGCTGCCAGACAGAGGTCAGAGACCTAAAAAGTCAAACCGTCTGGATGTGTGGCCACCAGGGCAGGTGGATGGGGAGGGGGGGGGGGGGGTGGTGGGAGGACACAATAGCCGCTTTCAGGTGCTCGGACGCAGATAATGTGCCGACAGACGCGTCTGAGGGAGTGCAGCTGGTATGTTCAGCTGGCCGTGGAGAAGATGCCTTTCTGTCACCTGAACGCACCAGCTGAAGGAGAGTCGGGTCTGAGTGAATGCCAGCTCCTGTGGCTTTCAGGTGCAGCGGGGTATTTTCGGAGCCGGAGTTTATATCTACAGGAGGAGGGTTAGGTAAGTGCTCCTCCTGGCCAGGTTCTCCACTTACAGGTGACCACCCAACAGCCGCATTGGAGTACCAAAGGCGGCTTTACGTTGGGGTATTTTGGCCACCTGAAAGTACCTAATTTGGGGAGCATGGCCTGCGAATGTTCCCCACCCCACAATGACACAGACCCTGTCAGGTCTTTTAAACTATAATTGAAAAATTGGGGAGGGGGGGTGTTCCAAATGCTCCCCAAAAGGGTTCCGTGAGCTAAAAGGTTGGGAAGCCCTGACTTAGAGGGAATGGAGCTTCCTTCCTGCTGGATCATCCATTTTGCTTCTAAACTGAGGTGGAACATTTGTCTCCAGCGCCCTCTAGTGGTTAGGAGGATCGCCAACTCCAAATCACCACACCGTCTAAATAGCTTTGATATCAAGCAAATTCGTGTTTTTAAGTAGATATGGGCAATACACCGATCCCATCCCCATTAAACATCAAAGGGAGTGTTCAAATCCACATTTGTGACGACACGTACTTGGTGCGGAGCTTTCCCCGTCTGCTCTGTTGCTTGGAGACGAGCACCGGTGCATGTTGGGTAAACCAAGATGGCGACACCTATGCATAGATTGATCGCTCGTAGGCAAGCGTGAGTACTCGTGATTGTTTTAATTTCCATCTTCTAGCGAAAAGAAGGGACTGCTTTTTTTATTTCTCTAAGGAACGTGTGTGTGTATTTTTCGAAGGTGAGTGTTGTGCGGCCTTGAACTGTGGGGATGAGGTTGGTAAAGTAGTTTCCATCTTCATCCCAGCCAGGCCCCAGCCTCTTCCCAAACGTCTGGCAGCGCCCGAGGTTGGGCAGAAACTGACTTTCTGCCCTTTGGTGAAGGATTGTCGCCGTGGAGGAAACTAGTAGCGTTTTATCACTACCTTTTTACTCACTTCAAATATGACATTTTAAAAAAACCGCAGGAAATACTCAGCAGAACGGGCAGTATCTGTGAAGGAAGAGAAGCTAACAATTCATGTCGATGATAACTTGAAGTATGTTTCAAGCTTTTTACTTATTAAAATCACTACGTTGGTTTATTTTGGATATTTATATAGTTCTTTTTTTTAAAGAAAAAAATTGGTTGTAATACTAATAAAGAATGCAATTTGAATATTAAATCTGACCCTTGCATAGTAAGTTGATGATTTGAAAATGCTGTGTTTTTTTTGGCATGGTGATGGTGGGGTAGGATACCAATAGTGGCGTCAAAGATCTATTAGAGTACTTTATCAGTAGTTGTTTTGACTAGAATTTAAATTTAATTTACTAAATTTCTTGACATTGCTAAGCTGACATTGCTAATCGTAGTTAAACTTTGTTCTTGAGGTGTGCATATTTAATCTGCACACCTCAAAATTGCTTTTATTCGATTTCATCAGTTTTTGGTACTCCACAATATCAAAAATTCTTAAGCTTCTGATAAGTGTTTTTATTCATCTTTTATAATTTAACATAATTGGCAAATTTGACTCATTTTTGTTGGGTATAAGCCCCTGCTCTGCTGGACATCATGGACCCCCCCCCCCCCCCCACGTCATGATGTCTCCCTTCCACATATATAACCCTGTGTGTCATATTAGTCAAATAGAAGAAAAGGTTGAGAAAGAATCACATCTCTGAGTCTCAATTGTGTGAGTGTATACACAACAGTAGCAACAAGGAGTGAAATGAACCCTACACATACTCCATGCACCAACCATGAGAAAGAAAACAACTAATGAACAACCCTAACAAATTTCTGCCGAAAGATCAAGGTGAAAGTGTGCCAAGATGGTGGGGAGGAAAGTTCAGGGAATTCAATAAAGTAGAAGAAAGTTGGAATAACTCCATAGATCGGTTCAACCACTACTGCATAGCCCGCAATATTGTGGAAGGTCCAGTAAATCGCAAACGTGCCCTCTACCGCCGTATAATGGGCAGCAAAACATTCAACCTCCCTAAGACCTTGCTGTTCCCAGAGGATCCAGGGACAAAGGCACTCAACGAATTACGCACAGCTCTAAGGAACCATTTAAGCCACAAAGCACCAATTATGGCAGAAAGGCAATGATTGTATAAAAGGAGATAAGGACCAGGAGAAAAAGTAAGTACATACCTGGCACCGTTGCACAAACTGGCAGAGCACTGTCATTTCAACCAGTTTCTAAATCAAGCACTTGCGAGACAGATTAGTGATGGGGTTGGCAAATCGCCAACCAAGGCAAAAATGATTAGGAATGGATCAAGACGTTACGTTACAGATTGCATACAGAATTGCCTGCAGCTCTAAAATGGCAGATAAAAACTTGGATGTGGGTCAACCAGACCTACTGGTTGGGAGGTGTTCCCACCAACAGTGCTTCCGTCGTGGGAAATACAACCACTGACCAGAAAACTGTTTCTTCAAAAATTCTAAATGCAACAATTGCAAAATAGAAGGACATATCAAAGCTAAATGTCTGCTTCTAAAGCACAGGTGGCCTGCAAATAAACAGGCAGCTAAAGTCAAAACAATTGCAGAGAGAGGGGGGCAACCAAGCAACGATGATGATAACAGCCCAATGGCTGACCTTCAAAGCTCTTGAAATTTCAATTCATGAGATATTACACATCGGAGGAAACACAGCAAAAATAAACAGGTACCTCCCTGAAGTTGGAGTTAGACACAGGGCCAGTTGTGTACCTAATGCTGTTACATGTAAAGGAATGTTTGCAACCACACCACCCTGTAAAAACAACTGAAATAACTCTTAAGATCTGTTACAGAAGACAGAATCAAAGTGTTTGTGTTGTACTTGGACTGTACTTTTTCCAAACAACAGCAACCAAAAACATTCTTTCTTTATATCGTAGATATCCAGGGACCAGCACTCTTTTGAAGAAATTGACAACACATTCACCTAGACTGGCTGGAAATCGGTTCAATACTAAATGTAAACCACACAGATACCTCCCAGCCAGAACTCGACCAAATACTCAATAATCATGCAGTACCAAAATTCTTCAAAGCCAGAACAGTCACATTTGCTATGAAAGGAAAAATTGAGGCTGAATTAAACAGACTAAAATATGAAGGCATATTAGAACCAATACAATACAGCGATTGGGCAATGCCCATTGTACCTGTATGGAAAGCAAAGGGTGAAATTCTCATTTGCGGCGATTACAAAATCACCATCAATCCATCACTCAAAATACAAAATGCACAAGGCAGAAGAATTGTTCCAAGCACGAAATGGAGGGCAAAAATTCAGAAAACGAGATTTGTTGCAAGCATATCAACAGAAAGAACTGGACAAAAAAAAATCAAGGGAATATGACAATTAATCCCCATCTGGGACTATTCACCTGTACACACCTATATTCACCTATATCTGGGACTATTCACCTGTACACACCTATATTCACCTATATCTGGGACTATTCACCTGTACACACCTATATTCACCTATATCTGGGACTATTCACCTGTACACACCTATATTCACCTATATCTGGGACTATTCACCTGTACACACCTATATTCACCTATATCTGGGACTATTCACCTGTACACACCTATATTCACCTATATCTGGGACTATTCACCTGTACACACCTATATTCACCTATATCTGGGACTATTCACCTGTACATGGGCGTTATGGAACTTCAGCAGCACCTGCGATTTTTGAAGCAACAATGGACAAATTACCACATGGACTCTCAGTTGGGTGTAACTTAGATGATATCATCCTCACAGGCCGAAACGACAGTGAACACTTACAAAACCTTGTGAAGGTTTTAACCAGACTACAACAGGCTAATATACGATTACAAAAGGACAAATGTGTCTTCATGCACCCCTCAGTAACATATCTTGGGTTTACAATCGACAGCAAGGGGGTGAGAATGAATCCAGCAGGAATAGAAGCTGTTCACAAGGCCCCATACCCAACCAACAAATGGGAATTACAGTCCTTCCGAGGACTTGTTAATCACTACCGAAAACATATCCCTAATATGTCTACAATATGCAGCTCACTAAATGAATTACTCAAGAAAGATCAAACATGATATTGGAACACAGAAACTAAAAACAGTCGATCAACTAAAGGAAATACTAACATCAACAAATAAGGTGCTAATCCTCTACAACCCTAGTAAAGAAGTTACATTAGCCGTGGATGCTTCACCCATGGGACTAGGAGCAGTGCTATCCCAAATCACAGAAAAAGGTGACCAATCAGTAGTGTATGCTTCACAAACATTAACCACAAGCGAATTCAATTACGCCCAACAAGAAAAAAGATTGGTAATAATTTTGGTATTTTTAAAAAATTCCACCAATATCTTTACGGAAAAACAATCACCCTGATCACAGACAATAAGTCTCTTAGTTTAATACTGGGGCCACACAAAGGTATACCAGTATTAGCTGCAGCCAGAATTCAAAGATGGGCCACACTACTAGCGGCGTATAACATAAACCAGGAAAACGCAACAGCCATGAAGATGCCTTATCACGCATGCTGCTACCCGAGACAGAACAACGGGAAGAAATGATTAAATGGAGAGCAGAGGCAGCAGCTGTCAACCAAAAACAACTTCAACAACTGCCCATTACAGCCCAGATAATCACAAAGGAAACCCAAAAAGAGGCAACATTAAGCAAAATTCTATACTTCACCCTTAATGGGTAACCCGAATCTGAAGTCATTCCACGGGCTGCCATGAATTATCAATCAAAGAATGATGTTTACTTTGGGGTATCCGTACAATTATTCCAGCCAAATAATGCTATCAGAACTACACCACAACCATCCGGGAATGGTACGAATGAAGGCAGTGGCCTGGATGCATGTCTGGTGGCCCTCCATTGACAGAGGCACTGAAACAGCAGTAAGAGAATGCAAAGTATGACAGTCAATACAGCCAAAAATGCCATGAACCAAAGCTAACCCATGGAAATGGCCATCCAAACCCTGGCATCAGATTCATATAGACTTTGCTGGACCATTCATAGGTGAGACTTTCCTAATAGTTGTGGACACACTCTCCAAATGGCCCGTAGTCCCAATATTGACTGTCTACGAGCTATCTTTGCCACTTATGGATTGCCTCATGAATTAGTTATGGATAATGGGCCTTAATTTACATCAGAACATTTTTTTAAATTTACGCGTGACAACAATATCAGACATATTTTGTCTGCATCCTATCACCCAAGTACTAATGGGGAGGCAGAATATTTTGTACAAACATTCCAAAAAAAAAATGAAAACCATGAAACTTCTGAAAGCCTCCTGGACACACAAAATCGCAGATTTCCTTTTGGGATACAGAAACACTTCGCATTCTTCCACAAAATGCACCCCAGCAGAACTAATGTTTGGCCGCATCCAGCAGACCAGGCTGTCCACAGTTCATCCAGATCTGGGTTTCTGATTGCAAAAAACAGCATCACCACAGACCTCACCTAGAACATTGGAAGTGGGCGAGAGTGTTCTGGTACAAGATTATAGACAATATAAAGACCCATGGGTGGTAGGAATAATCTTACAAAAATTGAGCCCCTGCTCATATTCTGTTCTAGTGGGGGACAGATTGTGGAAGCAACGCATTGACTGACACTAAGGTCCATGAACTACGTCATGAATTGGAGGAGGTGGAATCAGACCTGCAGTGGCCTGCCCCGACTTCCCCAACCCTCAGGGGGAGGGGGAGTGGCGGCAGAGACTGTCATGGAGCCAAGCAGTCCAGTGAGGAGTCCAGTAACTGAGACACGCAACCAGGAGGGTAGCAAAGACAGGCAGTCACCGCCGAAGGTCAGTGAAGGTGGGCAGTCGCTGTCAACTCGATCGCCGACCCAACTATCTACAGATCCTGAGCAACAAACAACGCCGAGGCAGTCCAAAAGAGAAAGAAGACCACCTGAATGCTTTAATGACTATGTGCCCTGATTATTATTAAATGCTTTCCTTTTTATAGTTATATTACTCATGAGATGTATTCTAAAGAATGAGAAAGTATCATGTCTCCGAGTCTTAATTGTGTGAGTGCAAACACAACAATTTGCAATAATTTTCTGGCTTTCATATTAGTGAAAAAAATTGAAATTTTGTAAGTCTCAACATTGGCTTTATTCTGGATTTCACTCTGTATTTGCACCGAGGCATATATCTTTGAACAAGTACCTTTTGGTTTCCACCTTTTAGCTGATGCCTTTTCAATTCCTGGGTTTATTGTGGAAGTCCACAGCTTGATTTTATTTCGAACTGGGTAAAATGGATTTTGGAAATGTGAATCATAGTATTTCCATTTTCCACCTGGCATTTTCAATGTTCACTTTGAGTTATTCCTTAAATAAATAAAGGAGATAAGTCGAATAAAACTTGTCACCTACTGTATTGTAGAACTTCTTTTCATTTTTATTGCACTTTGCATTCATATTGATTGAAGACCATTTTATTTCAGACAATAGTTTGTACTTTGAATTGTTTCATCAGAGAAGAGTAATTCTAATAGCAAAATCACCCCAATGTAATACATGCAGCTACTCAGATGGTTCCTGTCTACTTTGCTTTTCTGTAAGATCATGGTGGATACCTCAATACCATTTTTCAGCACTGAATATCCTTTAATTCTGTTATTATCAAAATCTTTACCATTTCTTCCTTGAAAGTGCTTTGTGCTTCTCTGGCCTTAAAGAATTCATCAACTTTTCTCATTTTATCTTGGACGGTTACCTCTTATTTTTCAGAATCCAACCTGTAATTGTTACATACTTTGGCTTGGGAGATATCATCATTGCACCCTAAAAGAATTTTGTACATTTCAGTGAGATAACGCTCATTTTTATCAACTTCACCGTGTATGTCACTTCAATGTTGGTCAAGAAATTCAAACTCCTGGATGTCAACATCTCTGGTGATCTGTCCTGGAGCCTCCATGTCAATGAAATCACAAAGAAGACTCGCCAGGGTATATTTTGTACACTTTGTGAGGGGTTTGAGGAGATTCAATAAAGTCACTAAGGACTCTCAAATGCTTCTCCAGGTGTACCCTGGAGAGCATTCCATCTGGTTGCATCACTGTCAGGTATGGACGTGGCAATGCTTAGGATGGGAACAAACTCCAAATGGGTGTTCACCCGGCCTGCAACATCATGGGCACCAGACTTCACTCAATCAAAGACATCAACAAGAAGGGTGGTCTTAAGAAAGCAGTCTCTATCCTCAAGGACCCCCACCACCCAGGGCTCTTCACTCTGCTACCATCAGGAAAAAAGGTACAGGAGCCTAAAAATGAGCACTCAGCAACACAAGGACAGCTTCTTCCCCTCTACCATCAGATTCCTGAATGAAGCATAGACACTACCTATCCTTGTCTTTTTGTTTTATTTTTCCACTATTTTTATTTATTTTGAAATGTGGTTTATTTAAATGTTTGTGCGGTGTTGCTGCTATAAAACAGTGAATTTTCTGACCTGTTCACTACAATAAATTCTGATTCAGTATGTCCACCCTGCTTGATTTCTTCCATCCTCTGCCATTGGAGTAATCAATGTGGTGAATCTTTTCTGCATTCCATATGAGTATATCCTTCCTTGGAAAATCAAATTTTCGCAATATTCTCTATGCATTCTCAACAGTGGCATATCTCATTGGATCAAAATATTTCTACTCTTTTAGGCTTCTGTGCCCCTTTCCATCGAAACTGTGTCTGCTTCTATACTCAAATGGATTATTTTATTTGTGTACATCTTGAAATAGACAAGACCATTAATCACAATTTTTTTTTTAATTGATAAGTTTTTACTTCATAGATAAAACTATCCTTTGGCTTTAGCAAAGTATATAAATTATTCCTGGTCTAATTTATTTAATTACAATTATTTTGTGTTAGGGCATTGACACAGCAAACATTAACCTTTCTGTATTGTGGTTTCTTCATTTTAGGGAAGCTAATAAACAACATGTTAGATGTCAAAAATGTTTGGAGCATGGTCACTGGACTTATGAATGTACTGGAAAAAGGAAGTATCTACATAGACCATCACGAACAGTACAATTGAAGAAGACTCTAAAAGAAAAGCAAAACAAACTAGCATTACCAGCAAGGTACATTTGTTCATGTCCTAAATCCTATTTTTAATAGCTATATAGATTAAAAAGCTTCATTATATTGGTACCCAGTGTGTGATTGATACCTTGAAATAAGAGTAGAGAACCTACAGTTGATTTCTGTCATCTGAAACCGAACAGGACCACCAACATTTACATTTATGATCTTTATCCAAACGCTACTACCAGAAATGTATCTGACCTCTTGCAGGAACATGAGGTGTTACAAGTCTGCGTGTAAGACGTTTAGTAAGTATTACAGGTTCCCTGAGAACAGCAAGGTGGAGTAGGGTGGTGAGAGAATTGCAGAGTACTTGTGGTTGATTTGCCTCCAGTTTTTTTATCTTTGTATTTCCCTTGACAACAACATGGGGTTTTTATTTTCATTTCTCATCGGGAGCTGCGAGAACAGGACTTGGTTGAGAATAGTCAGGGTAACAATAATACTGGGGATAAGGCAGGAGAGTGGGGTTCAGTGGGAGAATTGTTTAACTCCTAATGGAAAGGTGGAGCCAACTCATTGGACCAAATGGCCTACTTCTGCTCCTATACCTTATGGTCTTATGTTCCATATTTTTACCAATTTACTTCATTTGTTTGTTTGTTTACCAATTCTCAATCGATGTGAGTATATTAACTCACTGTTCCACTTGCTCCAGTTTGGGATCTTACCAAAATTTTTCTGAAAATCTAAATGCATGTCTTGCATTGGCTACTCTTCATTTATTCTCCTATAATCCTCCAAGAAAGAGGAAGTGGGAAAACAGACTTGAATAAAAAAATTATAATCAGGGTAATGTTTAAGCAGAAACCACAGGATGGATGGGCAAATCTTCATGGGAGGTCGGGCATGGCTAGACTTTTCAGTAGCGAAGCCGATAGTAGGAAAATGCACTTTGTTCTGTGCTTCAAAGTTCATCACGATCAGATGGCTCTTGTCAAAGGATAGAGTATGTTATAGGGAGCAAAATCAATGACTTCCTTCTTTTCATTATTCAGTCCATTGCTCATCCAATTCTGCATTATCAGTCAAACAAATTTGAGAATTTAAAAATCCAAAGTTTTTCCCCCAGTGAGTAGTGAATCTTTAGAATTCTCTACTCAGGGAAGCGGTTGAGCCTACTTCATTAAACCTATTTAAGGTTCAAACAGATAGAATTTTACATAAAAAAACAAATTAAGGGATATGAGGAAAAGGCAGGTAGTTGGAGTTTAGACAATGATCAGATCATTGTCTTATTGAATGGGTGGCCTGCTTCTATTTCTTAGGAGGACCCAAGAATCATGAGTTAGTCTCAATAAAGACAAACCATTTAGTACTGAGAAATGAGGAAGAATTTCTTGGGTTAAAATTTAAGATTAATAGGTTTCTAGATAGATAAGGAAATTAAAAGAATTAAAGGATATGGAGGGAGTACAGGAGAACAGAACTAGATCTTCGGCCATTATGATGGAAAATGGCAGAGCAACCTCAGAATGTCAGATCCTTCTTATTCTTGTTTTTATTTAACCTATGTCTGACTTGCCTGTTTGGCTTCTGCAACATTTTTGTTAGTCATGCCTGCATGACTAAAAATTGTGGAATTTCCTTTCTTAACTAGTTGGACTCTTTCCATTTTCAAGAAATTCTTTAAAACCCAACTCTTCAATCATCTGCTGAATATCTCTTTGTTGCTCATTGTTAAATTTTGTTTGATAATATTAGTGCAGATTTATGTTAAAGGTGCTGAATAAAGACAATTTACAATTAAGCATTCTTTTATCAAAGCCAGTTGATAACTGATTATGATTCAGTATCATTCCCTTTTGACCTTTGAGCTCCATCCATGAGCAGAATACATGATTGGGATTTTAATTAGAATAACATTTGCTGCATTTTTTTTAAAGCATGGAATTCGATTTTCAGTTAACTGCATGGGAAAAAATCTAGCCGATGCTATTCGTGTGTGCTTCAATAAATTTTAAGATGAGATGAATGACCAAACACATCTGTGCCCTCCATGCCTGGACTTCGTTCAATATGGGCTCTTAACAGGGGCTACTTCTCTTCAGTTCACAATATATGACATTATTGATACAGTGCATTAACTCTGGCCCTACTTCATTTTGCCCTCTACCATAAAAATAGATCCTGTGAGATACGAATGGATAATGCAGAGGGGCCCTTGATGCTCAATGCGTCAAGAATTCTCAATTCTGCTTTTGTCCAAAGAGAGTCTGGAAAAAGGCTATTTTAAATTTACTATATTGGTTCTCAGAAGACCACATCCTTCAATTGTTTTCTTGAATAAACTGTATGGAAATGACTTTCATTATCTATCTAAGGAGGAATTTGATGTGGAGGCTAGAAGAATTTGTCCAATTGTTGTTACAAAGTTGGGATGATCACATTGCAAATTTGTTTTGTACCTTGCAGCATATAAGATGTAATAATTGTCTGGATTGTTGTGATTTTAATGTTTGACATTTAAAAACAAAACATTCAACCAATAAGTTAATTGTTTTAAATTCTAACAGTGGACAAGGAAATACAGAAAAGAAGATCAAGAAGAAAAGGTAACCTTTAAATAGCCATGAACTTATTGCATAATTCTTTTCAAACCAGCAGTGCACAATAATTCTATAAATATTCCAGGATCATGAGTACAGCAGCTCCATTAGTCTGTTCCACCCTACTTTTTAGGACACTACTGCTCAACTTGCTTCTCAAGTTGGGTCTTGACCCAAATTCTCACCCGCTGCTGCTCAACCTGCTTAGTTTTTTTTACTTTATTCTCAATCCATTTCTTGATCCATATGGCATTTCTAAAATGTGTGATTGGTGAAATTCACATTCATTTAATCTGGGATTTTTAAACATGAGTGAAAGAAAGTTTAAGAGAGATGTCAGAGGCAAGTTTTTAAAAAAATCAAGAGTGGTGGGTCCCTGGAGTGCATTGCCAGGGGTGGTGGTGGACATTGGTACAAGGTGGGGGGGGGGGGGGGGGGGGGGGGGGGGGGGAGGGAGGAGGTCATTTAAAAGGCTTTTAGATAGGCACATGGATACATAACATTTAGAGGGTTATGAATTGAAGGTAGATTGTTGTGGAGAAGGGTTATGCAAGTTAGCACAACATTGTGTCCCAAAGGGTCTGGACTATGCTACAATGTTCTAAATAATATTTGAAAGTGAACTAACCTCTCTAGTTGTCAAAAGAAGTTCAAAGACTCACCACCCTCTGAGGGAAGTCATCTAATCAGTATCCTTAATAACTTGCCTCTTATATGAGACTTGGCCTATGGTTCTTGGCATTCCAGTCACAGGAAGCAATATCCTTTCAACTATTTGGACCCTGCAAGATTTTTTGTATGATTCACTTTTGCGAACTCAAGACAGGACAACCTTCTCTGCCTAAAAAAAAAATATTCAAGTCCGAAACATATCAGGAATCAAACAGGAACTTAGAATTAGCAGAACCCCAACATGGGCCCTTGCAGCACCTGATTGACCACATCCTCTCAATTCAACCCATTTATTTCCACTGGGTTCCTGTTCAATTAACCAAATTTCAATCCATTACATCAGATTAAACCCCACAGAAATTGTTGGATAAGTGCAATTCTGATCATTATACTGCAGGAGAGCCATGCACAGCTTAAGTTCACAGGAGAGATTAAATAAGCATCTTATTTTTCCTATGCTAATTTGAATAAGGCTTTGGTAATTCTCCAGAAGGCTATCACCTTTAAGAATTCAGGTTCTACCTCCTCAAAGTGACAATGCAGAATCTTTTTCACTGTCTTATCAATATCGTAGGGACTAACAGAAATAGATCCGTCTTCTCACTGCATGCTCCAGTCCTGAGAGGATGTCCGGAATTGTAGACTGGCACTGAGCAGGCAACACAACCTCCTGGATGCTTGCTCTTTGAAATCCTCCTTTTCACACCGACCCTGACTTTGCTCTCTCCCTCCCCAATCCTCTCCCCTTACCACTGCGTGTTCCCAACACCATAGTGCTAAGGTATGTTAGCTCACCCACTCTCATTCAAACAAATGTGAAGAACCTAAAACTTACTAAAGAATTACAATAACTAAGGATTCTTTTACCTGTCTCATTTGCAATCACAATCCCAACCAGGAAAATGGACAAAAGCAGAAATAACTTAGGTTAAAATTTATGACTGTCTATTTATTCAAAGCATTCAAGTAACTCTTACCCATTCCAATGTGCTGTAATGATTGTTGCTCTGCTTCCTGTTTAACAACTAGACCAAATGCTTCTCTATATACAGTGGAACCCCGATTTAACATGAACCGAGATATAATGCGATCAGCCAATGGACCCATTTCCCTCCCCCCCCCCCCCCACACTTTCTGGAATTGAAATAGTTTTCAGATCAAAATGGAATGTACCGTCAACAGACGAAAATCTTTTTCGCACTTGACACGATCAAGAATAAAAGTCAAACCCAAGTTGCACACTACCTCGGCATACCTGAATCAACACTTCGCGGCTGGAAATCTCAGGAAGATAAATTACACATGTTACTTTGGAAAGTTGAGGAAGAGGTGGGGCTAAGGGCCAAATGCGTGAAGACTGCCAAAGATGTTAGCCTCATGACTCCCTGTTCCAGTGGATCGTTCAAGCGCTTCCAATTTCCAGGCCTATTCTCAAAGCTCAAGCTGAGAAGTTTGACCAGCTGACCAACAGAGAAACCATACAGATCAAAGCTAGCAATGGATGGCTAGACCGGTATAAACACCATCACGGAATTTCTCAAGTGTTAAGAGTCTGGAGAAATTCGCTCAGCCGATAGTGCTGCCACCAGTGAATACCTGGCAGAACTAAGAACTCTCCTAGAAGAACGAGTGTACAACTGTGATGAAATAGGCCTCTGCTACAAGATGATCACAGACTGTCTACCAAAGATGACGCCCATCAACGTGACGGGTTCAAACAATGCGAAGATCATGAGACACTTTGTGTTAACAAGGCTGGAACACGAGTTAAAACCACCTATTCTGGCTATCCCTGTGAAGACTGAGTCTCTAAATGCATGTAAATTCTGTCCCCAAGAACCATTTCTAGTAGTTTGCAAACCACTGACACAAGACACACTGGTCTATAAACAAGGGAACTACATATGCCATTCTTCAATTCTCTGGTACCTCTCCTGTAGCCAGATAGGACAGAAACCCAATCTACTTTTTGCGGTAACCTGGGGACTTGTCTCTTTGAATGCTTTTAAGAAGATCTGCGCTTCTTCTTGCACATTAGACTTTTTCTGTACTGGCATTGCATTCACCAAGGTTCCTCCCTCTCTTTGGTGAATACTGAAGCAAAGTATTCATTTTGGGCCCCTCCTACCTCCTCTGCATCCAAGTACAAGATTCTTGAATACTATTGAGGAATGTGGAATGAATGCAGCAAAGTGGAATATCAGTGGTGAAGCTTTTGAACAGTGAAACAGGTACAAGGGACCAATTGACTTGTTCCTGCTATTGCTAAGGTTCATAATTGAGAATGGATATCACGTACTTCTGTGAGCCCACCCAGTAGGTGAAAATGGATAATCACAGCTAAAATGTCATACTTCACAAAATAAAATGAAGTAAAACCCATGGAGACTCACAACAAATACAATTATGAATGAGAACGTAAATAAAATGTCACATTTGTATATTCTTGTACACCAATTGTGAGACATTGTTTTCATGGATTATATTGTAAGAATGTGTCCTGTGCATTCATTTTATTTCAAGGTCTCAGAGCATCAGCAGCAGTACTTCTACCGATTCATCTTCAGACAGTGAAACGTCATCCAATTCATCCACATCAGAAAGCAGCAGCAGTGATGAAGACACTTCATCAACTGACAGCTCCTCATCTTCTTCAACTTTCTCATCCAGTGAAACGTCATCTTCGGATTCAGACTCTGACTCCAGTTCCAGTAGTAGTATAAGTAGCTCTGATGAAGAACCACCAAAAAAGAGGCAAAAATCATGACAGGACTCTTTGAGTGATCTGCAAGTTTCATAAGCACCCTTTCAGTTTGAAAGGGTCTTTTTAAGGTAACTTGGGAAAAAAAAACTAACTCCTTATAATATGAATCCTTCTAGACAAATTATGAATCAAATGTGAAGTATAAAGCCTATTGTTTGTGACCTTCAAATGTGCCTCTTTGCAAATTTACTTGTTCTTTTTTTTCCAAAATGAATATTGTCCTTCTTTCTGTAGAAGTCAGTAATTTTGGACAAATTCGTATAAATTAATGGGTCAGCATGTAAACATTAACGTTGTCAAGATACTTTGCAAACTGAAATTATTTTTTTTTAATTTAGACCTACAGCACGGTAAAAGCCCACAGGCTCATGCTGCTCAATTTACACCCAATTAACCTACACCCTGGTACATTTTGAAGTGTGGGAGGAAAGTGGAGCTCCTGGGGAAAACCCAAGCAGACATGGGGAGAATGTGCAGGCTCCTTTCAGACAGCGTGGGATTGGAAGCCTGATCTCAATCACTGGCACTGTAAAAGTGTTGTGCTAACTGCTACACCAGCTGCTCTGTCCACATATCTCAACAAATGCTGGGCTGTCTGACCCAAACTATCAGTTATGAAGAAGCTATCCACCTTGTCTGATTTCTCCCACCTTTCAAATTTTCTATTTCTGCCCCCTCACCCCCAAGATAATTATTTATTCACCTTCCATTCGTCTAATTTTGGACTGCCATTTGTTAGTGTGCCCCATATAGTAGCAAGCTTCTATGTATTTTTTTAACGTTTTGTCATATATTGTACAGTTAATTGATTTGCTCTCAACTGTGTCTTTGAAATTATTCCAGAAATGCTATCAGCAATATTTGCCTTCATGATGCATGCTGTTAAAAATATTCTATATGCTATTTTTATAGACTCCAAACTAAATCTGTCTCCATTGTTTCTGTCCAAATATTATTGTCTCCTTTTATGTATGAAACCTTTTGTTTTGAAGAGAGAGTACATCTAATTAGAGGTGGGGTTGTTCAGTTAACAAATTGTTGTGATTTTGAGCTTAAGTAGCTGCACCTTTATTGTTCCTGTTTTATTAAACTGAGGTAATAAAGGCACAGAAATGTATTTATTTGTCTGGAGTGAATTGAGCACGTATGGAACTTTTTAAAGTAGAAAAAAATTGAGAGAAATTGTAACAGCATCTCTCCAAATATGATCAGCTATCTCCAAATATGACCAGATTTTCCCATAAATTGTTCCAGCAAGTTTTTGCAATAAAACTTTGTGAAATCTCTCAGTTAGATGCATAGCATTCAGTGAATGCATGTGTGCTGCTTTTTAAGTATAATATATGTACAAAGGTGCAATGTTGAATTTCCCAACTTCTATTGTTGGAATTCTGAAACCACGCATGCATCAGAGATCTGTAAATGGAATTGTCTCCTGCCAGAACTAAAAGTCCTGCTGCAGAAAGACACATTCCTGACATTTCTTTGAAATGAAAAGGATAAAATCCAAATATAGGAAAAAAAAAAATTTTTAATGTTTTGCTTAAATTTATCTGGAACTCTTAAGCAGCCATATTTCAACAATGAATCATAAATTAATGACTTGCCATTGGATAGGACCTTAATTACAAAAGTTAGGACATGATAACAAACCAAGAAATATCATATATGCTGGCGTTTGGATGATCTGCGAAACTTAAAAATGTTACCTCAAAATCAGGTTCATCTGTATGCTGGGTCTAAAATCAAACAGTGACAGTGAAGTCTCAACACCACTCCCATCTTACCCCTCCCCGACAATATCCTATCCTCATCCCGCCGGCTTCGACTCAAGTATCTGGTCAGATCTGAGGCACACTACCACCTTTGTGCTGACAACCCGGCTCACCTCCATACAATTGTCCTGGTCAAGCCCTTGGTGCACCTTTCTTGTGCTGGCAATCTGGCTCACCTCCACACAAATGGCACATTTTGAGGGGCAAACCTGCACGTATCCAACAAAGTCTTAGAGCTCCCCGGCAGGGTCCGTGCGCCCAGTCCGACTGCTGTCAGCTCTATACAGGCTTTAAAATGTTGATAAAATTAAAACATTTACAGGGTAATTTGGTATTATCATATTGTAACAGCATCTGTCCACTGGTCAGTGTTCAGTGGTAGGTGCCAGACTTGGTTGGGTGGATCATCCTATATAAGCCTCAAAACCTAATTTTTAGATGGAAAACTTGGAGGATGTCCTATACGAGTCATCCTTTATGCTGGCATTTACTGTACAGTATGCTATATTAGGTGTAAGATAACCTAAAAGCATAATTATAGTTGTATTAAATCTGACATTTGAGATAAATACCTCGTTTAAAATATGGTGTCAAACAAGAATAATAGTGTTGCAGTTGAACAACAAAGTTGTGTTTTCAGGTTCTATATTGCCTGGTTTGTGTGTATCCACTCTATGTATCCACTTGCATTGTCTTATTGTTATCCTTTCTAATCTCCAGTATTTTTGCCAAGATGGGAGGTGTTTAACCTCTTGCACACATAGTAGTGTGGCATGAAGCCAATGTGGCTAATGAAGGATAAAGATTTTGTTCTCACTTGTTAGTAACAAGTTATTTGTAGTTAGTGACTCCCTTTCAGCAGTCCAGCTATGATCACAATTTGGTGATTTATTGGTGTGATTGCCAAATACTATGCTCAGTTTTCAGGAAGTATTTTTTTATGTTCTTTGTATTTCTTAATGTGGAACTATTTTGGTGACTTTTTCATCTTGTCGCCTACACCAAATTTCAGTAAGTTGTGGCATATTTGAGTGAATGTCTCCTTTTGCTTATAAATTGCTCTATACTAAATTCCATAACTTGATTGCAAATCACTTTTTTTCATATATTTAAGCTAAGATTCAGAGCAGTAGATTATACTTGCATCTCTATGAGCAAATTGGGATTTTTTTGCATGCACACAGGCTAAGTGACATCCCATCTCATCCAACGATAGAAAGTGTCACTTTCTACTCATCTTGCCTTCATTATGTACACAAAGTGTGTTTTATTTTCTCCTACATCCAACAAAATGTTAAATGAGTTGTAGTGGTTTGCTTCTTGGGCTACTTGTGGTCATTCTTTGATTTGTAGAAAATTGAGTGCATTGTAGAACTTTAGTAAAATGCCCCAATATAGTGTCTTTACTTTAAGCATAGCCCACTTACTGTAGCTGTTCTTTTGTCACCAAATTTTACTTACTGCTCCATACTTTTATCAAATTTGTCCTTTCTTTCCCATTGATCTCAAATAAAAATTCTTTACTTTGCAAAGATTTGAGCAGTTAGGAATTACAATTCCCTGCCCCATTCCCAAGGACTCATTCACTGACAGACTACGGCCACCTGTAAATTGGAGGAACACCACAATATTCCATCTGAGCACTTGTCAACCAGATGGTTTTAACATTAACTTTCCATTAGCACCCCCATCTATCCGTTTCTCCTTTTTTCCAGTTTTGTCTCTCTTTCCTTTTCTCCAGTTCTGCATTCACACTGCCTCTCCAGACCGTTTCCTCTCCTATCCATGTCCAATTGTCACCTATTGTCTATTGGTCTGTGCTCCTCCCATATTCTTTCTTCTCCCCAGCTTTTTAATTCAGGCACCTGGCTGCTTTTTTCTCATACCTTGAAGAAGGGTTCAGGCCGATTATAGTTTTACCTCCTATGGACGCTGCAAGACCTGCAAAATTCCTTGAGCATTTCTGTGTTTAACACAATCACAGCATTTGCAGACTTCAGTGTTTCACTCAGTTATGAATTTACATTAGTTTAACTTATGAAGCATATGTACTTAAACTATCTCTTGATATCTCAGAAAATTTACAATATAGGAAGGTGCCACTTGGACATTTTCTGCATAGTAATTATTATTTGGTGATGTATTTTAATTTGCTCCTATTAACTTTTGTGTTGTTTTCAAAGTTCTCCTGGGAGCTGTTGTGACTGGGGTACAATTCCTTAGCAACAGATGGCTGGAATCTTGCCAAATCTAATTTGTCACCCTGTGAGCCAAACACTTGAGAGATTTCACAGGAGTTCTGTTCTTATGCAACCTTTTTGCCAGAAGTGCTGGTTAATTTACAAAACTCTCATTCAACTTAGTGGAAGTAATTGCATCTGAGGTGAATTTGATTGTCTTAGGTTCACACCATTAAAGTTATCTGATGCTTGAACTAAAATCAATATTAACAATTAATTTTTGATATTATAAGCCTTTTATATAAGCCATATGTTGATTGGTTTGTCTTTTAGTGGAGGGTCATCTTGGTAAATGTACTTCAAACTGTTAGAACTGTGGCTGTTTTGTATGTTTTGTTTTGTTGAAAGCAGAATTTCATAAATGTATAAACTTTAAAGAAATGTTGCCAGTATTTTAATATAATGTTAAAACATTTTAAAAGGACATTGTTGCTTCAATCCGTATAAATTAAAATTTATGCCCTTTTCTCATTTTAAATAAAGATAAGACTGCAAATGTAAATATTGGCAGCATTACTTTTTAAAGGAACATTGAATTATAAACTCTACACGTAGTCTAATGGCATCTCCTCAATTAAAGCTCAAATTCAAATAATCTAAATTTCCTACTCTCTCATGTGGGAATAATTATTTTCTATTCCACACTGAAACCTGAACTGCATTTAGTGTACAGAATCTTTGCCCTTTAGGAAAGGGTCCCTTGAATCAAAATTTAAAAATGTTGTTTCATTTCATGAATTAAAATTTAAAGACATTGTTTCATTTCATAAAGCAGAATCTTGGTAAACATTGCATTCCACAAGGGTTGGATTAGCTAAAATGGATTATCCACAAACCTTCAAAGTTGAGTTCTTAAAAACAAACATTTAAAGTATCTATTAGCATATTTGCCATGAATTGAGAAATTAAAAACAGTGATCCAACTGTCACTAACATGTGAATTTAAAATTATTAGGATGTTTTTTTTTTAACTTTTATAAGAAAAATTAAGTCTTGCTTAAAAAACTTCACGATTTATTTGAAACTCCATGCCAACAATAAATCACCTCCCTCTCCCAAAAAAAAGTCCTACTCATGAATTTCAAAATGAGAATACGATTAACTGATAAATCTCATTTATGCTTGTACTAATCATTAACATAAAGATGGTGGGGGGGGGGGAGATCAAAGTGTAAAAATGTGGAGAGAAATGTGGCAAAAAAAATATAAATTTCTGCACTATGATTTCACCAAGTTGTTCCTTCTGAGATTTTTGCTCCAAACACAGTCAGCCAGCAGAAGTTTTGTTAATAGTATCAGAATACTGCTATTAATGCCAGCAACCCCATATATTCCAGTTCAATCCTGAGTAGCTGAAGCTCCAGCTGCGCTGGGTGGGTCACGTCTCCAGAATGGAGGACCATCGCCTTCCCAAGATCGTGTTATATGGCGAGCTCTCCACTGGCCACCGAGACAGAGGTGCAACAAAGAAGAGGTACAAGGACTGCCTAAAGAAAACTCTTGGTGCCTGCCACATTGATCACCGCCAGTGGGCTGATATCGCCTCAAACCGTGCATCTTGGCACCTCACAGTTCGGCGGGCAGCAACCTCCTTTGAAGAAGACCGCAGAGCCCACCTCACTGACAAAAGGCAAAGGAGGAAAAACCCAACCCCAACCCACCAATTTTCCCCTGCAGCCGCTGCAACCGTGTCTGCCTGTCCCGCATCGGACTTGTCAGCCACCAACGAGCCTGCAGCTGACGTGGACTTTTAACCCCTCCATAAATCTTCGTCCGCGAAGCCAAGCCAAAGAGAAAGAGAGATATGGGGTTGGAAAAAATGTAAAGGGTCAAGCAAGGTTATAATGATGGGCTGTAAAGTTAATGCAGCAGGAGTAGATGTGGTTCAGCTCATTAAACAAGGCACAATTAAGTTCAAGGCTATTTGATTACACTAGACATAAACAGGTGGCCAAAGTGAGTATTGGGATTAAAAAGTCTGCAGATGTTAAATGGTTTGTTTAAGGTTTACAGAGGTGGGGAGATGAGAAAGGAATTGTGCTGAGCATTGTTGCAGAGGTTGAAAAAGGTGCCAATAGTTAGAACATGGGGTTAAAGAGGATATCTAATACTGCTAATGAACATGTTATTTTTGAGACAGTGGCCAGGGAATTGGGAGATTTTTGGTGGGGGCTGCTGTACTAATGTTTGACCTAAATACGTGATATCAGTCAAGTTATCCAATCATTGATTCAGACCCGAAACATTGATAATACTGTGTGTCTTTGGACTCTGCAAGACCAGCAGAGTTCCTCCAGCATTTCTGTCTGTTTTTACTACAATCAAACTGCCTGCAAACTTTTGTGTTTCACTACATTCCCACTCTGACTAGTCTGTCTTGACCTCTTACTTTGTTCAAGAGGAGGTCAAATGCAAAGTTCATAAGCAGCACCTTGTGTACACCTTGGTTAGATGACAACCCAATGGCATGTATCATCAACTATGCAGTTCAATCTAACCCACTTTCCCTGGATGCCTATCCTGAAGATGGGAGGAGAGCATCTCTGATGTGATACTGTTAATTCAGGCACAACCCTGAAATGTTGGTTGTCTATCTTTATCTCTGCTATATAAACTATGCTGTTTGACCTGCTGAGTTTCTCCAGCATTCTATTTACTTCAATCACTGCATCTCCAGACTTTTGTGTTACTCCCCTCAAACCTTTTCTCTCTCACCCTCTTTTCAAATATTCTCCGCCCCTTTTTACCAGTTCTTTGTCTTTTAAAAAATATTTTGATTCAATGAGAATCTCTCAAGATTAAAAAAAAAAATTCCAATTAGAGGACTGTTTTCCCCAAATGTAAGCAATCATTATTCACTGATGTCTTGTGCAAACAACTAGTTATTAAATTACCAAGATATCTCTGCACTTAGTGGCCAAACGCAAAGATAAAACCTTTGAAGTATAAATTTGTATTTAATTTTATCAGTTGTGTAAATGTTGCTGTTCACATATACTAATGGAAAATTTTTCAAAGATTATAAAATCAGGATGTTTTTCTTAAAAATTTGAACAGGGATTTTGGGGGTGCAAAGTGTCAAGTTTGTCATCTGATTGTACAAGTACAACCTGATGAAATGGAGTTCTCTGGTCCTCAGTGCAAAACACTCATACATTCAAACATAATTTACATACATACAGACAAACAATACATATGCAGGACAATTATTTCATCTATACAAATAAGTATTGTTTCATGGATATGAGAGTGTCAGTTGGTTAGTGTGAGCAGTTCTTTTGGTTGTTCAGCTCATAAAAAGCTGTTCCTCAGTCTGGTGGTGCTGGCTCTGATACTCCTGTATCTCTTCCCCAAAGGGAGCAGCTGAAAGATGCTGTGTGCAGGGTGGAAGGGATCTTCAGTGATTTTGCATGCCCTCTTCAGACAATGATCCCAGTAGATCACATCAATAAGGAGGAGGGAGACTCCATTGATATCTTCCACTCTTATGGTCCTGTGGATTGACTTCCAATCTATTTCTCTGCAACAACTATAGCACAGTGTGATGCAACTGGCCAGAACTCTTGATAGAGCTCCTATAGGTTGCCTGCATCAGTCTTCTCAGTAAGTGTAGTTGCTGTGCTTTCCTGACAAGTTTTCTCACACGACCAAAGGATCTGCTCACACGAAACATCTGAGACTCATTAATACAAAACAATTTTTATTTTTATAAATATAATTTATCTGTATGTGTGTTGTGTCTGCATGTTTTTTGCACTGAGGACCAGAGAATGCTGTTTTGTTGTGTTGTACTTATACAATCAAATGACAATAAATTTGAAGTCGGGAGATGTCCACAATCGGTCACTGGTTAAGTGAACTCCAAAGAACTTGGTTCTCTCTGCTACAGAACTGTTGATGTGTAATGGAGGGTGGCCATTCCTGGTCCTCTTGAAGTCCATGATTATCTTCATCTTGTCCACATCGAGACTCAGGCTGTTACTCTCACACCATTTCATGAGATTTTCCATCGCTGAAGTGCGACTCATTGTTTTGCAAAAGACATCTAGTATCAACAAGAGAAAAGCACAAAAGTCTGCAGACATCGTGACTGAAGAAAAAAGAAAAAAAACTACTTTTAGGTAGCCAGAGTACCTGACTGTAAAGCTGCCTATTCTACTCCAATGCGGCTGTCAGGTGCCCCCCTTCAAGTGGAGAATCTGGCCAGGAGGAGCACTTCTCTGGCCTGTGGTACCTGAAAGCAGCACCAGGCAAAGCGGTTCGCTGCTTTCAGGTGCCTAGCAGTCCCCGCTGCCTGACAGTCCCCCAGCATGGGACTACGGGGCTGGGGAGGCCGGTGTGGGATGTCAGGGCTGGACGGCCCGCACCGGGGTGGTGGGGGGCTGTCAGAAGGCTGCCCCAAATCAGGAGCCGGCGTCTGCTCCGTGGCACCTCTCCCCGTTTTGGACCTTTCAGGTGGCAGAACATTCTCCAGGCGATTCCACCTGAAAGCGGCTAAAGCTGGGGAAACTCAGCAGGTCAAACAGCATACTTTATAAAGCAAAAGATGATAGATGGTCAAAGTTTTGGGCTTGATAGAGCTCCCAAATCCCTATTCAAATCTTTTAGGACCATATCCTGATTTTATCTTTGAAAAATCATTTACTTTTCCAGCAGTATATAATGTGAACAGCAACATTTATTAAGAATTAATATAAATGTGTCAACATGCAGCAGTCTTCAAATATGAGATGAAGTCTCGAGCCCTCCACGTTGGTTGTGCATCATCATCTTTAATCAGTACCTGCTTAGATTCCTCAGCTTTGAGTTTTCACTTTCATATCTCCGGATCGTATCTATCCCCCCCCCCCCAAAAAAAAGAATGACGGGACTTCCACAAGTTGCGGTCACGTGCTCTGTCTGGATTTCCCCCAGCCTTGTCCCGTGATGCACAGGGGGAGTCAGGTCGCCCCGCCCTCTCGACGGCGGCGCGCGCGTTACGTGACCCGCGCACGCTCGCACCCTCTCTCTCTCTCTCCCCCACCCCTCCCACCCGGTGACCAGCTGTGCTCCTTCGGGGGGGCTGGTTCCTAAAATGGCGTCCGCCTGATTTCCGCCGCTGCCTGCCCGACCGCCTCGCCCCCCCCCCCCACCCACCCCCTCAACCTCTTCACCGACTTCCAATCGTCTCTGCATTTTTTTTCTTTTGCACGGCGATTGATTCGATGGGCGTTCACAAGCGGCCACGGGGGAAGGCGGCCCGTATGTGGCGGTTGGAGGGCTGGTTTTAGATTGTCTTCCTCCCCGCCGAGGCTATAATTTCCCCCCCCCCCCCAACCCCCTTCCAAGTTGCCTGGATGTCCAAGATGGCTCGGGGCCTCGGACGGCACTGAAGGTAAGCGAAGCCCCCCCACTTGTCAGAGCTGAAGCAGTAAACCGGAGTGACGGGGTCTGATGAGGACCCAGGCCGCGGCCCAACTCCACTGCCCCTCCGGCCCTCTCTTTTCCCCTCCCCCTCCCCAGCTGATTCCTACACCTTATCCACCCCCCACCCACCCCACTCCTCCTTTTCCCAAACCCCCCACTCTGGGAATTAGTCTGGAGGGTCTGATCCTCGGAGAGGGAGGGGAGGGGAGGGGGGGTGGTGTGGAGTAGGGGGGTGGTGTGGAGTGGGTGGGTGGGGGGGTGCTGTGGAGTGGGGGGGGTGGTGTGGAGTGGGGGGGGGGAAGCACTTTTGTCAGGTCGGGTGTGGGTGCATTCGGTCAGGTGGCGGATGAAATTCCGTGCTGGTTTCTCCATCCGCGAGAAAACATTTCGAGTAAATGCGACGTCACGTCGGCCGAACCCTTTTGTTCAAACCGGTGTCGAAGTGGGTCTACGTTCAGCAGCACTCGGCATTCCGGGAGGAGTTGTCTCTCCCCCCCACCCCGACCAAGAGCCGAGAAGAACTACAGACCCATTAATAAAGATGTCCGTCAAGCGTCAGGATCGTTGGCAGCAGTAGGATAAACGGTGACTTGTTCTTGGGAGAAGGGACGCACGGACGATCAGGCCCCCCCCCCCCCACTTCTTAAGTTCTAGACATAACGTGGCTTTTTTTACATATATTATTGGAATTGTATCTTGCTCAGTCTTCACTATAAATGCTACTGACAAAATGGGATCTGCCGCTCGGCCTCCTGAACATGGACATGGTGTGTTGAGGCAAGCCATTGACTTCGGGGGGTCCATTTTCTTGAAGCAAATACTGAATATAACATATCAACGGGTTTTGGGTTAGTGGATTAGTGCTCTGATCACCGTCTATACTTGCCACAGCCATGTATCTGGTTTTAGTTGAGATTTGAAATGCGAGATCAAACTTTTTGTATTGTATGGGGATATTGCTGATGAATACAAAATGTCTTCTTGTATTCCTAACTTTTTGAATTCATTAGAGTATTTGGAAATAACCTAAATTTAATGGAATGTTTGATAATTAGTCGTGTTCTTAATAGGCACTTTTGTTGATGCAGTATTGTAGCTTTTATGGTGTCACAATTCCAACGTGAGCCAAAGAGAAGATGCCCAGAATAAGAAAAGAGAATGGATTCTTGTTAAAGAATGGGTTTTGTCAGCTTATTCTGCAGTTGTCCTCAATTGCCACACTTCCTGAAAGCTGTTGAAATATAGATGTTTTGAAATGCTTAAAATCATTGATTAAAGTCATTCTATTTTAGAACTGAACCATAATTTTGAGCCATGAAGTAATTTATTAAAATTTCTAAGACTTTACTAAAAGTAATTAATGATCTATATAGATGAAATATGCTCTGATTCCTTGTGACTTGAGTTTTAGCATTTCATACAGAAACAGAATAAATGTATTTATAGTCTGAAACATTTTGATCTTTCTGAATCATCTGAAACAGAACCCATAAGTAGTAAAATAGTTCCCATTTTTGTTTGTAAAAGGCTACATGGTAAATACCTCAAGTTAACTACAATATGAAATTGAAATTCGTAACATCTGGTATGAAGTTAATTTCTGGAATTCTGGTTCTCATTTTTTAATGCTACTTTGTAGGTGACGATGTTTCCCCTTTATACAAGAACCTGATATTAACGAGACTTCAGAAACTGATAGTAAAACAATAAATGTCATTCATAATCCATTCAAAAGTTTGTGTTAAAATTTTTAAAAAAACACAATGGTGGAGAAACTAAGCAGGTCAAACAGTGCCCTTTGCATTGCAATTGTTAAAAATAAATAACTAATGTTTTAGGCTTGAGCTGTTGATCAAGGGATGGGAAAATGTTGACAGGCATCTGAATAAAAAAAATGGGGGAGGCATGGTTGCAAATGCAGGAGGTAATAAGTGAGGGAGGGAACATCAGCAAATGATAAGTGGAGGAGGGAAGGAACATCAGCAAACAAGCAAAATACATAACCAATGTTTCAGGCTTGAGCTGTTGATCAAGGGATGGAAAAATGTTGGCAGGCATCTGAATAAAAGAATGGGGGGAAGCATGCTTGCAAAGGCAGAAGGTAATAAGTGGAGGAGGGAGGGAACATCAGCAAACAAAGGGAGGAGGGATGGCTGGGTAAATCAAGAGGTAGGGGAAGGAGGAGAGCAGGTTAGCAGAAACTGGAAAAGTAGATCTGGCTGGAGAGTGCCCAGATGGAACATCAGGTGTTGGTCCTCCAATTTACAGATGATCTTGGTGGGATAGTACATGTCCATGGACAGACATGAATATGGGAGTGTGACACAGAAATTAAATGGTTGACTACTGGGAGGTCTCTGTCTCTAGTGTGGATGGAGTGAAGATGCTTAGCAAAGTGATCTCCCAGTCTCTGCCCAGTCACTCCAATGTAGAAAAGGCCACAAAGGGAGCACTGGATGCAGTAAATCAATTCTGCAGATACACACGTGAAGTGTTGGTTCACTTGAAAGGCCTGTTTGGGGCCCCAGACTGTGGTGAGGGAGGAGGTGTGGGCACAAGTGTGGCACCTCCTGTGGCCACCAGGAAGGTGCTGGGGGGGAGGGGGGCAATTGATGGGGAGAGATGGGTGCATGGCGGAATCACAGTTGTTCCGATGGAAGGTAGAGAGGGGAGGAGGGGTGAAGATGTCTGGTAGTGGGATACTGTTGTAAGTGCTGGAAATTCTGCATAACGTTGGATGTGGATGTGGAGGCTGGTGGGGTAGGTGAGGACATAGGGGTTTCTGTTTTTTGCGTCTGGGAACAGAGGGGGCCAGGGCAAATGAGCAGGAAATGGAGGAGATGTGGGTGAGGGCTGAGGTGATGGTGTGGAAGAAGGCATATATTTCACAAGATCTGGACTGGAAGATTTCGACTTGGCAATAGATGTGGCAGAGACAAAGAAATTGAGGGAAGGGAATATAATCCTTTCACAGAACACAGTGTGGGGAAGTTTAGTCAAGGTAATTGGGAGAGTTAGTGGGTTTGTAATATGTCAGTGGAAAAGTTGTCTCCTGAGTTGGAGACAGAGATCTAGAAAGGGAAGAATGTTGTCAGAGATGGATCATGTGAATTTGAGATCAGGGTGGAAGTTGGCTGAGAAGTGAATGAAGTTGACAAGTTCATCATGGATGCATCAGGCAGCCCCGATTATAGACATCAATAGAACAGAGGAAGAAGTTTTTGTGTATCATCCATCTTCCATGTTATTCTGCAGATTGAATAATATGTTGGTTTCTGGAATGAAGAGCTTGCCTTGTGTGAAAGTTGATCAGAGTACTTAATCTAATCTAACTTCTAAGGCAAATTGTTCCTTATGTTTTACCTTGCATTTCTCCATGTTATATCAGCTGTAGGCTTTCTCATGTACCTTTGTGAATGTCTAAAGAGGGAGTCCTAAACTGACCCCTCTAAGTCTCCACTCGATATAAGCTTGTGGATGCAAAAATTATCAGTCATTACCTGCTTCATAATGCAGTGATATTTTTAGCTCAAGTTTGTCACTCCCTTAGATCCCAAGGGCCATTTATTGACCAATTACCATGTGGACTTGAACTAATCACCTCAGAATAGAATGCCACCATTGAATTGTGGCTGATTTTTTTTTTAAATAGCCTTCTGGACTGTTGTCTATTTAAAATATCTCACTGTTTCTTAACTTTGTCTATATACATGGGTTCATTATCGTACATTAATTGTAGTCTTTTTCTTTTCCCTTCTCGCATCCTTCCCATCACTATTTAATCATCTTAAAAACCTCATCAGTTCCTTGATCTATATCCAAGGAAGCATAGCCAAGTCAAAGGAACTCCTGTAAATCATCCACATTTTAAATCAAACATTCAATTTTAAGTGTAATATATTGTTGAAGATGGAAATAGCTTAAATGCTCCATGTACAGGGATGCAAAGCATGTACCTAGATAGTATTGTCCTCAAGAATTCAAATGTTAGTGTTGCACTTTGTTCTTGCAGCTTGCTTTATTTTATATCTCTTCCACTTGGTTGGCAAAGGCAAGTTAAGGCTATTTTCTTTTAATCTAATGCTGAGTCTCCTGAAGAGTTGGCTGTATGCAGTACATAGCAGACTTTCAATATCATTTGTAAATGTTAATTTTCCTTTTTTTTAATTTGTTATATTGCTCGTGTTCTGGTAGGAAATTTTTTTTTAAACTGAACAAGCCGTAAATCACGCTTGTAAGAGTTTTAATGTCAAATTAAAGAATTGGGTTGCTAAGCTAATATATATAATTTTCAAATCATATTTTTGTACAAGGGGTGATGCTCAATTAATCTAATTTACATAAACCAGACTGAGGATTACTAAAAGATAACACATGCGCAATATGTTTATTTGATTTGCATTCACTTTGTGTTTACTTATTTTCATTGGTGATGTACTGAAGAACACTTTGGCTGTTGCCATCACAGGGTTATTTTGAGTACGACTAATTTTAAATCTAATCAGAGGCAAGCACAATGTAGGAAGATTACCTGGTGTTTAGTGTTCTTTATAGTTTTAAAATAAAGCAGAATATTGTCAAATGAAAAGTATTTTGCAAAAGACCTTGTTACTTCCAGAATTCAAGGTATAAATAATACCTCATAATTTACAAATAAGATTTATAGTTTGCCCCAGTAGATTTTAAATTCATTCTGGAAAAAAAGTTCTTTCTGCAGGAAACATAGGAACATTCCAATAGTTAAAAAGATGACTCTGAAGTAAAATTTTGTGTAATATACACACATTATTCTCTGGTGAATTATAATTGCATTTCCACAAATTACAGGACTTCATTAATAACTCATCCTCTGAGCAATTTTGTATGGTGAGTTAGTACAAACTGTGACCAATATCAGTTGAGTTTGATGTAAAAGTACTGCAGATACTGGAAGTGAGCATAAAAGCATACTTTAAGAACTAATCCAGACAATGTTGAGAGAAACCCAAAGGTAATATTTTAAATTGGTGATCACCTGAGCTCAATGTCAATCTCACTTGTTTTTCCTCTCCCTGTCCAAAAAAAAAACGCTGTTACTTAACCATGGAATTTTCCAGTAGCATGCAGAATTTTGTTTTTTATTCCTATGTTTATAACCGCAGTTGGCATTTGTTTCTTCCCAACTTGAAAGCATAAACTGGTTCAGGTTTATAAAAGAATTGCTCTTAGAACTTTGAAATTTAGCAAATGTTTCCTTCTAGCACCTTTTAGTAAGCATTGAAATGTACAGTACAGCTCCAATGATCCCAAATGGTCAGAAACTTTTTTTCAGAGAAGTGGTTATTTTTTTAAAAACAGCCCAGTAACAACACCAAATCACTTGCATCAATGTTGAAACAACAACAAACAAGGAAAGGCTTCTTACAATATTAAAATAATGTTTAATTCTCACCAAAAAATATGCTGTCCACCGCCAATCATCGAGACCTCCGCAACCGTTCCCTGACACGAACCACCACTGCCGCTGATCACCACGGAGGCTTTCCCGGGCCAGTGGAACACTCGCGTGTCGACGGGCTCCTGTCTCCCCTGTAACTGGAGCTCCCGACACCCGAGTCACAACTCTGAATCCTCCATTAGGCCTACCACATACGCACACCAGGGAAGTAAGGCCGAGGGGACGACTTGGAGTCGACGTCCAGTGTGCCGGGGAGGGAATGCCACTGACCCAGAGTTCTCTCTCTTGCCCGGAGACCGCTCTCCTTGAAGACACCAGGACAGGGGATTCTTCCGACCTCTTGTGGCTGGGAGACAGTGGCACACAATTTGAGAGGGAGAGTTGGAGAGAAAAGTCAATAAGGAAAGGTAAAGAAGAAATGGAACAAGAGAGGGGAGGGAGTTACCTGAAACGAGAGCAATCATCATTCTAATTTCATGTCGAGGAATTTTTTTTTTATATAATTTCAACCTCTGCGGTCAGTTCAACTTCAAAAAAAATTGGATTAATAAGTATTTCTGATTTGTATTGGATATCCTCTTTTTTTTAATTGGATAAGTGAGGATTTTGGAGAATCCCAATTTCAGATAATTGGAGTTGTACTGTATAAACATTTAACAAGATTGCTTCTGGTCACATGAATCCAGTAGTTTGGGTTAATTTTAACCCACCTAATGTTTTAAAGGTCTTATTGGAATATTAGCAAATAGTTTGATTTTATTTAATGTCATCTTGTAAATGATGGAAGTTCATTTCTGGGGACTGTTGAGTTTATTATCAGACTGCATCTGTTCTTGGGGTGCAGTATTAGTCAGGATGAAAATGAGACAGGAGTTAACATTTTTGTGGTGCATATATATTGTCACAGATCTTTTCAACTGTTTTCCCCTTCCCCTACCACTCTTGCTGGAAATGGCAAAGCTGATGTGTGGATTTCTAATTGCAAAGTTCAAGCCACCAAAGCAAATGAGGCTAATGTTAATTCGCTCTTTAGTTTCTAATTCAATAAATCAGTTTTTTTTCTAAATATAATTTTGATCCAAAATAAAAGCAGAAAATGCTGGAAATGAACAAATTTGAGCTCTATGTATGAAGAAAGTTAATGTTTCATTTCAGTGACCTATCATTTGACTGTTCTAATGATAATTCCTTGATCGGAAACTTGTTCTCTATGTAGACGCTGCCTGGCTTACTGAATGTTTTCCACTCTTTCTATTTCCTTTTCACATTTCCAGTACATGTAAGATTTTGCTTTTGATCAAAATTTTATCCAACTTTCTGCATCTCTGGTTCGGGTTCAGTGGTTTTTAGCTCTTCGATATTATTTTTTTTTGTCTTTGTTTGCAATATCTATCCTATAATTCAGCAAGCAGTTTTTTCAGCTTGAACCTACTACTGTCCTCTCCTTGCTTCCCTCTATTGTTGCTGGTAATGCCTTCATTTGGCTCTATCCTTCATACCAAACTCTCTTCATCCTCAAAGGTTTGTTTCACCATCAAGCTTTCAAGCATCTTTTTCACTTAGTTTTTAGTGTTTATTTGAGAACTTAAGAAATGGAAGCAAGAATAGTCTTTATTGCCCTTTGACCTTCTGCAAAGAATGTAGCTGTAAAAATTAGAAGTGTAAAACACTAAAAGTCTGCAGATACCTTGATTGAAGTAAAAACACAATGCTAGAAAAACTCCGCAGGTCCAACTGCGTACTATAACAAAGATAAAGAATTTGACTGATTGGATGCCTTGTCCACTTCTCTACTTTATCACTAAACCTGTTTATCTCACCATTCAATATTCCCAAGAACTCGAGATCCAGAACAAATTGTAGAATTTTAAATTTGCAGTCATCTATGAAAGGAAACTTGGTCTTGATATACCTGGTTCTGGACAGTTGAGCTAGTGGAAATTGCCTCATGGCATCAACCTTATCAGTGCTTTGCAGAATGTTTTATGCCTTATTCATGTTTATCTAAACTCCAGTGAAGAATGGGAGGTGGTTTGGACTGTGGTTGCACTAATTTAATGCAAATTAACATGAAAACTCAAATCAGGAAATGATGAGGTCACTTGTCTAACTGATTTTCATTGAATTCATGCTTAGTCATTTTGAATTGTACTTATCCCATTTCTGTAAACCTCAATTAATTTGGTGCCAAAATAGCTTGATTAAATTCTACATTGACAGTCCTCAAGAGTAGAGAATAACAAATATTTTTAACTCTCTGCACATTTTAAAAAAGACACGTGATCAAAGTCTTGGTTCTGAGGTGGGTTTCTACTAGTTAGGTGAGGTGCACTCTAGCATTTATCTGGTGATAACTTAGAGTGTCTCCAAGTTGGGAGGCAAATAATCTATGATCATCTGTTTCAAATTTACAAACTCGCACAGCTACATGGATTAATACCTTTTCTCACTCTCTCTCTTGTAAGGACACTATCCTTTACTCCCAAATCCTCCAAAGCATCTATCTGTTGCCAAGATGAGGTCTCCCATTTCAAAACATCCAAGATATCTTTTTTCTATAGTAAATATAGATTCTTAATCCCCTTTCACTCCCCCCCCACAACTGTTATTGATTAGACCTGTACCCATAATTCCTACATTTTATGCTCTTGCACTCTTATCCCACCTCTCTACAGACAAAGCCTAACAGTCCCTTTTGTCTTTACTTTCCTTCCCACCATCTCTGCTTCTGACATTACCTTTCAACACAGTCCCACCACCAGCCACTTCCCACTCCTCTGCTTTTTTTTCAAAGATAAGTCTCTCTGAGATTCTCTGGTCCTCTCTTCCCACTATAATTGGAGAAAGTTCACAACTTGTCCCTGCATCTTCCTACTTGTGTCCATCAAGGGCCACAGATATCCAGGTGAGATAAGCCTCTTCTACCTCATTACATTGGGTGACCGCTTTGCTGTCCTCCTGCATTCTCTCTGTTGGTCCATTTCAGCACTTACAATTTGTCAATCATTTCAATTTCTTGCAAGATTCTTCCAGTTTTTGGGCTCATCCATTGTGAAGATGAAGCCAATCATGAGCATGAGGAACAGTACATCATATTCCTCCTGGCCAGCTTTTAACCCAATAGCATGAACATTGATTTTCTTTTTCTAATTTTAGTCTTTCTTTCCCCCACCAGTCTATCTGTTCCCACTATTTCCATTTATTTATCTATTTCTTCAACAGATTAGTGGTCAATTTCAGCAAGTCTCGTCTCAGTTTATAAACTGTTGATTTTGTTGACATATTTGTGAGCAGAAAACTTCAGGAAGGTAAAATGGGGTCTGGGGTGAAAATGCAATATAAAGACTTCAAATATGTTGACTTTTTTTATAATTTGTCTACTTCCTAACTACTTGTCTGGTTATGCTTGTAAATTCAGAAGAAAAATGGTGTAATTGAAGCCCTTTCTTTGTATAACTGGGTTTTATAATTTCTTTAAGACTGCAGAAGTTGATTAGAAGAGATGAGAAGAGATGTGACGGGAGTGTGGCTTTCAGATCACTGAAGCCTTTACTGTTGCTTCGCACCTTGGGTAAGTATAAGGTTTTGGAAGAATATTTGTTTGAATATTGGAAGTTTGAATGTAAATTTCTTCAATAGAATTCCTTTTGCAATACAATTGAATCCCTTGTCCTATGTCAGATAAATTTTAGTTTTGGATAACTAGTCTTTTTTTTTAAAACAGCCCAGCATCAATAGCAAATCATTTGTATCAATGTTTAAACAGCATTAAAATAATGTTTAATTCTCACCCCCAAAAAAAGCTGGCCACAAAGCAGCTGCCTATCATTGAGAGATCCCAACTGCCACCGCTGATCCCCAACATGTCCCCATAGCTACTGCTGATCCCCAGGGAGACTTCCTGGACCAGTGGAGGACACACGGATGAGTAGCGAGCTCCTGTCTCTGGTCACCGGAGCTCCCGTCGGTGAGTCCTCCCATAGGCTTAGGGAAGTCCGGTGTACATGTGCGGTAGTAGGCCAAGGGGAGGGTTCGGAGCCGGCGTTAGGAGCTCCGCTGTGCCCAGGAGGGAAGTGGAGGGAATGTCACTGAGCCAGATGTCCCGTCCCCTTGATGATGCTGGGACAAGGGATTCTTCCAACCGCTTGTGGCTGGGAGACAATGGCACGCAGTTTGATAGGGAAAACTGCAGAAAAAAGTCAATAGGGGAAGGTAAAGAAAAAATGGAGAGAGAGAGGGGTGGGAGTTACCCAAATGAGGACAATCATTGTTCTAATTTCATGTTGAGTGACTTTTTTTCAACCTGTGAGGTCAGTTCAGCACTGAAAAAATTTCGGATAAATTAGAATTTCTGATTTGTTTCAGATATCCTCATTTATCTGAATTTTGTTTTTAAATTTGGATAAATGAGGATTTTGGATAATCGGAATTTTGCTGTGTCTTAAATATCTTTGGCTTGGCTTCGCGGACGAAGATTTATGGAGGGGGTAAAAAGTCCACGTCAGCTGCAGGCTCGTTTGTGGCTGACAAGTCCGATGCGGGACAGGCAGACACGATTGCAGCGGTTGCAAGGGAAAATTGGTTGGTTGGGGTTGGGTGTTGGGTTTTTCCTCCTTTGCCTTTTGTCAGTGAGGTGGGCTCTGCGGTCTTCTTCAAAGGAGGTTGCTGCCCGCCAAACTGTGAGGCGCCAAGATGCACGGTTTGAGGCGTTATCAGCCCACTGGCGGTGGTCAATGTGGCAGGCACCAAGAGATTTCTTTAGGCAGTCCTTGTACCTTTTCTTTGGTGCACCTCTGTCACGGTGGCCAGTGGAGAGCTCGCCATATAACACGATCTTGGGAAGGCGATGGTCCTCCATTCTGGAGACGTGACCCACCCAGCGCAGTTGGATCTTCAGCAGCGTGGACTCGATGCTGTCGACCTCTGCCATCTCGAGTACCTCGACGTTAGGGGTGTGAGCGCTCCAATGGATGTTGAGGATGGAGCGGAGACAACGCTGGTGGAAGCGTTCTAGGAGCCGTAGGTGGTGCCGGTAGAGGACCCATGATTCGGAGCCGAACAGGAGTGTGGGTATGACAACGGCTCTGTATACGCTTATCTTTGTGAGGTCTTAAATATAATCTCAGTCTAATTTCATTTGTTTTCTGGAAATTGGCATTTGACAATTTTTAAATATTAACTATCATTTATGTAAAATAATAGTAAATTTACAACATAGGAATCCAATTAGCTATTTGTAATCCTGGGAATCGAAAAAGAATGAGCCTAATACAGTACTATTTTCCAGCACTGTTCAGATTCTTCAAAATACTTTTAAAATATGGTGAGGGTTTCTGTTTCTAACTGTTCTTGTGATTTCCCCTATGATCTTCTGAAAATATTTTCTTCATCTTCCTCTAATCTTTCCTTTAAATCTTTACTTTAAATGTTTGAACTTCTCAGTTGACAGAAATAATTCCTCATTTTCATAATATTTGGCCTTCACAGTTTTAACCACCATAATTTCCCTTGAGCCATCTTTATTTATAGAAAATATAGCCTGTCCATTTTTTTCTTGTTTCTAAAATTTACTCCTCCTGGCATCTCTCTGCATCTTCTCAGATATAACACTTCGCATAAAAAGCATTATAGTATCACCCCATTCCTTTTTAACATCTTTGCTTTTATAAATATAAAACTTTATTTCCTCAGTCAATTACCTGATACTTTTTTTTAAAACCATCTTGTCTGTTTGCTCTTTTCTTTTGTCATGTCTCTAAGTTCCAAGATTACTATGCCTCTGCCTGCCTCCGTATTGCCTTGAGAATAATTAAGCAAAATCAGACCAGCATCTTTCCACTAAATCCACCTTCTAAGGGAACCTTGCAATCCTGATTGCATTGTGCAAGCAATTGCAGGCTGGAGAGTTATTGAGAGATTAACCTCTGTTGTTGTAACATGTTGACACTTGGTCATCTTACAAAATGTCTTGGAAGTGTACATTTGGAATTGTTTTTGACATGCATGGAGTTTATATTTTTTTGTGATGATGTTCATTTGTTACAAGATCAAACCAGCAACCATAAAGAAGGCGTATCGCACAGGGGTAAAGATGAACAATTACTTGATTAACAAAAATTCACCTTCAAACTTTAATTCAAAATTCCCCCCTTTTATAACAATGACCACTGATTACTATGCAAATTTCTACAACAGTGTAAAACTAATAAATTCCCCAGCCTAAATATAACATATGTAATTAAAGTCTAAGTTATATTTCCAACCAGCCCACAGAAAAACTTAGACACAAAACACACAAGACTCA
This sequence comes from Narcine bancroftii, assembly GCF_036971445.1. Lineage (NCBI taxonomy): Eukaryota > Metazoa > Chordata > Chondrichthyes > Torpediniformes > Narcinidae > Narcine > Narcine bancroftii. Next base: position 17,073,558 of record NC_091477.1, read on the forward strand.
CAAAACTTCGATCTCAACCGAAGCAAAGATCAGAAACCAAATTCAGTTTGTTTGGTAAACTGAAGCCAAAAGATCTTTGTGAGAGAGAGAGAGCACAAAATTCGAAGTTGTCTTCTTGTGTTGCTTGCAGAGAGAGGAACCACTGGCCTGGTCCGGATCCATCTGGTTGCCTTCGGAATGTTCATCCTTTTTGAAATCCTAACATTCTAAACTGTCTTCCAGACCATGACTCGTGCTCTGGGCCTCCTTCCACTCCACAGCATCCCCAGTGGTGATTTATTGTCCAAGTCCAGAGATTTTTAGATTATTTTCTGCACATGCTCAGTCCATCTCCCACTCTCTCAGCAGTCCACCTTCACCTTGGCTCTTTAAGGCAAACTGTCACTTTTTAACACAAAACTACACAACACATAGGCCAATACACAACACAAAACTCTGTTACGCATTCAAAACAGATTTTTAATACTGTTAATATTGTTAATAAAAATAACAAAGAGCAATCAGGAAGCAGAAAAACAATTGAATTGCAAGCCTACTTATGGCCTGAGAAATTTGGGCACAACAGATCCTCAATTTAAAAATTGCTAAGCAAAATGTAAAAGAAGCCTGGGCAGAGATGAATATTTTTCATTGCAATGAAAACTAGATCTGTAAATTGAAGACTTGTACCTTAAAGTAAATGATGTAGTGAATGATGTACATAATTAAGGAATTTAGCTGTGTTACATTGACCTTGTGATCTTTTCAACAACTATATAATATTTGTTATTTGCTTTTGTTTTCTGTAATTTTATGCAAATCATTTTTCAAGATAGAAAACGTAGGTTTGCTATATTTCAAAAAAATGTTTTTGTTTGTCTTCCAACTTTTCTGTGTCGTAACCATGCAATCTGCATTCACAGTCTGAATTCAATTATAGTCCACAAAATAAAGCTGAAATCTTTCCAGAAAATCTTCAACTTTATTTGTAGTTTCTGGGTCAGTTTAGATTGACTAAAAGATGCAAGGTAATTGTAGTTACTGGGGGGGGAAAAAAAAAGACAAACTTTAGACTTTTGTGTGTTGTCATGCTTGGGATGGCACAGTTTGTGTAGCGGTTAGCACAATGCCTTTAAAATGCCAGTGATCAGGAATGGGGTTCGAATCTTGCACTGCCTTTCAGGTGTTTGTATGTTCTCCCTGTGTCTTCATGGGTTATCCCTGGAGGCTCTGGTTTCCTCCCACTGTTAGCAATATACCAGGGGTAATTGGGTGGTACGGACTCATGGGCCGAAATCGTCTGATACCATGCTGCATGTCTAAATTTTTAAATGCTATGCAATGCATTTTCTCTGGGGAGGGGTTTTTGTAATTGAATTGGCTACTGCTGTTCATTAGCAATTTACTCTATAAGCATCTGTTCTCAAGTTTTGGCTTTCAATTATATTACTGAGTTTTAAATTTTACTTTGTAATTTGTCGGTCTGAAATTTCCTTTATTTTGACTTCTGTCTATGGCTTCCTAAAAGATCCAAGAAAATTCAATGCACTGGATGATCAACAAACATCTCATCTTCTGACTCAGTCTTCCTATCTTGAATTCATTAATTTCAAATAATCAGACATTCCAGTCTTGCACCTCTTGGCCAGCACTCAAATTTGTTTTTCTTTTGTCGTGTTTCAGGTATAATTAGTTATCTCCAATGTACGTCTTCTCTACTTAGTTAATGTGGTGCTTGAGGATTGGAATATTGCAAACATTACATTCTTCTTCAATTTTTGTTTTCTATTCCTTTCATAAGACAGGAAATCTCTTTGCAGTAATTCTTTTATTTATAATTTCTGAATTTTTCTTGACTGCTTTTCTGTCTTGAACAATTAGTGAAAGGACTCCCATTCTGGAGTGGATTCCTAGAGCATTTGAGAACCAATGACATTGCTGCGGCTCTGAGTTTGTATGTTGTCCAGAGTAGGCTAGAATGGTGAATTTTGTCTAAAATTTTATTCCACAATCCTTAACTTCACAGTTGTTTGATTTGAACTGTTGCAAGCTCTTGTTTTTCGTGAGTTTTTACTTTGGGGATTGGTTCAGGGTTCAAAACACTCATAGATTTCATAATAACATATTTCCAAGCATCTTAGCACCATTGAATCCAAACCATAAACTGAGTTAATGCTCTCAACTAAGAACCAGAACAATGGATTGTTTACCTAAGCAAAGACATCTGGCAAGAGAGAAGTAATTTGATTTTTGGGACATTGAAACAGAATTGAGTATCATCCGCAAGTCCATGTAAAGACACTGAAGTGAAATCTCGGTAGAAAATGGACACTTCTGCTGATTTTCCATTATAAAGGTCATTTTGATTGGCCCATGTCTAGTTTTTTTTAAAAGTAGGAGAATTGCTTCATTGGATCATGACGATGCTGATGGTTATGACATCTGACCCTTGCCTGGGTTTTTGGAAACATTACGGAAGTCACATGTTTTGTTTCCCCTACGCAAGGAAGAGGGGAGTTGTGACAATCCTTCATAGGAAAGAACATTTCTCTGGAAGCAACTCAACAAGGATTCATGAGGTTTGAGCAGTCTATTCGGTCAGTGTCCCACCTCCTTAATAACTTATGAGCATCAGTTTAAAAGTTCTGAGTTTCAACACAGAATTTCTAATACTGAACTTTGGGTACTGACTTTCTAGAATTGTGCCTAAGCTTTAATGGGTTGGGTAACACAGACACCCATAGTTGGGGTGAAGTTTAAATTTAAGTAAGATGTTCCATTATTAGTAATTATTAATAAATATATTATTTCAAAAATAACATTGTCTTGCTGAATTTCTATTGATGTTGGTCTGAGACATAACAGAACTTAGATCATGGGATTGTTAATTCAGGCTTCTGAGTTACTAATTGGAAATTTAACCATAGGGCGTGCCATCATTCCCTTATGTTGTCATTATAAATTGGACACTGGTTTCAAAGCTATAAACTCTAATCGGCACCAGATCAAGTTTAAGTCTTTCTTCATGTATTTTCTAATGTGATTTTGGATGTGTACCAGTTTAGTTAACACTTAAATTGGTTGAACTCCATACAAGGCTTTTACGTAGTTTTTTTTTCCAATCTAATCTTTGTCGCATAGGGTATTTGTGCCTACTTTCTTCTATTTCATATTTTGTATATTGATATTTTGTCTTGGACTGAAAGTAACATTCTTTCAGACCTGCAAAGAATAGATTGAGTATCTTTAAACAAAATCCCATGATTCTTAAGATTTTGACATTTTAATACTGTTGAATCCTCATTATAAAGAATTCAATCAACAGGAAACCCAAACAACTGGTTTTAAAAAATTTTGAGGTAATAATTAAATAAATTGAATTTAAGATAAGAATTTTTTTTAATGAAATAAAAGTTTTAAATTGTATATGTTCTCTGAAGCAAAACACAACCCATTGATAAAGATGGGAGGAAATATTCAGCCAGCAAGACTTTTATGAGACCACTCACCACAAATGTTAACTATTGCGATAATGGAAAAGCAAGAAAATGTATTCAGATGGTGTCTCAACACCACATTACTCAAAAGGACAGATATCTGTGAGTTTATTAAGAGAGAGAAATATTTTGCAAAACATTTTTGTTATGGGATATGCTCCAATGAGGGAACTAATTGTATCCTATACAAAAATCTTAAGAGAGAGTATATGGCAGAAGTAAACAGTTTGGAAATATTACAAAATTAGAAAAATGTATCGAAGAATAGGACTAAAAGAAGAATACAGACTACTGGAGAATAAAAAACTAAAATTACAAACATAGAACAACTAGAAAAACTAAAGAAAAATATTACAAGTTAGGCGAATTTGCACATAAAGGCAAGTTAAAACAGGAGTTATCAAGAGTAATAGTCTACAAAAACAGACAGATACTCTTATCATTTATTTCCTTTTGTGTATATGTTACCTTTTGACAATATTACACAAAATAATACAAATCAAAATTACTAGGAGACAAGAATGAAATGGAAGAATTTCTGTCAAATGTTGAACTTCTAAAACTAGGAGAGAGAAATGATAGAACATACACTCCCTTTACAAGAAAAGAATTTGAAAAAGCCCAGGAAACCCTACCGGCTAGTAAATCACTGGGGGAGGATGGATTCCCACCTGAGTTTTAAAGACAATTCAAAGAATTACTAATGCCCCTATTACTGGATGTTCTGGACCAAGCAGTAGAGACACAGACCCTCCCGGAATCATTTTTAAATGTTATTATTACAGTACTACCAAAAAAAGGGGATCCATTAAAAACTTTGTCATATAGACCAATTTTGCTGTTAAATGCTGATTACAAGATAGCAAAAGCATTGGCTAATAGATTAAGACAATATCTACCAAAACTGATACGTAAAACCAGGTAGGATTTGTTAAAGGAAGACATTCCTCAAATTGTCTAAGAAGTTTATTTACTGTAATCCATATGGCAAATTTTGAATGGAATCGAAGTATTACAGTCTACCTGGATGTGGAAAAAGCATTTGACTGTTTGGAATGGTCCTTACTATTTAAAACATTGGAAAAATTTGGCATAGGCAGAACATTTATAAACTGGATAAAAACGTATCATAAACAACAAGCTAAAATTATAACCAGTAGCCAGATGTCAGTGGTGTTTCGCTTGTGTGGATCAAGTAAACAGGAATAAACCCTGTCTCCAGCACTTTTTATACCAGCAATTGAACATAGCAGAGATGATAAGAAGGGATCCAGATATAAGGCTTCAAAATGGGACAAAATGAACAAAAAATTAGTCTATTTGCTGATGATGTGCTATTGTACCTATCAGACCCAGTTACATCTTTGGAAAAATTGCTAGACAATTTTATTGAAATAAGCAACAAGTTGACTAAATAACAAATTTCATTCATAAAAATAACACTGGCAGTAGCAAAAAATATGTATTGTGATCACTTGGAAGTCCTGCTCCCCTCTACTAGCAAGATGGACGGCAGAAATTAACAGCTATATACCTAGAAAAAAATAACGTATAATTTAAAGACTAAGTAGGGCACTTTTGTAAAGATCTGGCAGCCATACTTGGACCACATAAGGACCCAAAATATAGTAACAGAAAGGAATGTAAATATTGATGTATATACCCAAAAGTGATATCCCCAATTTTTATCTATATTTAAAAGATCTGTAAGCTCTGACAGTGTGCAGATCTGTATGTATGGAGGAAGGGAGGGAATATTTTATTTTTGGTGTTTTTTTAAGAAAAATTGAATATATTGTGTTAATGAAGATTTTATTATGTAAAATATTCAGAAAAGGTGGGAACAGTGGTCAGGTATGCAGTAATGGATGGGCATAGGCCAACCTTGATTAGCAGGTGATGCGACGCGGCGAGGTTCCAGGTGGAGAGGTCACGTGATCCTCTAGAATCCACACTACACTATTTAATATTTGCAGACCTCCATTCCCCATTGAAATCAGATGAGCTGTCAGATCCTGTACCAGATCTAATAAGTGGTATTAAGCGATTTTTTTTTTTTTTTTTTTTTTTTAATGAATGACATGGGATCTCAGCAAAAGTTCTTTTTTTTTAAATTGGTATGTGATAGGCAATTACATTATTATCTTGATAGCTGCATCTAATATGTTTCAGTTAGACAAGAAAGTGTGCAGATGCTGTGATTGTAGTTTAATACACAAAAGTGCTGGGGATAATCACCTGGTCATGCACTGTTCTTTATGGCTTTATTCTCTCGTGTGTTTCAGTCATGTTTGAATAGGTAAGGAAAAGACTGATTTCATTCTAATTATTTCCAAATATTTATTGATGAATAGGCTTTTTTATCTTTATATTGATGTAGCATTTGGTGAAAATAATAAATTGAAGGTTGCAAAAAATGTTCATGTGCCACCTGCATTTCTCTAAAAAGATGGATAGCTGGCTGTGGTTTCTCTTTACAGCATCATGAACCGTGAAGATAGAAATGTACTACGAATGAAAGAACGAGAGCGGAGGAATCAAGGAATTCAGCAGAATGAAGAGACTTTCCCTGGAAATTCCCCTCTCTTTGCTGAGCCGTATAAAGTACAGGTACAGTAAATATGGGTGAGCAAAGCTAATAATTATCCTTAAATAATTTAATGAGGACAAGATGCAGAGTGCCTTGTTGTTTTCCTTTATGATCCTGAATTGATTATTTTTGATAAAACCAAAACTGGAACTGACTGTTTCATATTTATCTACCAAAAATGCCCTGAAGTTTCTATACCCCTTGAGATGCTTAATATACAGTAGTTCAGTTAGAAGCAGTGATGTGTGGAGAAATTTAGTGATTTAAGGGCATCCTAGATTCTACAGGGATTAGAAATTGAAATCTTACCTGTGAGAATCTAATGAGAAATGTAACAAGTTCACTGCTTTGGCACCAACTATTTTTTTGTGTGCTGTAAATAACCTGTTTTAGGAAAGGGCCTCTTTTTCCTCTCTGCTTCCAATAATCCAGAGTTACAGCATCAAGGGCCATTGGCCATATCTTTTTTGTCCATTAACATAACTGCAAGTTAAAGTTGTTGGCTATACTTTAGAGAGCTTATCTCAAAACTGATTCTGAAACTGAAAGTAATGGCTGAATTTTCTTTTAAATTCTAAAAATATCTTTTAATAAACTCAAATGCCAAACCATTAGGCACATAAAGGGAGTGGATAAATTGAAAATCTGAACCAATTTTGAAAACTCGCATTAATTTGGATGTCCTGAGGGACAACCTCCAGTGTTGGAAGCTTGTGAATTTAATAATGAAGCACCAACTTCCTGTGTTTTCCCAACAGTTCCACTGCAAACATTAATGCAGGTTCAGCAATTTAATTTATTTCTGCGAGATGTGGCTTCAGCTTTATAAAGTGATATTTTTTTCTTTGCAGAAATTCCTTTCATTAAAGTCTGCAGATGGAAGTTAAGACCTGTAAATTCCTATTTACTCACCCTCAGGATTATAATTTCCTGAGTATGTCATGTTATAATGGCATTAGAATCGGAATTGAGCACTTGCAAATTTTAAATTGTGGTAAATTAAGGAGTTCAAGTTTGTAGTGTACATTACAAAACCTGATTGCACATGGAAATTTGCATTTCACCAAACTTTTTAAAATTGGACTGGAAAGCTTAAATCTACCAATTATTTTGCAAAGAGATTTTTCCAAACTTTCCTATTGTAATTTTTGAGAAATTGTTCCTCTTAAATAGTACAAATTTTTAGGACTTTTTAAACTTGCTCTGGCTTGATTTTTTTTTTGGAACTGAAGGCTGGGTAAGGGAAAGGGCATCGGTGCTGGCTGGGAGAATAGTTCAAAAACAATCTAAACAGGATTCCTGAGAAATTTCAAATAATGAAGTGGCAATGTTTGCGTTCTACGCAGTTACTTGAATATTCCACTTTGAACACAGTGCTCTGACACAAAATTTTGAATTTCTGTTTGTTATTGTAAACAATATCATTGCTCTTAAACTATCAATTCTATCAACAATGTTTCTGTTATTAAAAGCCATGCCAACCCATTAATGATTATTATATTTGAGCCTTCATCTCCCTTAAATATGACAGCTTTATTTGAAATTAAGGTATTGATACTTACTCTTGTCATAGTCATTATTCACAATGGCCATTGTTGCACTCACAGTCAGCTAAAACATCTTTTTTTAAACAGGGACGAACTGAAGATAAACTTTCTAGCAGAATCCAGAGCATGTTGGGAAACTATGATGAAATGAAAGACTTGATAGGAGACAGATCTCTTCAGAAATCCTTTGATATACCCAAAGGAACAGTTCCATCAACTACTGATGAAAAATCTGATCAAGCTTTCTTTGCTGAACATAGACATAGTGCATCTCACCAAAGCAATAAGTGGACTCCAGTGGGTCCAGCAACTTCTGCCCCTAGTACTTCATCGCAGCCACAAAAGAGATCAAGTTCGGCTTTGCAGAGCAGCCATGGCAGTAGCCAAAGACATGGTGGTAGCAGCAGCAGTACTGGAAGTGGCAGTAGCCAGAGACATGACCGTGATTCATACAGTAGCAACCGTAAGAGAAGTGGGCAACATGGATCTGAGCATTCAAAGTCCCATTCAGTCAGTCCAGCAAAGCCTCCTGCAGTTTCTTCATCTTTAAGCTCTAGTCATTCCAGGTCTCAAGGAAGTGATCACCATAGCAAAGAGCGCCATCGATCAAAATCTCCCCGAGACCTGGATGCCACCTGGGACTCCCCGTCACGCATTCATACATTTCCTGCTAGTGGGCAGCATACTTCACAATCTTTCACTCCTGCATTAATGTCCAAACCCAGCTCAATGTTACAGAAGCCCACTGCATATGTAAGGCCCATGGATGGACAAGATCAAGCCCCTAATGAATCAGTGGAGCCAAAAATTCCTTCTGAGCATTATGGTAACCAGACTCATGGTAGCAGTCTGGCAGAAATGAAGTCTGGCAACAAAGTACTACTTTCAAAACTAAAAATTCCATCTCAACCAGTGGAGGTAAGCAAGTTGTCTAAATTTTTGATGCTGTAGAGTAATGTTCTATGCTGAAGTTTCTCCACAGCTTTGTGAAATAACTTAGAATGGTTTAAATGATTTTTATTCATTCTGAAGTTAGATATTTAAATGTTATTAATGTACCATCTAGATGTCATAGCTTGTCTAAAATATAAATTCACCTAGTGAATTTCAAAACCTCAAACAGATGTGTTTCATGTGCCATTTCCTTCCCGTCCTTCCTGTTCACTAGGGCCTCCATTTAACCTTGCCTGGTACATACATTATGGAGTGTAAGATCTTTTTATTTAAAGTCACTGTTGTATTGATAGAAATGATGTGCAATTTATCCAGATAGTCTGGCACAACCAAAATTTGTGTGCTAGATTATAGAGGTTTAAAGTAGTGCTATTAGTTAAAAAAAAATATATATATAAAACAGTTAACCCTCGAGGTACTATCTCAGTCAAGCAGCTGGGTTATTATCTTATAAACTATTAAATAAAGGGACCATTTAAGTTCAAGTACATCTTCCATCAAATTTAGAATTAAAATTTTAGAAGTTGTATAATAATGTCAACCTTGTACCCATTTCACAATCACAAAATGAAATAACCACACAAGTCATTGTTATGTTCTTTTTAATATTGCTTCGACCAATTCAAGGTTAAAGTGTGCACCCCAGACTTGGCTATTGATTAATGCTTGTTCTATTGATTACACCACCACAATTATTTGAAAATTAACTGACTTTTTTTGAGCTGTAATATGAAGCTGTTACTTGTTTGCACAATATACTTTCTCATCAGAATTTTTTTTTTAAGTTTGTTTTCCAAGTAAATATTGATGCAATCAGCTAATGTCATGACAGGAAAGATCTGTAGTAAGAAAGATACAGTAAATTATTCCTTTGGTTATGCTCAGTTCAGAATTTATTCAAAGTTATTAAAGAAATAGAAAACTGACTCAATATATAAAACTGATTCTTGCTGAAACTAAGTGTTCTGTACTGCACAATATTAAATTACTTTTGGAATTAACAGTATTAATTGCTATAGTCAAGTAAAAAACCAGTTTCAAAAGAAAATTCTAAAATAGTTGATTGGATGGACTACTGTACAGTATATTCTGGCATCTGTGGAAAATTAGGGGTGAAAGTTGCATGGACTTCCCAGTTGCTTGAGAATTTCTCCAAAAAAGTTATTACTGCACATCATGTGGTAGTATTCTGTATCAGCCTTTCATTTTTTTTTACCTTGTTAAGTAATGTTTTAAAGAAACTGTATCAAAGTACATCCAAAATCAATCTTATCACTGTACTCATCGTCACACAAAGCGCTAAATCTTCAGAGAATGTTACAACTGAACAATCTGTAGCTGCACTGGTCTTGTGTCTATCATTAGGGTTAGTAACCTACAAATGGCTTTTCACATTTGTTTTGCATTTCAAAAAAAAGTTATGAAATTGCTTAATATTCTCAGAAATGTTTGCCATTGGAGAAAAATTCCAGATGCATAAAAAAATGATAAATACGTTCACTATATTTTGTAAATAAATGATTGCTTTCAAGTGACTGAATAAAGAATGAGCAAGGATTAACATGGAGATCTGGTAAAGAACAAATCCAAAGTTGGAACTTGACAGTGGAGTAGGCTGAAATTTTCTTTTAAAATTATTTTTATTGAGTTTTCTTATGAAACAAAAACATTGCAAGTCCATATAAACTAAATATATTATACATTTAGATTGGTATCATATTATATGGAGATAATATACATGGATGCTATTCCAATCCATACATATATTGAGTAATATACGAAGGAAAGAAAAACTAAAGGAAAAAAATGTTGGTTCTGATAATCTGACCCCCAGCTACCAACCAAGGTTGAAATTAGTATTCCAAGGAGACTTGAAATAGAGCAACGGCCTCTAGAGATCCAACCAAACACCCCCATTTACTGCATCCCCGCACCTTGATCATTCCAATTGTGAAATTAAGCCATAAATGGACCCTGTCTTATCAAAAGAGATCTTAATATTTTTGATATTATGTATGATCTTTTCCAAACTTAGAAAGGACATGATATCCAGTAGGCATTGTCTATGGGTGGAAAGTCCCCTTTCTAATTCGGCAATATTCCTCTTCTAGCCAGTAATGTAGAAAATGCTAAGACCAGTCTTTGGTTTGATGCTAAATTTACGTTTACCCATCTCTGGAAAAGCCAAACATTGCAAATAACAGACATGGTTTTTGAATGATCCCAAAGATAACCGAAAATGTTCTGAAAATATCAGTCAATATTCTCGAAATTGGGACAAAAATTAAAACGTGTATCAAAGAGGCTCAAAACTTTTACATTTGTCACACATTGAGAGGATATCTGGGTAAATTTGAGTGAGCTTAATTTTAGAAAAGTGTATTCTATGCACCACTTTAAATTGATTCAAACTGCCCAATGCACAGAGATGAATCATGGGTAAAGGCCAAAATTTAAATCCATGTTAAGATCATTGTCCCATTCGGTTTTGATCCTGATTAAAGAGGCTCTTTTTAGATTCAACATTTTATAATAAAACCGATATACCTTTATGTACAAATTGTAATTCAAAAAGTTTGTTTATGAAATTCAGATCTGGAAGATGTGGAAATACTGAAAGTTGACAATAAATAAAATGTCTAATTTGATAGTACCTAAAAAAAAGTCTATTTGGCAGATGTCATCATCAGTTGTTGTAAAGTTGCTAAATTTTGTTGAATAAAAGGATACTTGAAAGTTTTAATTCCTAACTTCATAGCTTGCACCTAAATAGCAGGTTGAAATAAATGGTTAAATAGAACAGAACTAGTAAATATAAATCACAAAATTACAAAAGAAATTCCTGAATTGACTCCAAATCAATCTATATCATTATTAAATTCTTTGTTAATTTTGGAATAGATGGAGTTAAAGGTGAACCGAATACTGCCCATAAGAAGGTATTCTGAATGGTTTTCAATTCCATTTCAAAATGATTGATACAGTTATCTCTATTATCAAACTGTAACAACAATAACATATTCCTTATGTTCATAGCCCAGTAGTAAAATCTAAAATTAGATTATGACAGCCCTCCATCATTTCTTGTATTCTGAAGATAACTTTTATTTAATCTTGGTTTCATTCCTTGCCATAATGATTCCAAAGTGTCAAAGAAAGACTTAGAAATATATATTGGTAATGATTGAAATAAATATAAAAGTTTTGGTAAAATATTCATTTTAACAGAGTTATTAAGGCCTATCATAGTTAAAGAAAGAGAGTTTTGTTTTAGTTTGATTAAATAAAACTGCAAGTTTTCTGTAGAGGTTTTTAAATTTCTTATTTATCATAATACCTAAATATTTAAATTATTCTTTCTCTATTTTGCATGGAGATTTAGAGTATAAAGTAAGTGAGTCCTTTAATGGTAATTATTCACTCATGTAGATTAAGTTTATAACCTGCAAACTTATTCAAGTGTGTAAGTAACAACAATATCTTTGGTATAGATACCTCTGGAGTAGGCTGAAACTTTCAAATGAACAGAAAAATTATGTTTTTAAAAATGAGGGCATAGATCCTCCTCTCTTTCTGACAGTAAATTCCCATCTAAAACATTAAATGCTGTACTTTGGAAATGTTGCCTGGCCTGAATGTTTCCAAAATGTTCTCTTCCATGGCATCTAGCTATTTAGATGAGTATGTTGAAAGTAGTTTTATGTTCTTTGGTCAAATTATCAACCAGTAGACAACTTTGCAAATTATCAAAATAAGAATGGGTATTTATTAAAGTACTTGCAGGTATCAAGAAAAAATAGTAATTGTAAAACTTGTGGATTATATCTTCAGGCATGTAGCTTGTATTTTTGGCAGCTTTGTCTCTTTTAAGTTTTCTAAATATATTTTAAAATGTATTTTCTGAGGCCTGTTTGTAAGGACCAGCATCTATTGTCCATCTCAAATTTATTTGAGATAGTTGCTGTGAGACTTCTTGAATCAGTGTAGTCCAGGGGTAGCCAACCTTATAATTTTTAATCTTTAATTTAGACATACAGCGCGGTAACAGGCCATTTCAGGCCACGTGTACGTACCAGGAGTGTAGGTTAATTGCGTGCCACGGACCCATAGGCCAAAATGGCCTGTTACTGTGCTGTATGTCTAAATTAAAAATGTAAAATTAAAAGGTTGGCCACCCCTGCTGTAGTCCTTCTGGGAAAGGTACTCCCGCATTGCTGTTAGAGAGGAAATTCCAGGACTTATGCTCCACTATTGAAGGAACAATGACATATTTACAAGTCAGGATGATTTCAAAAACTTTTTTATAACTATAGAATGAAAATCAAAAACTAATAGATGGTTGAAACATCCTATAGGTTTACAGCATTTGTGGAAAAAGAAGCAGTTAACAGTAACTGGCCATCTTCCTCTCCCCTGGTCTGGCTTGATGAAGGGTTCTAGCTCAAAATATTGACCATTCTTTTTCTCCCAATTATGCTGCTCGACCTGTTGAGTTTCTCCACAGATTGTTGCTCCAGATTCCAGAATCAGTAGTCTCCTGTGAATCTCCATGCCTCTGATAGACTTTTGTGAATAATAGCATCGTTAATAGTTTAGTAGCAGTGACAGTGTGCAACAAGCTTAAATCGTTAAGATAAGAAAAAAATTACTGAGGAAAATGACATTCATTTCTTCTTGATATTTTTAGTCTTCTGTCTCGGGTGATGCCAACTGTGTGGATGAGATTTTAAAGGTATGTTTCATTATAATAGTTTTTTTTTTGGCTACTTGGTATTTTAATTTCTTTGTTATTTCCTTTTCCAAAGTCCATTTATTCTAGGGAATTATGGTGCTTGGATATAATATTGAAATCCCGCTTGTATTTTTGGCCACTTTTTTCAGCTGTTGTGCTTTGCATTTGAGTGCATACAGGTTACTTGATTTCTTCTGAAGGCCTCGTTTCACATGCAAAGGCAAGTCTTCCCTTTCTTCAGTGCTGTGACCATTTATATTATTCCTGTTGCTACCTAATTGTGCCTCATCAAACATGGCCATACAGATCATAATAATGCTCAGAGCATTTATCCACTTTAGTTGCACCATGGGCATTGCAAGAGTTCGAGGCATCTTGGCAGTTCTGTAAATATGTCTCCAGAAATATAGTTTCAATCCTAATTAGACCTCCTTTGAGAATGATTCAAAATTCTTTTGCCCTCACCCCAATTTTCTGAACTGATCTTTTTTATAATTAAGTATTAGAACAAAAAAAATAGGTGGAAGGTCTAAAACATATGTTTTTGTTAATTACAATATTGATACAATTTTTGTCATAAATTTGCAAATGCAGCTCAATTTAATTTTTTAATAATTGACCTTTAAGTTTGCTGCTCCCAAATTATTTTTTAAAAAAAGCTCAGCAAGTGAGCAGGTCCTACAACGCGAAATTAAACCAGTCCATATCCATTCATTTCCTGTATGTCTGTGTGCTAAGTATCTTTTAAACGTCACTATCATGTCTGCTTCCATCACTCCAGCAATATATTTCATGCACCTATCACACTGTGGGGGAGGGTGTCATCACTTGCCCTGCATATCTTCTTTAAACCTTTCTCCTATCACCTCAAACCTAGTATCTGACATTTCTAGCCTGGGGAATAAGGCTGTCTCTTAGCTTTAATCCTGGTTGAAAACTCGGATACGCAAGATTGGTGGCGTTGTTGGTGGGGTGACCAGGGATCTGATGCCTTCGCGAAGACGAACATTAGCAGTTTATGGTCAGTAAAAACCATGAAGTCCCTGCCTTCCAAAAAAAAAGAGGGTGTCTGATTGCTATGTACAGCACCAGCAATTCCCTATCGAATGTACTGTATTTTGTTTCCGGAGGGCAGGGGTGCCTACTAAAAAACATTAGAGGCTTCCATTGTCCATTGGTCTACTGTTCCAAGACTCCGCTTACTGCCACATCAGACGCATCTGTTGTCAAGGCAGTTGATGTATCCATTTGTGGATGGATCACCTATGTTGCCTTCACTGGTGCGTCTTTGGTCTGCTAGAATGCTACTGTTGTCTCCTTCGTCCACACGAGTTCTTTCACTCGGAACCTCATGAGCCGGTTCAATTAAGCCTCCCAGGTATATACTTTTACATTTGCCCTTGCAAATTGCAAAGATCATGTCCAGATTAATCACTATCTGCTGTGTCTCTGGCTATATCTTCAGCTAATCAATATTCTTCTGTATTCGTTGACAACCTTCTTCACCATCCACAGCCTCTCAAATTTTTGTGGTCTGCAGACTTGCTAATCAGCCTTTCTACATTTCATCCAATTTATTTTTTTATATCTCACAAAGATCCAAAGCCTTGGTATTGATTCCTGTAGAACTCCACTGGTTGCAGACTTCCTCCCTCCCCTCCACCACTACCCTCTGAGTTCTATGGCCAAACCAATTTTGAAACATATCTACCTAATCACCAGAGATCGTGTATCTTAATCCTCTGGATCAACCTACCACAAGGGACTTTGTTAAATACCTTTCTTAAGTCCATGCAGATAACGTCCAATGCTGTACCTTCATCGATCTTCTTTGTGGTTGCATCAAAATAGTTCATCAAGCTTGTATGATGTGACCTGTCCTATCCAAAACCATTGGTAACTGCTCCTTCTTGGTCTGTGCTTTTCTCAATGCAAGTGAATCCTATCTCTCAGAATCCATTCCAATAGCTTTCCTATCACTGATATGAGGCTCACTAGCCAAAATTTGCTGCATTATCCCTACTGCTGCCCTTAAAGAAATAGCATTGGCTACAATCTAGTCCTCGACTCCTTGCCTGTGGCTACAGAGGTTACAAATATTTCTGTCAAATCTTGTCTTTTACATCGCCCAATAACTTAGGTTAGATCCTATTTGGTCCAATGTTCATCAGTACTCCCAATGCCATCTCCTTGATATTAGCATGCCTTAGGATAAATTAGAAATCATGGGTAGTCATGGAGTTATGTGCATTGCTCAGAACTTGTGATGCTGTCTTCATATTGAGTGACACAATGGCATTAAGATCAATGAGAGCTGATTGCACCTGTGACAGTGTATGTGGCAGTGTTTTCAAACCATATCTGATGACAAGTCATCCCTGTGAGGAAGCGACAAATGATGCCTCCCTTCCTGACAAATTGAATAACTACGTACAGTTTGATAAGAAAAACAATGTGATACCAAAAAAGCTTGGTCTCCCCCTGAAGAACAGGCACCCTGAATAGTCGCAGCTGAAGTGAGGAGGATCCTATCCATGATGAACTCGCATAAAGCAGCAGAACGAGGGTGCTGTAGGGATATGCATCCCAGCTGAGGGAAGTCATAATGAACATCTTCAACATCTCATTGCAGCAGTCCACTGCCCCTAGGATTCAAGACACCGATCATCCCATTTACAAAAGATCAACAGTAACTGGGCTAAATGATACCGCCCAGTGGCACGGACCTCTAGGATCATGAAGTGCTCTGAGCAACTGGTTAGGGAACACCTTGGATCACACCTTCCAGTGACATTAGAACCATTCCAATTTGAAACCATCAAAAGACTACAGTTAGTCCGAGTTGGTAGCAAAACCTCAAACCCTATCGTGCTAAGTACTGGCGCACCTCAGGGCTGTGTACTCAGCTTACTACTGTTCACGCTGCTAACTCGTGACTGCACTGCCGGATTTAGTTCAAACAGAATAATCAAATTTATAAATGAATTAACAGTCGTTGTCCTCATCAACAACAATGATGAGTCAGTTTACAAAGAGGAAGTTAGAGATTGTAAAATTATACGAGAGCAACAACCCAAGTCTCAGTGCGGACAAGTCCAAGGAGATGATTGTGGACTTAAGGAGGATGAAGGTTGACCATCCTCCATTGCTCATCAATGGTTTTGTCATGGTGAGAGTGGAGAGCACAAAGTTCCTTGGTGGACGACCTATTCTGGACCCACTACACCTCCTCATTAGTCAGGAAGGTGCAGCTAGCGCCTACACTTCCTCAAGGAGTTGGGGGGGGTGGGCAAGGCTACCGGCCCCCATCTTGACAACATTGTACAGGAGCACAATTGAAAGTTTCTTGTTTGGCTGCATCATTGTGTGGTCTGGTAGCTGCAAAGTCACCGACTGCAGGTTGATACAGAGTATCATCAAATTGGCCAAGTAGATCACTGGGGTCTGTCTCCTTTATCTTTTGATGACATTAACTGGGAGTGTTGCTTAAATGGAGCTCAAAGAATTAAGGAAGACTCTTTCCATCCAGCACACACCATCTTTGACCCACTACCATGAAGATACTGCTTCAGGAGTATCAAAATCAGAAATGGCAGGTTGAGAAATAGCTTCTTCCCGCAGGCGAGGAGATCGAGGACAGTAAATTATCCCAGAATATGTATTTTATTTTTAATCATATCAATGTGTATAGGTTATGCACTGTGAATTCTATGTTCACCATAGTCCGGAGAAATGCTGTTTCATTGGGTTGTATGTGTACAGTCAGATGATAATAAATTTGATCTCACTATACAAATTAATACAGGTACACCATCCTTTATCCGGACATCTAAAATCCGGAAAGTGGGGAGAGAGAGAGACCGGCAGAGCAACTTGGGCGGGCGAGAGACTGGCAGCACGAGTAGGGCAAGCCGAGAGGAGGGGGAGGAGACAGCAGCACGAGTCGGGCGGTCGAGAGGGGAGGAGAGAGAGACTGGCAGCGCGAGTAGGGCAAGCCGAGAGGAGGGGGAGGAGACAGCAGCACGAGTCGGGCGGTCGAGGGGGGAGGAGAGAGAGACTGGCAGCGCGAGTAGGGCAAGCGGAGAGGAGGGGGAGGAGACAGCAGCACGAGTCGGGCGGTCGAGAGGGGAGGAGAGAGAGACTGGCAGCGCGAGTAGGGCAGGCGGGGAGGGGAGGAACCGGCAGCGTGAGTGGGGCGAGCAAGTGGGGGGGAGACAGCAGCACAAGTCGGGTGGTCAGAGGGGGGAGGGACCGGCAGCGCGAGTCGGGCTGGCGAGGTTGGGAGGGAGAGACCGGCAGCGCGAGTCGGGCTGGCGAGGTTGGGAGGGAGAGACCGGCAGTGTGAGTTGGGCGGGGTGGGGGGGGGCATCAGCAAAATTCAGGTGGGTTTAAATCTGGCTTTCCGAAATCCGGAAAAATCCGAAATTCGGGACACACTGTCCCCCAAGGGTTCCGAATAAAAGATCGTGTACCTGTACTGTAGAATTAAATGTAAATTTTATTTTTTTTTATTAAAATTTAAGAATTTCACCAGCTGCACAATTGCAAATAAGCTAAAGGGAGTTAATGGTGGATTTTTTTTACAGCATGTCTGTTTCCATTGTTTCAATGGCAATATGCAGTGATTAGCTGCAGATTTAGATCAACTGACTTGATTAAGAAGCATGTTTATTAGATGTTACTTTGGAGCCATGTAACTTGGAATAAAATTCTGACCCATTGCCATCTGCAGGAAATGACTCATTCCTGGCCTCCGCCATTGACAGCAATTCATACACCATGCAAGGCTGAGCCATCAAAATTTCCATTTCCTACAAAGGTGGGTATCTGTATTTACCTCATTAGAAACTGAATATTTGAAATTGGAATCAAATGAAGAGTTTCAGAGAGGTTATATAATGTAGGAGAGGAAATTAGATGTGAACGTGCTCTGGAAGAAGAAAAAGGAATGTCAAAGAACCAGCACGTTGCAGGTTGTGAGAACAGTGTTATAGAGCAATTCACAGGGAAGATGAACTTCAATATGTATGTATCCTTTTCAGTCAAATATGTGCAATCTGACAAATTTTAAACTTTATGAACTTTCAAAGTTAATGTTTAAATCGGTCTTTGGATGATTTAGAATATCCAAGTTGAGGCTCAATACATTTAAAAAAATTGAACATTTCCACTAATTTGTGATAAAGAAAACATTTTTAAATGTCTGGTATAAATGTATCAATTTTTCTATTAAATATGCTTAGAATATAAAGATCACTCTTTAATTGGCTTAAAAAATCTTTCCATATTTAGCAGGATGAAAATCACTGCAGCTTAATCACAATATGTTTCTTCTTTCCATTTTCCTTTGCTTTCATGCTGCATCTGATCCTTTTTTGACTTGTAGCTGATCTTCCCTTCTCACTGCCAAGATTCTTGTCTGCATCAAAGTTCTTTTTAACTCTTTTAGGATTCAGGTTCTCTGATTCATGTTCAATTAACATATTTTGGTGAGTGGAAAGTTCATATTGATGAGTTTAGAAAATGTTATTCACCAAAGTTGTGACTTTTTTCAAAAAAAGTTGCTGTGCCTTTAGCATTGTTTTACAGCCTCTATGAATAAAATCCTGCGAAGTTTATGATCTTGCAGGTAAAGTGCATTCTTTTAAAGTTTCCTGAATGACAGATTGTAGGGGTATGTATTCAAATTTGGATAGCCAACAAATCAGTTGGTCTAAGAGGAGTTCCACTTCCATCCATTAGTGTAGTGTTGCAGTACATTTCATATTTTATATTGTCTTTTATTTTTTAGGAATCTCAGCATGTTAACTACAGTGTTCAAGGGCAGAGTAAGTATTTAAAGCTATTTAAAATGAAATGCTTTTGTAAGTGCTATAGCACTCCTATCAGTAGAAAACTGCATTGACACCAACTTTCTGAAATCGAAGAGCTGGGAGAAGCTTTTTCTTTAATCATATGAAACTGATATTGCCCACAAATGCAAATTTCAAGTTTTAAGAAAAGGTACAAGGCAATTAAAAGATATTAATATAACATTTTCAGATGAAGATTGGTATTCTACTCTCATCTTGATTAATGATTCCTCATTTTGTGCAAGACATTGCTTATTATAATTTAAGGTGGTGCACAGAACTCGTAGTCTAAACTTAAATTATCAAGTTTCTATGCAGATATTGTTCCTTTTTTTTTGAGAAATTCAACATTTTTGAAGCCTCTCTGATTTGTATGATCTGGGAATGCCCAAATTTAGAGAGATTTTGGAAAGAGATTTTTCAAACATTCAACGATTTTCAGGATAAACTAGGAACCCTGTCTGTTGATTGCTCCCTTTGGTTTTTCTCATGACTCAGATGAACCTCTATTGGCTTCTCAGGAAAATGTCTTAGCTTTTACCACATTGATATCCAGATGAGTTATTTTATTGAAATGGAAAGGAGATTCATCCCTACTCCTATGCAGTAGCAATATGATGTAATGTCCTATTTAAGTTTAGAGGAAATCAGATATAATATTTAAGATAGAAAATTTCAAGTTATGAAATTATGGGGCCTATTGTTAGAATTTTTTTAAATAATTGGAAGAATCAACAAAATGTTCTGGTAATTATTTCTGTTCTCCGAGGGTCACCAGTGATTCCACATCATTGATTTTTTCCTTCACAAAAAAAAGTAACCTTGATTAGAGGGAGGGGATAAATGAATTAGCTTAGAAAAAAAGTAAAGGCACAAGGCAAGTCTTAGAAAATTATACTTTCCATAACTGAACTGGATATAGACTTGGTTTGCATTTCCTTATTATTTTGAATACAGTGCCTACATCTGAACAAAAGAAAATTATTGTGCTTAATCATTGTGGCATCTTTAGAGAGATGCATATTTAAGAGGCCAAGCAGCTCCTGAATTTAATGAGGCATGATCTTTTATAATGTGTGTAGCGATGCCTACTTTTCACCGCTAATCCAAAATAGTTAGAAGGAAGACCACAGTGCTGAAAGTGCATAGATCTTGAACCTATTCTAATTCTCTTCAGCTGGGTCATCTTTATGTAACCGTACTTCTAATTCCATTCTTATTTATTGTTTTCTGAAATATTGCGTGAACCTGTGATGTATTGGGTTCTAAAAGTATTATTATTTCATCAAATTAGACGTTTTCATTTTGAAAGTCCTAATCTTGTTTGATTGCATTTTTTCTCATTGAAATAAAAGAAACTGGGAATGCCAATTACTATTCCTCTTGCATAGTTCCCTTCCTTTCTCTGGCAACCACAATTTTTTCCTTCCAACATCAACCAGGTTGCATTAGTCCTCTGAAACCTGTTGAATTCTGAGCTGACTGCCTAAATGCATGTTATCTGCACTGACAAACTGTCAGCTGCTTAATTTGATTGGGAGCTTTTCAACCTCAGGGTTGCATCAGATGATGTGGTGGCTTCAGAGCAAGAGTAAACTGGATAGTGATCAGTAATGAGAACAACTTTGGAAGAGAGGTTATTGTTAGCTGAGGTCAAGTTAATGCAGATCAAGCATTGAAACTGGAACCTTTAATCTGTGCTCATCCTCTTTTTACTCATTCTGATTAATGAAGCCTTGGTATCATAAATTGTGTTGCACATAATAGGCCTTAAACTTTGTTGTCAATTAAAATATATATTTTAATAATGAGATTTTAATTGCAGAGAGGTACAATTCAACCCCAAAGTCGACCTCGAGTCATCTACAAACCAAATGGTATGTAATTTTTATTTTTCTGCACATTAGAGAAAGCTATCTGTGTTCCCTCTGAAACATGAAGATCAGCTTTATGAGTTCAATACATGAAGAGGACAGAGGAGTAATTAGGTGAAGCATATATGACAGGAAGAATAGAGTTTAATGAGGTGCAATTTGTACATCAGCATTCGGCCAGAATTTGTGAATCTGGATATGTTATAATCTCAGAAACCATATTGCTGATCACTTGTAGAATGTGATGTTGTGCTTGTAGATTGTTTTGGGCCTACATAGTGAGGGAAGGCAACATAAAACGTTTGGATTATTTTTCCTCCAAATAGCTTTATTTATCCATTGACACAGGATTTGGACAAGCAACAATTTTAAGTTCTGTTATGTTAAATAAGAATTGGAAAGCATGATCAGCCATTTGCAGCAGTTTACTGGGGCCACTTGTCATCATGCTCTCATACCAGTTGGGTTTCTGATTATTGTGACTTTCCACCACCAAATGCCCAATAGGATTGACCTGATCATGAACTGGGATGAGGTTGTTCTCCCTTGTTAAAGATGGGAATTGAATTCAATTGATATCTGATTTCATTGATTGAGGAACATGAGTCAAGTGCAACAGTATGGCAGACAAGACAAGTTAGAAATAAGTTGTTACAGCAGTTGATGGTGGCTGATGGAAACCGTTGTGATCTGTGGTGATTTTATAATTTGAAGATTGCAAAGCATTCACTAAGGCAAAGTTAACTGTACCCTTTCTTCCAAGTTCAATCCTTAAGTTAAATTCTTCAGAATTAGTCAATTGAGAGGGGCAGAGGTATTACTGATATGCGGGCCCAGAAGTAGCATTCTGTGAATGTGCTCGGACATGGCAGTTGAATTGTAATGTTAGAAAATATGAGCTCAACCATTTCATTGGATAAAGTCAATGTCTGGAATATTTTTAAATAGTGAGAAATTAAAAGGAGTTGAAACACTGAAAGTTAATGTGTAGGTAAGAGGATTTGAATGTAATAGTATTTATAAAAGCCCCTGATGAGACTGGAATAGGAATATTATTTGTGCATGTATTTTCCCTACCAAAGTAAGGATATTCCCCCCTGTACTTCCATTAAAGTGCAATGAAGATTCATCAGATTGATTCCTGGGGCTGGATGGTTCCAAGAGTAGGTTCTGCAGGCTGGCCTTAGATCATTATAACATTTTTAAGGACTTGACAGAGTAAATGCAGGAATGTTGGTTAGGTTGTTTAGAATCAAGGGGGCTCATAGTATTAAAGGAAGAACTTGGGAGACCAATGGAAAATGTAATTACCTGGAGGGAAATTAAGCTTTGGAATTGTAGGAGAACTCTTGAGACATAGTTGATAAGTATGTTCAAAGATATTGGTAGATTGTTGGATATTGAGGGGTTAATGCATGAAAGAGGTACAGAAATAAAAGATGAGCCATAATATCATTTAAGGAACGAGGCAAAATGATTCACTCTTGTGTCTACTTGTGCTATCATGTAAAATTAATATTACTTGCTGGAAGAAGCAATGGAGTTTTCTCTCTGTTTACTGACATTGTAAATGCCTGCATCTGAACTAATTCTCAAATCCATTCAAACAAGGCACTAATCATGTTAACAATCTTATTAACTAAAAACTAATAACATAACACCAAGAATTTCTCATGATTGAGCCTTGATTTTGGTTCACTGATATTTTGTATCATGGCATTTAACAACCTTGGTTAGTACATGTGGAATATAATATTTCTCATGGCTAGAATCTTCCTTAAAATTGACGAATCCAAGAATATTCAAGTTTTCTGTGCACCTTACTCATTTTAAATTCTAAATGTGGTTTATAAGTTGCATGACTTGGTTCCTTCTTTCTTTTTAAATAGCTCAGAAAATGACCAGACGCTTTCAGGGTAAGTATACCTTCAAGTAGAATTGTAACAGGAAATAGACTTTATGTGCCTGGTTCTGTATTTGAGTTGCATATTATAAAATCTTTTATTTGCCATGTACCAAACTTGGTATAATTAATTAGTTATGATGTTCACCTTATATTAGTCTTTGAGCACCATCATCTTTGCTTTGATTTTTGGCTCTGAAGTGCTGGTTTCTTGAAAATTAGTGAATGCTGGTTGACCAGGCTTTTTTTCCATAAAATTTAGGAGAGCAGTCTCCAGACCGAAATAGTCTGATAATTTTCTATCTTCAGAAATTCCAAAAGCACAGAATCTGGATCACTGTTTGATGTCTTTTCTGCATTCCCCTGAGTCTTCACAGCCCCAGTCCTTGAACTTCTCTGAAATTTGTCTTTACTGGATAATCTATTATGATATAACATCTTTTTAATGTATGTCGGGGTATATCGGGACAACATCCAATAGTCTAGAAAAATCTGCCAGTTCAACCCACCAATCTCTTGAGCAAACTGGGTTATTGGAGATTTACTGTACTTATTACCCTTCTTTCTCTGTTCCCTATTGAGCTGTCAGTTTTCCAACTTCTTGAACAAATGTTCGTTCACATGTGGTCTAAAGTTAGTATTGAGTAATGTGGATCATACATTGGTCATGGTGGAAATTGAGTTTTGTTTTGTCTGTCTCCTTTTGAGATTACCTGTCTTATTGGTTACATTTTATCAGCCTGTTATCTGTGTTGAGCTAGTGGAGTTCCAAAACATAGTATTTGAAGGCCTAAAAGTCAATTAAATCAACAACCTTGTATCATTTTATCAGTCCCAACATACAGAAAGCCATTGGTATTTTCTTGTCTTTTTCTCCTCATTCCATTCTTTTATTTCCCCTTCTCTCTAACCCTTTCTTGTAATAACCACCTCAGTTGTACTGCAGCTACTCGTGTATTCTCTCGTGATTCATTGGAAGTGTTTTAAATTGACATAATAAATACAGTGTGGAGCTTTACTTCTTTCTCCCCTTCCATCTCACATGCTGTACATGATCTTTGCACATCTTTCAGATCTTGGCTTTATTCTTTGCCTTGAACATCTAGTTTCTTTCCCTTGATGCCTCTTTCTACCACCATGCTTTTATTTTACTTACTTCAGTCGAAATATCCATGACTTCCTTCTAGTTCCCATTTTTCGAGAATAAGAAATAGGATTGCTTAAAAATTGAGCTTGGATGAGCAGCATAAGAGGATGAAAGTATAATGTTGGCAAAACAGATCAGAATAAGTGTAGGTAATTCCTTCTTCTCAAATTTATCAAATAAATGTGATAATAGACTATTTAGAGTAACTGGGATTAGTTAACAGAATTGGTGGTAAGAAAAATCGTGGTTGTTTAGTGGTACGCTTGGAGGAAGTGGGCAGAACCAGCGCTAACAGCTCCCATCTTGTGACGGCTAGACACAACAGCCTTCTATCTACTGGCAATTAGCCATTGCAACCACAAGGCATTCATCAGAATCTGCAGGTCTCTTGAGAAGCCTTGGCCTACTTAACGTAGCTACGTCATGAGGTCGTTCATGCTTCAGATGTCATGACATCAGGTCACATATTGTGTATCTATATTAAGCCTGACAGCGCATCAATAAATGTTTTGACTCTGGCTGACAACTTTGGGTGTGGTCTCTCTATTCCTAACATTTCAACATGATGGCATATGAGCATAAACTTCATCTGCCACAGAAGCATTTGCTGACTTCATCAAGCGATCCCAATCAATGCGAATTGGTGATCTCACATCCTCCACCCTGACCGTCAACACAAGGCTGTGTGCGTTATCCCTGCTCTATTCCCTATACACTTATAATTGCAAAGCCAAGTTCAGTTCCAACTCAATTGATAAATTAGCTGATGACACCACCATTACTGGCAAATAACTGGAACTGATGAAACAGAATACAGAATTGAGAATCTGGCTGGATGGTGCCAGAACAATAATCTTGCTCTCAACTACACCAAAACCATGGAGCTTATTGTTGATTTTAGGAAGGAAAACCCAACGGACTATACCTGTCCACATTGATGGGCAAAGGTGGAAAGAGTTAGTTCCTGGGAGTCAATATTTCAGAAGACCTCTCCTGGAGCCAGCATATCGAGGCAACAATGAACAAGTCACATCAATGCCCTCTACTTTTGAAGGAGATTTGGCATGTTGTCAAATACTACACTCTGAAAAGTATACTGACTGGTTGTATCACAGCCTAGCTTGTTGATTTATTTGAATGTTCAGGAATGCTGAAGGTAGCAAACCTAGCCAGGTCCATCACTGCTCTTACCTACCATCCATGAAGACATTTATGTGAGGTGCATCCTTGACAAGGCAGCCAACATCATAAAGGACTCCTGTCACCCTGGTCACAACCTTTTCTCCCTGCTACGTTGGGCAGTGGTACAGAAGCCAAGGTTCAATAATGGTTTTTTCCCAACAATTATCAGGCTCTTGAACCTCCTTCTAATCATGAATTTTTCTGACATCATAAAAGGATTACTGACACTATTGCAAAGTCAGTTTTATTGAACTAGGATAACTGAATATTTATTATCTATTTGTCTCCTTTTAATTCAGTTGTGTATATGATTGGAACCATTAATTAGGTTTGGCTGCAGCAATATATATATATATATATATATATATATAAGTTATGGAATGTATTCAACAATAAACTCATCATTATTATTATTCAGAACACCAGAATGCATAGTAGCTATATTTCTTCCTTTCAGGCTAATGGTCCAATAAAAAAATTTGCATTGAAATTAGGCCAGGAATTTTTTAAAGCATCTACACTACAGTTTGTATTCTATTGTTTAGTTTTGTTACTTACTTGCGAATGTCTCCGTTCTGCGTGATTCATTCTGCTTAATCCACCAGTTGCATAGAATAAAATTTATTAATATACTTGAGGAAAGCCGTATTTTCAGTAGAATCCCCTCCTACCATTTACTATCTTAGAATGCATGTGTTTTTCATAAAGATCAGATTTTATTATTTTTCCTACTCCATAACTTCTAATTGCCTTAAATGATCAAGAAAATCCAGATTTTGGAGATTTTTAAGCATATTGGCTAATGCAGCTGAATGGTTTAATTTGGTTTATGCACGATATTTAGTACCATCAACTTTTGCTGGATTTAAATTTTCACGATATCAGATCTACAGACAAGACAAAACTTTTTTAATTTGAATCAACTAAGTAGAAACTACTTTCTGCCTTTTTTAAATGAAATCCAGTCTTGGCTATTTCTTCACAAAAAAAGTAACCTTGATTAGAGGGAGGGGATAAATTAAGTTAGCTTAGAAAAAAAGTAAAGGCACAATGGAATAGGAGTTTGTTTCCCTCTTTGGATGTTTAATCAGTTTCTGATTTTTATGTTCCTTATTGAATATTTGGAAATCTGGTCACAATATCAAAGAAAATATTTCATATTTTCTTGTATTCCACAGTTCCTGTTGGTACAGGGGATTCTAAAATTAAACCTATCTTTCCTCTTCTAGCTTTGAATGTATAATGGAACTGGAACACAATAAATGTAGATCCATTTCAGTCAATGAGGCCAACTGCATACATTTTCTTTTTGTGCAGAGTGTTGGAAGAGGACCTTAAACTTAGCAGCAGTGAAGATAGCGACGCAGACCAGGTTTGCTTTAACCCCGGCATATGTTTTGTGTATGAAAACTGAAATGTATCTAATGTAACCACCTTTTTAGATAAATGGACCTGCTCTTGCTGTTAACATGCCGGAAAAATGTAAACAACTTGTGAGACTCCTGGACCATGTTTTTTTGTTAAATTTTGCTGAATGGTCTTTTCACTCACCAAAAAACTTAAGATATAATGGGTGAAGAAGTTCTAATTTGTATAAAAGATATAAAGGCAGTTAAAGTAAGTAAGACCTACAATACATAAAGGATCACATGCAGCAGATGCAAAGGAAGAAAAAACAAACAAATGGAAATGGAAAAACAGGTATAGAAGATTTTTTTTATATTGATGAGGACTGATCTTATAGCTCATCACACTAAACTGATGTTTGCAAGATAATTGTGTTTGGAGTCGGGGAAAATCAAAATGACTGAATCAACATTGCCGATGCTCAAATTTTCTGACTGAATTTAACAACATTTGTAAGCAATTGATATTCTGTTTTCAAAATAATTTGAAAATGTTTTTGTTAAACGGATATTAACACTTCCTTGTTGAGTATTGATTTTTCATAATTTTGAGTATCTTTGTATTTTATTTTTAGGACCTGGGAAAACAACCTTCAAGGGTTACTCCTGAAGGGTATGTCATGTTTGTGTTAATGCATCAAAACTTTTGTATTTTTAATCTATGCTAGTTTATAATGATCCATTTTGTAATTGTAAAAATGCAGGTCATATGTTTATCAACTTCATGAAACTGACAGCATTGGAATGAGTATTACCAAATAAATTGGAATCTTTATTCACTATTGTCTAAACAAGCTTATAATTAAGGCTTGTAACATATTAGCTTTCTGATAGTTTCACTTGGATGATGTGCAAAATGAGAGTAGTGAATACTAATCATATTTTGAGTAAATTGCCATTTAGTCAACAGTATTTACACAATTTGTTCACTTGTAACACTATAAATATGATACTTTCATTATTGACCTGTTTTTCTGCATGGCTGCATAAAATATAATTTTGTGTAACATGTTACATCACAGATGGGAGTTATTTGCAATTGGTAGGCTTTGCAGAAAGGCCTGTAAACTTGACATGTTTTACAAAGGTGTTTTATTGTTTTGGTGAATCTATTTTTTCTTGTTGTTCTTAGTTCAGAACCTTCCCAGCAAAATAATGAGTGTATGGAACCTCCAAGAGCTGACTCCAGCAGCCACAGTGGGTCTGAGAGCAGTTCTGGATCTGATTCTGAAAGTGAGAGTAGTTCTAGTGACAGTGAGGCTAATGAGCCATCGTGTATTTTTCCTGAGGTAAGTCAAGGGCTTAATTCTTACATACCTTTGAAACAAAATGGAAAAACTCTGTATGAATGAAAGAAGATAACACTATTTGCTGTATTCATATAGTTTAAAAATATTCAAATACATTTCAAAATACAAAATGCTGAAATGCTCAATGGGTCAGACAGCACCTGTGGATAAAGAAATGGTTAATGTTTCATGCTGCTGCGTTTTCAATGGAATGGTGGAGATTCTGGATAAAGGGGTAAAATGGACTTGAATTTTGCATCTCACCAGAATGATGAAGGGTTTACACTTGAATCATTGACTCTGGCATGTTGTCAAGCTGTATATTTCTAGAATTTGTATTCAAATTTCAGCATCTGGAATATTCTACTCTGCTGCAGTTCCTGAAACTAACTGCATTTCACTTTTACTTGAAACAAATCAACATCAATGAATAATCATAACATCCATATAAAATGTACAAATCAAAGGCGAGGAAGGTTGTTCAGCATCACAATTTACCATTCCACTGCAAAATTAATTTTTAAAGGTTGTAACTATTATGTTGTAGCACGTGCACTCTGAAGTGTGGAGTAAGAATCTCTCTCTCTGTCGAAGACTGATTTTTTGCTCTGCCAGCTCTGTTTATGTTCACTCCCTGCCTCTGATGACAGGAGTGCCGGCATTAAAGCATCGGCTTCCAACTGGCCAGTGTTCCCACTGTTTCCTGCGTGCGGGAGGTCACATGAGATGACGGTCAATGGTTTCTGCAGGGCCCTCGCATCGCAGCATTCACCAGACATTTTATAAGCGAGGTTGTGTCTTGATTCGTGGGCCACTACACGACCTCCCTCCCAAGAACCGGTGATTGGAGTGTCCATTGCCGCTTCAGGTGGCCTACCTCTGCTTTGCAGGGGCTGAGTCTCGACTGGCTGGCTAATGTCTAGTTGGGCCATTTTCAGGTGGTCAAGGGTGAAGGTCTCCTCTTTGCTGGCAATGTCCAATACACATGTCGACCCATCATATTTGATGACCTTGTACAGCCCCTCGTATGGCCATTGGAGGGTTGCCCAGTGTGCTCTCTGCCACACAAAAACGTATTCGCAGGTGTGCAAGTCTTTGGGAACGAAAGATTTGGGCTGGTCATGCGACGGGGGCTGTGGAGCGGCTAGCGTACCCAGTCTTTTCCATAGCTGTTTGAGTGTCGTTGTGAGGGTTTCCAGATCCTTGGTGATGGCCAAGAACTCCCTTGGGATTACCAAGGGTGCATTGCAAACCATTACTGCTGCAGAGGCATTTAAGTCCTCTTTCAGCACGGTATGTATCCCCAGAAGGACCCAAGGCACTTCATCAACCCAGTTGGGCCCCTTGAGCTGGGCCATCAAGGCAGCTTTTAAGTGTCTGTGGAACTGCTCCACCAACACGTTGGTCTACAGGTGATATGCCATGGTATGGTGGAGTTGGGTTCACAGTTGTTTGTCCAGTGCCGCCCCGAGGTAAACTGCACTCCCCTGTCGGAGGTAAGATGTTTCCGAACCTGGACACCCAGGTGTTGATTAGTGCCCTGGCTCTGTGGTTGTGTCAGCCATCGGGACTGCCTCCAGCTACCTCATAGAGTGGTCAACCATGGTGAGGAGGTACCTCGCTCCATGGGAAACTGGCATCAGCCCTACATTGTCAACATGGGCGTTGCTGAATCCCCGCACCCTATTGCTGATGGTAATAACAATATCGGGGGAGTCCACTTACTTCTCTCTCTGCTGCGGCCTTGTTGCCAGTTGGCGATCTGTTCCACCGAGGCACTGTTTTCTTTCTTCGCTCTCCAGAGCATGTCCGCCTGGGCTGCGACTTTGATCAGGTCACTGAAGTCCTCATCGGCGAGCAAGAGTCCAATATCCTCTGGCAGCTGCTCCAGGAAAATGTGCTCAATGAGTGCAAGCATCTTGCTCATGAGCAGAGGGGTGACGTGCTCGCGCCATGATAGCCCGAAAGTGCGGGTTAGTAGCCCTTTGAGGGCGCTGTATTTGGCTTGTTTGGGAGGCTGCCATAGGAAATCAACGACCCTCACTGCCATGTCCTGGTCGAGTAGTAGTGAGGGTTGTCAGCATTGATCTGTCAGAGGTGGAACTGGGCCACGGCCTGTTCGAACAACATGTGACTGCGATGCCCAGGACGTTGGCAGCTTGAGCGAGACCAAGTAGAGACTTGCTTGATTTGTATCTTCAGGTCCAACTGCCGGTTGGACCTGTCGGTGTCACCAATGTAGTATGTGTGATTCACGAAGTGTGGAGTAAAAATGACACACAGTCGAGTCGAGGTCGAAGACTGTTTTATTGCTCTGCCAGCTCTGTTGATATTCACTTCCTTCCTATTGACAACAAGAGTGTCGTCCACGCAGCACCGGCCTCCGGCTGGCCAGCGTTCCTGCTGTTTCCCACTATGCGGAAGGACATGAGGGACAACGACTGATAGTTCCTGTGGGGCCCTTGCGATCACCCCACGCGCCAACCACTTTGTGAGCCAGGTCACTACAAAGAATGAATTTGTAGTTAAATCTTAATTGAAATTACAATAAATTTGTGCATGTTCCAACTCTTTTCATTTAGTATACAGAACTAATTTGCTCTAAGCAACTTGCTTTTAGATAATTTGCATATTTCTGATTTCATAATTTGGATTCTATTGTTTGTAAAGCATCATACATAAAATTTTCCCCAAATACTTTCCCAGATAAAACATTTGGTCAGATCAGTGGATGGAAATGGTGAAAAGGAAATGGGTCAAATGCAGGCATATGTGACCAGCCCAGAATTCTAATTTAACATGAACAAATTTGGCTGAACAGCCTGTTTTGTGATGTATGGCTCTGTGACTCATTTTACTGTAAATGAATTCCTATTTCAATTCTGTTCTGTCATGACAGCTCATAGTATCAGTCAAAATGGAAATGGGGCATTCTGCCCAACTCGACCGTGTGTATTTATTTCATCTTTCAACACATTGCTTTATGTATCCCGAACCTTCATCAAGATACCAATTAAATACTGACATCAGCCCAACTTCAATGGCTCTCTCAGGCAGTGATTCCAGGTACTAACCATTCTTTAGGTGAAGAAGCCCCCCACTCGCATCCTTCTAAATCTCTACCCTTATCCTGTCTGTTTCCTAGTTTTATCTACCTCCTGATGAGGGGAAATGTTTCCAGCTATGTAACATTAACTCCTCATTATTTTATACATCTCAATCCTGTCCCTTCTTAATCCCCTCCCCTCCAGAGTGAACCAATACACCTCCAATCTCTAATCTCTCCTAATCCATCCCAGATGACATCTGATAAATTTCTACACCCTTTCCAGGGCTACAATAACCTTTCTATACCTTGCTGATCAGAACTGCATACAGTACTTTTGATAGTTGTTGACTTGAAATGTTTGTTCTGTTTCTGTCTATAAGTGTTGTCATTCATAAGTTTTCCCAGTGTTTTCTAGTTTTACTTCGAATTTCTATCAATCACAGTATTTTGCTGCTGTATCCATCAAGTCATAATTTTACTAATTAAATTTCCAAATAAATTTTCAAAATGCTTAATGTTTTGTGGTAAATGCTTGTATAAGAGAAATTTGGTAGTTTAATAAGTTACAAATTTGTGTTTTTGAGTAATTTCATAATGCCTGAAACTGTCAAAAGCCTCAACTCGAAGATGTTTAGGCTCAATGATGCCTTATGCTTTTGGGTGATGCTACATTATGATACATAGTGACATGTTGTGATTTCCTTTTTCCCGACTATGCATCAAATTTTTGCAAGTACTGCATAAGGTTTTTTATAATGAGTCAGACTTGTGCCAATAAATGTCAAGAATAATCAACTTTAGATTAAATTGTTGTTATAAAAGCTTGATCTGTCAAACCAATATGGTTTGGTTTAAATTACATCTTTTTAAGTCTTCATTTATGAGTTCTTCACTTCATGTGTTCCAATAAGTATAGGAAAAACCGTTTACAAACTTATTGTTGCCATTTAAGTAGAGTTTTTTGGGTATTAATTTTTTGAAATATGTACATTTTTGAACATTTTTTTTCTGTTCCAGCCTGAACCACCACCTTCAAGTAAATGGCAGTTAGACAACTGGCTAAACAAAGTGAATTCTCACAAGGTTTCACCGGCTTCTTCTGTGGACAGTCATATTCAATCATCACAGAGCCGCAGTTATAAAAAGGAAAGTCGAGATCAGGGCGCCACATACGAGGATCCAAGTGGATCCAAAGATGCAACTTCAGCAACACCTGGTCGAGATTCAAGAAATGCACAGAAAGGGTCAGAAACTCGAGGTCGCCAAAAGTCACCAGCTCAAAGTGATGGTAACACACAGAGGAAAACAGTTGGTAAAAAACAGCCCAAGAAATCCGAAAGACCAACTATAACAGAGGAACCAAGAGGTGGACTAAAAGTTGAAAGTGAGCCTACTTCGGATAGAGCAACTCTTCTTCCTGTCAATAGTCACAAAGCTGCTACAAAAGGTTCTCGAAAGCCCAGCACAAAGCGAGAACCCAAGTCCTCAACAAGAGCAAATATTGAAAGGAAGCGCAAGATGGTCAACAAAACGCCCCAGAAATCAAAGGAGCGTGTTCAAACAGACTTGTCGTCTTCTGATTCTGAGCAAAGCGAAACTCTCCCCCCTGCTTCCCAAACTCCAAAGTACTCTGAGAATAATAGGACTCCTGTCCATAAATCCTCCATTGATGGGGAAGACAGCATTTTCCAGCAAAGGCTTTTCTCTCCTATGGAAGAGAAAGAACTACTTTCACCGCTAAGTGACATTGATGACAAATATCGCAACATTACTTCACTCATTGTTACAATTGATTTAAGTCTGTTATCTAGGAAACCTGAATCACCTCATAAAGAAACAAAACAACCCCAAATGGATAAGGAAATCTCTTTAGATAAGCGCATACATGACCCTCCAAAGCTGTCCAATGAGAAAAGGTTAAACAAAGGCAAGCGAAAACACAAAGTAAGTTGCATTATTATTTTCTTCACATTCCACCCCCCCCCCCCCCCAAGAAACAAAGCAAAGGGCTGAATGACCATACTTAATTTAATCAAGGCTTTTACAAAACCAATATGCTCACACTATACAGCAGGTCAGGCAGCATCAATGGCAAGATATATCCCATATTAAATACAAATTTTCTTTGCAAATTATTGGGAAGGCCGAAACTATGGCCCTGGTGGAAATGCATCATGTTCCCTGAACCTTACTACGACAAAAACCTGAGCTAGAACAGAGTTAATGGCGTTGTGGTGGTGGCAGGCATCTGAGAAAGGGTGACATGGGTATGTCTGGAGGAAACGTCACGAGAAGAAGGTAAACAAAATCTGAAGTGCCAAAGCAGGAAAGAGAAGCTGAATGGAAGAAACTATAATATAATTGCATGCACCTACTTCTGCGTCCATAACCATAGAACAGTACAGCACAGGCCCTTCAGCTCTCATGTCTGTGCCGAACATAGATCAAACAAAAAAATTTCTGTGAATATCTGTTTGATATCCCTCCATCCCTTCATGTGTATTTGTTTACGTAGAAGCCTTGTAAACTCTACTTTTGCATCTGCTTTCCCTCATCTGTTGAAAGCTTATTTCATGCATTTGTTACTTCTGGATATTGGTTTTTGTGTTCCCTTTTAAACTTTGCTTCTCATTTGCTCATTTATTTGTGTTCAATTCCACTTTTGTAACTCCACAGAGGTTTCTATTGTCTTAATTTTAAAATCCTCATCGTCTTTTGCTGCCTATTTTAATGTTCTTCATTCTTAACATCCTTAGATCTTTGTACACGTGTCCTTTTTATCATCTCAGATTTTTGCTAGAGTGTACATGCTCTGGAATTCATTCCTTGCATTTCTTAAAAGATGAAATGACTTTTAAATTATCATCTGATGGGAAAACTACTGCTTTTGAAACCATTTAAAACCAGTATACACGAGTTGTTCTGGCCAATGAATGTCAATAGGTAATAAAATTAGCTTAAAATAAAAATTCTTGTTTGAAAGTGCGGATTAAATGCAGTTTTGTTCTTTTGGCTGTTTACTATAATGACCTTAAATGGCTAGATCTGACATGCATATTGACATGGCCAGTTAAAATTTTTGTGAAGCAACGTGCATGATTCTGATTGATGACTAACAATTAAGAGCTGGAAAGTGAGACTGGTTTCAAGCTTTTCATCCAGCATGTGTACCTGCACTGATCTGCAAGCGAACTGGGTCACCGAGGTGTAGGCTCGCACTGGGCTGCAGAGGTGTACAGTGGTCCCGCAAAGGATCGTGGAGCTTATGCTGATAAGCTCTCAAAAGCTATTTTGAATTTACAGTATAAAGTTACAGTTCTGAATATTGATTTTTAAACATTGCCTTGTTTTGTAACTTTTGCAGTCCTGATCAATTTTTTGAAATAGAAGTGTAATGCACCAAATGATCTCAAACTTGGAATGGTTATTATTAGAGTTCATGAAAAATTGCAATTTATGAAAGTTTGAGATTTTAACAAATGTGTTGAATGTTTATTCAGATTGAAGGAGAAAATGAGAGTTGTGAAAGCAAAAAATCTAAAACCGAAGAAAGGACTAATTCTAACCACAAACCAAGTAGCAGAGAGTGAGTATTTTCTTTAATGGAATAGCCAAATTGACTTAACAGTTTACATTTTTAAACCTATATGTAATTGAATTCATGCTTTTAATTTAAATTAATCTTGATTTTTTTTTTCTTTTGTAATTTCTTCAATTTGTCCTCAACTGATCAAAGCCACTGATCATGTGGTATCTTCTCGGAGGTGACTAATCCTCTGTTTTCTCATGCACCTGCTTCCACGCCACCTTAGACTCCAGGTTTTCTGTGCCATGTTCATTGGTTAAAATGGTGTAGACTGACAAAAAACTGCATGAGGTAATCAGTGATATAAAGGTATAAAAATGCTGAATATTTGATGCATTTTGCTGCTTCTTTGGTTTCCTTTGTCCAACAAGAAAGCCAGCATTAATTTACAAAAATAGAAATAAAGAAACTGGATTAAGACTATTGGCATAAAGCAGTGCTGGGATTTCAATTTCCTTAACTAATCAGGAATGTGAAGTTTCAGGCGGTCATAAAATTCCATCTGCTTCACTATGCTTCAGGGAAATCCATTCTTGTGGAGACTTTTCAACAAAGGATTTTTGACCCACCTCAACTTAGTTCTATCTCCAAACTAGCGTACTGACCAATTGTACCAACCCACCACTAAAGAATGGGCAGCAGTTCAAAGTGGTAATTTAGCACTAACACATAATGGACAACTGAGAGTGACCACTAATTGCCAATGTTACAAGCCCAGAGGACTCCAAAACCCAGCAGCAATAGATATTCACCAAGACAAATGGTTACTTAAACAAAAGTTGCTTTTAATTACCTTTAAATATGAAAACAGAATCACACTTTAACTTATCACTATTGACTTAACAAACCTAACTTAACCCCCTTCTAATTCTAAGTGCACATGTATGCAGTGTGTGTGCAAGTTCAGAAAAGTTCTTTGATTCACAGTCCAATTTCACTTCTCATTCCTCCAAGTTCACTGGTTGCAGGCAATTGTTATACTGTTCCATCCCAGCTGCTGACTGTAAAACTGCAGAACTGAATATCCCCCCCACCCCCTTTCTCTCTCTCTCTCTGAGAAAAGGCCTGTTATACTCTCTCCACTTGCAAAACCACATGACCCTCCTAGAACAGCAAGTTCCACTCCAGAGAATCTGCGGCTCTGACAAGTTATTTCATGTGTTGCCTTTTTGTAAACAGAAATCCATTAATGAAGTCTCTTGGGCACTCCCCAAAGCCTCTGCAAAGGCTCTTGGAAATGACATGTCTAGCATGAGCAGTATTTTAAATAAGATCTGTGTTAAAGTGTTTGTATGTGACCTACACTAAAAAAAAAACTTGCCCCAATTTATTCCCAAATACATATCTATACAATACAAACACAACATAATTTGTCATACCAACAACATCCATGGTTCATAATGAAATGAAATTAATTTAAACTACAGTGCAACTCCAATTATTCAAAATCCTCATTTATCCAAAAAATTTTTGTACCTGTAAGTGACATCTATTCAATTCTGAAAAATCAGAAATTTGAAAATCTTCGAAGTCGAATGGCTTACCTTATTTTGTTCAGGTTGTTTTTTGATGAGAATTAAACATTATATCATGCTTAAAAAGCCTTCCCTTGTTGTTTGTTGTTGTTTAAACACTTAATTATTTTGTGATTTGAAAATGATTTGCTGTTTTTGAGATTTTTTTTTAAAAATGATCAGTTATCCAAAAAAACTCATTTATCCAAAATAGACCTGGTTCCAACCATTTTGGATAATTGGAGTGATATATGTGTATGTTTGAAGAGGTTGATGTTCTGTCTTTCACTACTGACAAAACTGTAAATGATGTTTGCAAACTATATCACCAGGAATTTACTCGATATTGAGTATTTACTGTAAAACTGTAAGTTAGTTCCCCAGACTTTATTTTCAAGCAAGCAAAATGTCAGGTCATGGCAATTTAAAACACTTCTGATTAAAATAACTAAAGAAAATAATCAAAAAAAGCTCTTGGAGCACCATGATTGGCACATGGTTGACTATTGATGATTTCCACAGTAATATTACTCTGGTAGAATTGGTTGATGAAATTTATCATCTTAACACTTGTTGTTTGAAGGAGCTCTTCAAAACCAGTTACTGAAAGAGAAAAGATGCCTCCATCTTCGCCTTCTGCAAATGCTGGACAAAAAACACAGAAAGCTGAGCATAAGCATCCAAGCCGTAGAAGAATTGCCAATCCTTCATCGACCTCCAAGAGCAAGAATGGTAACCCAAATCAGATTAGTAGCAGCAGTAATAGCAAAAGCAATTCTTCATCTTCCAAGCATAAAAAAACAGATGATAAAATATCTTCACGTCCAAAGGTAAGCAGAGTAAGTCGTTATATTTTGTATTTCAGAAATTATAAGTCACATTCACATCTTTGGTTATGTATCATGATGGTACTGTTCCCAAATGTCTACCATTATTTTCCACTCCTCTTTCCTTCGGAACACTTAATGTTAAAATACTTCCAGTTTAGTCACAGCAGAAACATAACAACACTCAACTCGGATGGAAAAATAACTGGCTTCATTTTGTACAACCACACCTCCTTACTTTCAAGGTTGTTAACTCAAAAATATAATTAAAAATTGAGCCATAATCTAATTTATAAAGAGGAAAAAAATAACCCATTGGAGTAATCATAGCCACTTTTGAATCCAGCAACTTTCCAAAATATTGAACAGCTATTAATATATTGCAGATTCAAATATTGCTATGTTATATAGTATTCAGATTAACTTGTACCTTATTTATAAAACTTGCCCCTCCACTATCTTTGGTGGAATCTACCACAAGAGTTATTTCTGTACTTTTCTCTTCTTCCAAATATCATTATGAAAGGCAAGTGGAAACAGTGAGTGAGAAATCAATGCAATCTGTAAGTTTTTCAATGTTACAGGTCATAATCTTTTTTCTTAAAGTCACAGACCACCTAAAATCACATAAGAAATGTCTATGAGGAAGTCTAACCAAGAAATGTATTGGACCAAATTTTGTGGGAATTGGCATTTATTCTGGAAATTTTGATTTTCATGTCACTGGAAAGAGCAAGTGTTCAGATTTCAGTTTTTTTGTTAGAGTGCATGCATGACATCATGTACAACCCTGAGATTCCTTTCTCCTGTGTGCGTGGTAAAAAATTAACTGTACACAGCATTAAACATGTAAAGAACAAAGAACTGTAAACAGATACCGAATTGAAACAAACTGTGCAAAACAGAACAAAAAGAAAATCAGTGAAGTGCACAAGAGTCCTTAAGTTAGTCTCTGATTGAGTTTGTCATTGAGGAGTGATGGTAAGGGGGTAGCAGTTGTTCCTGAACCTGGTGGTGCGAGTGTTGGTCAGTAACTTAAGTTTTGTGATTTGAATGTAATTTATTTTTTACTTCGGCTTGAGTTTTTTTTTAATCCATGTTTTTTTTTTGAATATCAGAAGTTCACCTTTGACAAGAGCCCAACTTGGATAACTATTGGCTTTTCCCCCTCTTATTTGTGGGGAATGTTTATTTTCAATTTTTACCCCCTCCCTCATTGTCCTGAAATCGAATTGCTGCAATTGAACCATTCAAATTGGACAGGAAATGTCCTGAATTTTACCAATACCTTTCCAGGGCACAAAGTGAGGGCAACTTAATTGTGTTTAACATCTTAATGGAGATTCCAAATCATTAGAAGAAACAAGGATACTTATTTAAAGATCAACACATTCACACACAATGCATTCATAGAATAATTGTTACTTATTTGCCTGTCAGCTGCAGTATCCTTGTTGTATCAACTTTTTGATTGGCTATTTGTGAAATAAGTTCTAAAGGAATTTGAAATGGTTCCTTCAATGACAAGAAAGCTTTTTGACTGAGGAAATAATGAAAGGAGCACCTTTATATTTTTCAGCCCACATTTCAAATCAGCACTCTTGTGAGGTACATTTTTGGCTGAGGCAGAATCCAGAGAGAGAGAGAAATAAGAGTTTTACATTATATTGACTAGCGCATTTAAAAACCTCCTGTGTAAGTTGCTCCACCACATTGATGACGAATAGCTCTCAAATAGCTTGTATGAAACCTTGATTTGGATTGACAGCAAATTGAAGAAAACTGGACATGTTAAAGAGATAAGAAGTTTAGTTTTGTGTCTGACTTTCTCATGTTTTAGAAAGATGAGTTGCTCCTCAAAATTTAGAAGTCCCACCCATTCTTCGAATGTCATTTTTCTAAGCAGTATTCAAAATAGCCCCCTGTTGTAACAATGTTCATTGGGATTCACGATTTAACTGGTTTTGCTTTATTCAGTCACAAGAAAAAAATTCCATTGGCTCCTTGAACCCTTTGCAAACATCAGCGCCATCTGGAGATGGTTTAAAGACAAGGCGGCCAAAACTTAGCTTTGATGATCGGTAAGTATCATAGTTTTAATAATCTGCAAATTTAAACTGAAATACTAACAAACTATTGAGAAAAAAGTTTAGTGTATAAAGAAAATCAGTTTTACTGAAGCTACAGAGTATAAGTACTTTTGTTTGAATGCCATGTGAGTTTGTGGCTGCATGTGAGTAAATATCAAAAAATGAAGAGCAAATTTGAAATTGGTTCTTCTCTTCCCTGGAACTTATTAAAATCCCAGTGATCAGAGTTATAGCTTTCCAAAAATACTGAACTTTCTCCAACGATAGTCTCTAAAGACATCCAACGATAGTCTCGAAAGACATCCATTCTGACTATAATAAAGCTCATCCATCCCTTCTAGGCCTACTTGCAACCTCTATTTTGTTGACCACAACGTCTCGTCAACACCTTTCAGCTCCATGATTGCATTTATTGTACATTGAATCAACTAGAAACAGCACTCTTACCATTTACCTTTGCTATCCACCATATGTCAAACTTTGATGCTCTATTTCTCACACCCATATTGCTCCATCAAAATATTTTTTAAAGCAGCATTAGTTTCCACAAAAGCCTTTCCCATCATCAATATGCAGCTCTGGCCCTTCCTCCATTCATTTGCTGCTCAGCCTCAACCATGTTTTTATCTTGAACTTAAAAAAAAAACCTCTTAGCTGCTCATTTCCACCCTCCTTTTGGTTTCACATGGTCCATCTCTGACACTTCCCTACTCAACATTTCTATTTCATGAGATAGGCTGGTCATAAACATGCATTATAAGCCACAGGGCTATCACAGTTGTATTTCCACAGCTGATTCCCATAATCAATGCCATTTACTCAATACCTCCATCTCTTGACATAATCGCTCCAATGATGAGACTTTCCACATGAATATTTCTGAAATGCCTTCCTGAACCATGGCTTCCCCTTTTCATATTGGGCAGAGCCTTTGGCCGGATCTCATGTATATTCTGCATATTCTCATTCTCAATGCCATTCTCCTTACAACACTATCCACCACCCCCCACCCCCTCTCTCTTTGAGGCCCAAGCTCCTCAGTTCTCTTCTGCATCTCTCCAGGTTCTACATTAATGGATCATCAGCTCCAACAAGAAGGCATGAGTTTGCTCTGGCAGATAATGTAATGGTAAACCCAAAGGGTTTCTAAGGTATATTAAGAATAAAAGGATAGTAAGAGACAAAATTGGTCCCCTAGAGCATCAGAGTTGTCAAATGTGAGTGGAGCCTCACATAATGAGAGAGATCTTAGAGTTTTTTTTTTGCATCAGTATTTACTCTGGAAATTGGCATATTGCAAAAGGAAGGAAGGGAAACAAAGGGTCATAGGACATATGGAGATTAAGGAAGAAGAGTGCTTTCTGATTTACAGCAAATAAAGGTAGATAAATCACCCGAGCCAGATATGATTTTCCCTCAAATCTTGACGGAGACTAGTGTGGAGATTGCAGGGGCTCTATCTGATATATTCAAAATGTCCTTGGCCACGGTTGAGGTGCCAGAGGATTGGAGGGTAGCTGATGTTGTTCCAGTGTTTAAAAAAGGCTCCAAAAATAAACCAGCTAATTATAGGCTAGTAAGCCTGATGTCAGTATTAGGTAAATTATTGGAAGGAGTTCTGAAAGATATATATAGATATTTGGACTGATTAAGGACAGGAGCTTGACTTTGTGTATGGTAGGTCGTGTTTGACAAATCTTGTATAGGTTACCAAGAAGGTGGATGAAGGAAAGGCTGTGGATGTTGTCTACATAGACTTTAGTAATGCCTTTGACAAGGTCCCTCATGAGAGGTTAGTTCAGAAGGTATCCATGGAGAGGTTGTAAATTGGATTCGTAATTGGCTGTGTGGGAGAATACAGAGAGTGTTAATGGATGGTTGCTTCTCATACTGGAGACCTGTGACTAGTGGTGTGCTTCATGGATCTGTGTTGGGGCCATTGTTGCTTGTTGTGTATATCAATGATCTGCATATATGGTCAATTAGATCAACAAGTTTGCTGATGACACGAAGATATGAGGTGTAACGGACAATGAGGGAGATTTTCAAAGCTTGCAGAGGGATCTGGACCAACTGGGAGAACGGCCAGAAAATGGCAGATGGAGTTTAATGCAGACATGTGTGAGGTGATGTATTTTGGAAGGGTAAACCAAGGTAGGACATGAACAGTGAATGGTAGGGCACTGAGGAGTGCAGAGGAGCAGAGAGATCTGGTATATAGATATTGTTTCCTGAAAGTAGTGGTGTAGGTGGACGAGGTTGTAAAGAAAGCTTTTGGCATCTTAGCCTTTATAAATCAAAGTATTGAGTATAGGAGTTGGAATGTTATGTTGAAGTTGGTTAAGACATTGCTGAGACCCAACTTGAAATATTGTGTGCAGTTCTGGAAGGATTCAAGGTTGGTTCAAAGGGGTTGTTCCAAGCTATCTAATTGTTGGCATTCATTGTTGGTGGAACTTTTGAAAATAAGATAGATAGAAGGATATGCATTCCTTCAAGAAAACTTGCATTATTGCATATGTAACAGATATTGATTCAAAACTTGTATTTTTATATAAACTTAAATTTGTGAGAGAAAAAAAATTAGATTTGTGGATAGAAGATCGGGTGTTTGTTATGGTGAATCTTATTAATATTTTTCCACTGCAATTTATAAACCAATTTTTTTTAACCTGTCAGTTTAAAATATTGTGTTCAATGAAACTTGCAAGATTTGAATTTCTTCCATCAAGCAATGGTCATGTAATCTTGCAGTTTTGAATTGCTTAAAGAACAAGTTACCAAAATTACTTTTGCCATCATTTTTAAGGTTACATTCAGCAGATCATTATCTTCAAGAAGCAAAGAAGCTGAAGCACAGTGCTGATGCATTGGTGAGTTTTACACAATTTGGCTTTTTTAATTAATGAAAACGTCTCCAACTAACTGTTGTTTCCATTGATAATCAAGCACTTTACTGTCAAGCTGAAGAAACTGTTATTGCTAGTGTTATAGCTTGAGCTATTCCATGATTTATTTGTTCTCAAGATTAATGTAATATTAAATACTCCAGTTTGGGCAGAGCGAGCCCTGTTTTACTATAAGCAACTACATTCAATTTTGAAATACTAGTTGTACAAAATTGG
Source organism: Narcine bancroftii (assembly GCF_036971445.1). Taxonomy (NCBI): domain Eukaryota; kingdom Metazoa; phylum Chordata; class Chondrichthyes; order Torpediniformes; family Narcinidae; genus Narcine; species Narcine bancroftii. The sequence goes on from NC_091477.1 coordinate 17,115,701, forward strand.
AGAATCTTACAGCGCAATGTATTATAAAATGAATGAAGTTAACTGCTCTGTATTCTATCTAACTCGTTAGCTTTTATTTTTAATTCTGCTTTTGACTATCTACTGATTGTGCTTTTTTTGTCTAGAGGAAATGTATTTTTTACTTTATTTCATCCCATATCTTCCAATACGTGAGATCCATTTTTTTCTCTTCAACCAAGATCTTACCCTTAATGTAACTTGGTCCATTCTTTTCAGTTATTCCCTTTTTTTACTCCAAAAGCAATATTTTCTATTTTATGTAGGTTTTGCATTATCTCTGTTTTTGTATAGTGTGAAAGAATCATTTACAGTTGGCAAAATCTTGTTTTGTTTTTAATCTATTTATTGATTTCTGTTTTACAGTCTGACAGGTTTGAAAAAGCAGTGTATTATCTTGATGCTGTTGTATCTTTCATTGAGTGTGGTAATGCTTTGGAACGAAATTCTCAGAAGGCCAAATCCCCTTTCCCAATGTATGCTGAGACAGTCGAACTTATCAAGTAAGTAAATCACCAACATCAGACTAGCACAGTTTTGCAAAATTAAGTGGAATCTAAGTGACCTTCAATAAAACAATCTAAGGATTTTTTTTAAATTTTATAGATACACTATGAAGTTAAAGAATCATATGGCACCTGATGCTACAGCAGCAGATAAAAAGCTGGCAGTCTTGTGGTAGGTTTAATCTAGCATCATAATTGTCAGTGCAAGCAGATATTTTTGCTCCTAATCTTGCTTTAAACCTGAAACCAGCAACAAAAAATTGTGTGAAATACTGAACATGTTTTTAAAATGTGTACCTAACCATTTTTGCTCTGAGTGTGTTTCCAATGTATAATGATTCATTTGGTCTTTTGCCCTTAAAATCTATCTCCTGCTTATGCAGAAACTGGCAATCGCCAAAACATTTTGATATGCAGCTCTCATTACAGTTCCAGCATGTCCTGATTTATACCCATGGAAAAAAATCCAAAGGATAATGTCTCTACTCTTAATCATAAAGCCTGATAACGTGAAGCTCTCCAGGAAGAGGTGGTGACTTGATAGAGGCCATTAAGTTATAGGCCACTGCATGATTTTCATCATGGCTTCCTATGCTCACTTTAAAAGGAACGCAGTGAAGAACCCTTGCAAGCCCCTACAGCCCCCGAAACTCTCCTCCCAGTTTCCTGGGGTTAATGTGAACAGAACCTTCAGTGGGATGAATCTTCAAACCATCAGGTCCAGACTGTGTCTCTGACTGTGTCCTTAAAACCTGTGCATATTATCTGGCTGGAGTTTTTGCAGACCCTTTCAACCTCTTGCAACATCAGTCAGAGGTCCTTGAATGCTTAGAAGATACTTCCTACATCTCAGTGCCTGAGAAGAGCATGGTGACTTGTTTCTTTCTATCAATCAGTGTCACTGACATGTATCATGATGAAATGCTTTAAGAGGTTGTTTCTGGAGCTGGTCAATAGTCAGGAAGGACCTGGACCAGCTTCAAATCATAACCTCTCGCTGGTCCTGTGCTCTGCATTAAATCATCTATGTCAGTGGTTCTTGCCTTTTTTTTTCCACTCACATACCACCTTAAGTAATCCCTTACTAACTACAGGGCACTTATGAGAATCATTAACCTGGGTTCGACACCACAGGAGCAACTGCGTCAAGCTGATGTCAATTGACTACAGCTCAGCAATTTACACCATCGTACCAGCAAAACATAACTGAACTAAAGGATCTGGAACTCTTCATCCCCCTGCAGCTGTTCTCATCAGCAGACCCCATTGCGAATCAACAACATCACCTCCTCAGCGTTGACCATTAACACAGGCACCCCAAGGCTGTTTACTTTGCTCCCAACTTCCTCCACACTCATGACTTTGGGTCCAAGTTGATCTACAAATATGCTGATGACTCCACTATTGTTGGCCAAATAACTGGAAATGATGTTGTAATACAGAATGGGGCTCAAGTCTTGCTGTCACTTACACCAAGGAGCTTATGGTTGATTTTAGGAAGGAGAAGCCAAGGGGTCTCACACCTGAATACCTCAACTTTTGGAAGAAATTTGGTATATCAAACTTTTTCAGGTGCACATTGGAAAGGTTACTGACTGGTTGCATCACAGTTTGGTTTGGAAATTCAGCAGAGCTGGAAGGTAACAAACGTAGCCAGGTCTTTCATCCATTGAATGCATAAATGTGAGGCACTGCCTCAAGATTGCCACCAGCATCACAGAGGATTCCCATTAGCCTGGTCTCAACCTCTTCACACTACTAACCTCAAGCAGAAGGTACAGAAGTCTGAAGACCAGCAGCCATAAGGTTTTGAACCTTTCCTTGATACGCTCTGCTCTAACATCGCAAAAGCCACTTCCTTTGCACTAGGATGACTATTCCTGCAGAGTGGAAACCGGCCTTTGGGCCAACTTGCCAGCACTGATCTGTGTCCCATCCACACAAGTCCCACTTGCCTGTATTTGACCCAATTCCCTCTAAATTTTTCTATCCTTGCATCCATCCAACTGTTAAAACACAGTTGCAGCGTTTAAGAGTTGGAATAGCATTTGCCTTCACACCACCTCTGGCAACTTGTTGGATGGAACTGGAGTCTGTGCAGCTGAAGAGGCTGGAGGTGAATTCATGGACATTCAGTGACTTTGAATGGACTCTCTTTTGCTGCTTCTGGGCACTGGGCAACACCAATGTCGACTCTATGTACCTTATGGCAGACAGGAGGCAATTTTGTGTACTGTTACAGTACTTTGTGTACTATTTACAACTCCGATTATGCAAAATGGTCAAGACCGGGTCTATTTTGGATAAACAATATTTTCAGGTAACTGGTCATTTTTTAAGAAACATCCCAGGAGCAACAGCAAATCACATGTAACAGTGTTTAATCAACAAACAACATGTGAAGGCTTTTTAAGCATGAAGTAATGTTTAATTCTCACCCAAAAAAAGCCTGAATAAAATAAAATAAATCCAGCACCAAAAACTTGAAATCCTACTCAGAGGTTGTTCCAAAATTACAAAAAATGTTCAACTTGTGACATCAGTTCAGCTCCAAAAAAAATTTTGAATAACTGAGGATTTCTGATTGTTTCGGATACCCTCACTTATCCGGAATTTTTCAGAGGCAAAAATGACATCATTTCGATTGCAAAATTTTTTGGATAAATGAGGATTTCTGATTTTTCTGAAATCCTCAACAGGTAGCACTTCCAGGTCCAAAAGATTTCGGATAATCTGATTTCAGATAATCGCCGTTGTGCTGCACTTGTTCTGTACTATTACACTCCAATAAAGGAATCTTGAAACCTGTTTCATACCCCTACCAACCCTGCGTTTATTTATTTTTTTAAAAGTAGTCCTTCAAGTTCCTATTAAATCTCTTCCCCTCAACTTCAACCTATGTTCTCTGGTTCTTGATTCTTCTACTCTGTGTAAAAGGCTATGCATTCACCTGATCTATTCCTCTTGTGTGAATAATTTCTCTGTATTTTTTGTATGTATTGTCCCTACAATTAAGTATACCATTGTAGTTTAGTGGTTTTTTTATACAGAGTACCTACTCAGCTACAGAAAGTAAGAATTCCTTTGCATTTGTAAATTATGCAATGTATATGACAATACTCATTATCAATCTAATAGAGAAATTCTTGTATCAAACAGCAAAAAGAATGGGGAACACAGTATTACAAGAAATTGAGGTGAAAGAAAAAAGCACAGGAATGCATTTTTTTAAAATATAACCCATTGTTGATAAACTATTTTTAAAATTAATTGGTGTATTGGCAAAGATAAATATATACCATTAACAAAGAAATTAAAATTAATATCACTGTTTTCTAGTCTCCGATGCCAGTCCCTTCTGTACATGAGATTGTTCAAACTGAAGAAAGACAGTGCACTAAAATATTCCAAGACATTGACTGAACACCTTAAGGTAAATCATAGTACTTCCTTTCTTTTAAAAAAAAATTGACTGTTTTTATTTCAGATATTCCCTTAATGTTAAATTATTTTGTTTTCTAGAATTCATATAACAGTGCACAAGCTCAGTCACCTGGTGTAGGAAGGTAATTTAATTTCATACTTGCCTTTTGGTAATTGTAATGTTTTTTGCTTTTTAATCTTGGGTCACTTCATGCTCTGCCTCCGAGATATTTCAAATATTGAACGATAAATTTCCAAAGTCAAGGTTGATACAAAACTATATTGATGACAATCTTTTCTAACTAATGTGCAGAAAAAGTAACTTTTATAAATAGAAAATTTGTACTAAGTGTTTCTGTATTCACCCATATTAAAACAAAGGCTCACTGGAAAGAAAAAGCTCTGAGAGCATCCTTGTCCATGATAATGGGGCGCAGCATGAGCAAGGCTAATACATTTGCAACCATGTTCACACACAAATGTCAGGTTAATCGTCCATCCTGACTTCTCAAGATCCCTGCCATCACAGAAACCAGTCTTGCACCAGTTTGATTCACTCCATGTAATAGTCAGAGGTGGGTGAATGTAGGACGCAGGAAAAGTAGAGGAAGCAAACTGTTTCCTTACTGTGGTACTGAAGACTTGCACTCCGGAAGTAGCTGCATCATCCTTAAACTTTTTCATCGTGGACAGAAATGGGTATATACATTTTGCCATCATCGGTAAACTTTGTACAATTTCATCTTCACTTGAGAACTTAAGGCAGTCTGCGTCTATGTGGGTTGTTTAAGTAGTAAGATGAACTCATTCAGCAAGCTAGGAGTCAAAAAAAAGTTGATATTTTGACATGATTGGATTGAACCTCATTAGAATACTTTGAAATTAAGAATGTAGTCGGAGTAAAATTCCAAAAAAAAATTCAAGCAACAGCTGAAATAGGAAACTTCAGGTCAAGTTTGCAAATTGAGCAAACATAATGCATTTGGGACAGAAAAATGAAATCGAATTGCATTGATGAGCAAAGGGATAAAGTTGAATAAATTCCAAATAAAGCATTTATAAGTACAAACTGGGATTTATTTTGAAGCACAAAAAACAGTACCAAATGTTTGTACTGAATCTTGGTCAGCTTATAATACATAGGCTATTTTCCATGCTATAGAAAGGGTATTCAGCAAAGAAAAATACAAAATTCAACATGACTGAGAGATTATCGGTATTGGGAACAATTAAACTGGTTGGAACTGCTATCTTCATAAAATAAATCCTGGAGGTCTCTTTCGATTGAGAGAGAGGATGTAGTTAGTGTTGATCTTGGATCAAGACCAAAATTGGAGGCTTTAAATGCACAATATTTTCCTATTCAGTTTATTATGGCATCAACTGTTTACTGAGCAGCCTAAATGTATGGCAGTTTTCATTGACCCCTCAAATTAATAATTTATAGTCCTGTATTACATTGTAAAACATAGAAATTCTAATTAATGCAACTCTATCGACCAATTTGCTCCAAACCTGAGACCTTTGTTCTTTCATCCACTCCAAGCTATTTTAAATCAAAAAGATTGGTGTGCAAGAAAGCAAGGTATAAATCCTTCCAGCAACCAACTTGCAATCAACACTTGTTGGTAGTACCTTCATTCACATCATATAAGAATCAGATAAATTGTTTCAAGAACATTGTTGGGGTCCAAAGGTGACCCAGCTTCATTTGATAATTAAGATAATTTTTAAAAATGAGTAGTAAAAGTGTTTTTGCTTTAGATATTCTTTCTTTGGAATTGTTAAACTTGAGAAAACTGATTTGTAAAATTCTCTCAGCTTTTAAACTTGTTGTGAAATTAAGGATTCACTCTTACTGATTGTGGTATGTTTGAGATTACCTTGTAATGGAAAGAGACACAAGAGGGGCAGAAATGTTCTCTGAACCGAATATTAGATGCAGATCTCAAGCTTGCTCAAAACTGATACTCCCACTTAATCGATTCCGTCCATAGAATAACTGAAGAGCTAAGTTAGCAGTATAGATGCAGTTTTTTTTTGTTAAACTGAAAAGTCAAAGTTCTATATCAATTTATCCTGTTATTTTTAGACTGTGTGGAGTTGAACTCCCAGGTGTGGCTTTGGAGAGCAGTACACAAAAGTGCTGGAGAAATTCAGCAAGTTATGCAACATCCAAGAAAGCATAAGGCAATCAACATTTCAGGCCTGAGCCCTTCATCCAAAGGGCTAAAAATCAGGCAGATACTTGAATGAAAAGGTAGTTGGGGTGGGGAATTTGCCCAGGGGAGGAGCACAGGCTAACAGGTAATTGGGAGATACAGGTGGGAGGAGGAAGAAGAAAAAGGTGAAAAGTAATAGGGGAGAGGACAGAGGGTTAAGAAAGATACCTCTCCAATACAAGGAGGAAGAGGTTGGGGAGCTGGAGGAATGGACACCAGGGAGGGGACTAATGAAAGTTACAGGTCAATATTGATGCCATCTGGATGGAGACTACTGAGACGGAATTGAAGGGAATTTTCCTCCAATTTACTGGCTAATGACAGATGTGTGTGGCAATGGGGTGTGGAGTTGAAGTGGTGGCCACTGGGAGGTCTCCAACATCTGTACAATTGAATACTTTAGTTCTTTCTTTTCAAATGCAGTGCTGATCATTTTTAACCCTCATGGCCACAAATCAGAACAATGAATACTTCTAGTAAAAACACCGAAATGTTGGAGGAACTCAGCTGCTCTTTTCAGCATCTATAGGAGGCAGAACCAAGGTGCTGTCTGCTGCAATAATGTGGATCTCCCAGTGGCAACCATTTCAATTCTCCATTCCATTTCCTTGCTGACCTATCTGTCCAGGGTCTCACACACTGCCAGATTGAGACCACCCGTAAATTGGAGGAACAGCACCTTATCTTCTGACTGGGCACACTCTTACCAAATGCATTAATAGCGACTTCTCTGGCTTTCATTAAACCCCACCTCCTGCTTCCCCCATTGACTCTCCATTCCCTGTCTCCTTTCACACAGACATGATAAATTCGACCCAGTTCCTTGTATCCAAAAAATACCTTTTGTTGGTCTGGATTCCTCCCCCATTGTTTGCATTCTGAAACATTGATTCTTCCTTGAAGAAGGGCTCTGGCCCAAAACGTTGGCAATATATCTTTGTCTCCTGTGGATGCTGGAAAAAACAGCTGAGTTTCTCCAACATTTTGGTGTTTTTATTACAATCACAGCGTCTGCAGCCTATCATGTTTTAACTAATACTTCTAGAACTGTTGATTCAAAATAAAATGTGCACACTCAATAGGATAGGAAGGGGAAATAAGCAGAGACAAAACTAATGTATACAAAATTCCTTAGTCATTTGAGTGAGAAAGTACAGGTATGTTGTATTCTAGGATTGAGGAAATGTATGAATCTCTTAAAATTTTATTTTTCTCCTTTTCATTATTTAGCAAAGCTGCAGGTACGCCGTCCCCAGTATCCCCAAAGCTCTCTCCGGGTAATGCTGGAACCTATTCCTCGGGCAGTAATACTTCCTCCAGCAGTTCTTCTGCCTCAGTCACAATTCCACAGAGAATCCACCAGATGGCAGCCAGTTACGTTCAAGTTACATCCAATTTCCTCTACGCCACTGAAGTTTGGGATCAAGCTGATCAGCTGGGGAAAGAAAACAAAGGTAGATATGAAGACTGCTTGTTTTCTCACATGTCAACAATGTTAACAATATTAACTTTTATTTTCCCTATGGACTATTCTGAAATATTGCCCTGGTTTAACGTCAAATTTTAGGCAGGCTTTAATAGTTTGAATTTTTGGATAAAGCAAGCTTTGTATGATTAGCAGTGGTTAATCTTTCATAAAATTATTTAATGTTCAAATTAATCCTCAGCAAATCCAATGCATAACAATCATACTGTTCAACAATAGCAGTGACTCAAGCATGGCAAACATCCCGAGGCACTTCCAAGTGAAGCAACACTTGTGAATCTGCAGGGGTCATCTGCATCCAGTGCTCTGGTTGTGGCCTCATCTATCATCTACGTTGGAGACACTGGACCCATACTGGGAGATTGTTGCTCTGTCCCCTGCAATAACAGGGACCTCCCAGTGGATAACCATATTTCAATTCTATGCCCCATCCCACACTAACATGTCCGTCCATGGCTTCATGCTCTGCCAAACCAAGGCCACCCGCAAACTGGAAGAACACCACTTAATATTCCATCTGGGCACATTCCAACATAGACCTCTCTGGTTTCCATTGAGCCCCTCATCCCTCTGTGTCCTTTCTTCCAGTTTGCAACCTTGTAGGACTGCTTCATTTGCACTGCATCATTGATGCATACTAAAATTGTCAGTTTCTCAAATTAATGTTTCTGTGGTATGTGGATGTTTTAATTAAGTGAAAGCTTTTTGTTTATTTACAGACTTTTTTGTGGAACTAGACAAAGTGATGCATCCGTTGGTATTCAGCAGCAGCAGTATGACTGATTTGGTGCGCTACACCCGTCAAGGTTTATATTGGCTCCGCCTGGATGCTAATCTGTTACCATGAGCTTGAAAAAGTTGGCTGGAAGACCTGAAAAATCTGCCTTTTTCTTAGTGTCTCAATTATTTCATGTCACTCTTTCCACTTTTTCTAATTGTAAATAGGCTCCTGACCTTTTACAGAACAAAATTATGATATATTACCAATGAAACTATTTTTGAACCTATAACAACTTTCTGATAAAATGCATATAGCAATTTTTTTACATTTCTGTTACAATTCCTCACAGATGCTTTAGAACTTTGGGATATTTTTTTCCCTATTCTGCAGGATTATTTCATTTTGTTTGCATCGGAATCTCCTAATCATGCAAATCGTGACTTGCATCTCTTACATTACACTAATCAACCATGGCTTTGAAACAAAAATTGGGTTAACTTGCATGGAACCTTCAATGGGTTCATTACATATTTTGTATTGATTCGCTATTCTGTTTCATGTAACCAAATAAGTTCATAGCTATTCAATGGATAACTTCAGAATTTCATCATCCTTTAAATACTATTCAGTTTATTGACTGAATCGGGAATTATCACAGGGTATATATATATATATTTTAAAAATTGTAAGACTGTTGCATGTTTAAAGCCAGATCTTGTTTCTGGGTCAAATGGTATGACCTTATTGGGAAATTTACTATTTCAACCGAAGTGCAAAATTGTGCCGCTGCTGTATCTGTGGTACACAGTTCTGTGAACAACATTGACTTCTAGCACAGTTAACATTGCATAATGATGAACAGATCTGTTGTCAGTTGAACATTTTAAGATACTAATGGATTCTTTACTGCATTCATTTTTGAATGTTGTTGGCTAACTCAAAATGGTCTAATGTAACATTTGTACAGAAGGCATGCAGTCTTGTACAAAAGATGTACAGCATTTATAAGGTTATAATAACCAATCTGAGATGCTAGACGAATGAATAGCAGCTCCTTGCATCACCAACATAGCTTCTTCTGCTTCCAATTATCTTCTCATCAGTTTCACTGGGAAAGCATGAAAACATCCGATTCAACCAAGTGCATTAAAATATGCATTGTCCCAAAAATGAATTGACACTTTTCACAACAAATCTTTAATGGCTGGAATGCTTTTCATTTAACTGGATTTGTTTTTAAAAGTTGGATGTGCCACACTGTAAAACATAATACTTGTAAAAATGTAATTGAATTCCTAGTTTTTTTTTTAATGGAAACCACGTTTCCAGTGCAACAATGTGCTTCAGAGTTGCAATGCTTTAAATGTTATTGATTAACAGAACTGCAATTCTTTAAAACTGAAACGGTATAGCAGATGGAATTTCTGTATGTTTTTGTCACCTTCTGTTTGGGAATTTGAATTTGCTACGTCAAACGCACTGGGTGTGCCTTATAAATCTTGTATTTCCCTCCTGATTTTATTAGACATTTTCAGTAGATTACAAGGTGCTACATCAAACACTAAATCTGTGTAAATGATGTAATTTAGTTAAGAGTCGTGTTGTTTTCCATCTTGGCTCATGCTGTGTTGAATGTTGGTATAGTATGTGACCACATCTGCCAGGTATCCATGCCACTCCAATCTTTTAGAATATTACACTAGTTTGTGAACCAGATTTGATCTATTTCTGTCAGTAAACAAAAACATTTGGGGACAGGTGCAAACATTTTTAATAAACTTAACATGTAACCAAGTGAGCTAAAGAAATAGTGTCCAAGATATCTATTTTAATGTAATTATTTAAAATCCAATGTCGGCTTGTTTGTTCTTAAATAATTCTTATCCTGCCAATTTATTAAAAAAAAGGAAATCACACACTTGCCATAATCTAGCATTATTATGGCTAGATTAAAGTCAGTAAATATTTAAGTAACTTAAAAGGCAAAAGGAAATATATTTGGGGAGGGGGGATGTTTTGCTAAATCGGCCATTTTATTTATGTATTTATTTTATTTTGAAGACACGTTCTGAAAATGTCTTCTATCTGCTGCTTAAAATTTTCTATAATGGATTTCCGGCTGAAAATCCATTAATGTGCTTGAAGTGAGAAGTGGCATCAGTATTGAGAGTGCATGGATGCAACAACATGTGAGTGAACAGCATGAACAAGGGCTATTATTTTCCAAAAAGATTTAAATTATTCTGGAATATTTTCATCAATGTGAAAAGATGGGCTTGATTGTGAGAAGCTATGTGTGATATTACTGTATCTCTTGCAACACTATTGAGCTAATCGGATGCCTCTAACATAGAGCTTGTCAGAAGTCTATTTTTTAAAAGATGGAGCTGCAAGAAACAGCTCAGCAACCACACTTTTCCTCGCATCTGTTACTGCCGAAATGCCTTTGTGTTGTGACATACATCGGAGAAGTCAAACAGATAATATTTTGTGCATTTTTTTTAAAAAATGAGTGCCACTTGTTATAGCCTATTGCTTTCAAAGTAATCTGTTTTTTGTAATGTATTCTCCTGTGTCTATTCTGTGGGAACTGCTAATATTGATCCACAGTATGAAATACCCTTCAAACTAGTAACTCGCAGTCTTCCTTTACAATGGTAGATGGAGAGATCTCAAACACTCAGCCAAATTCCAAAATGGTTTCAATCTTTACTCTTGTCTTCTTGAGCTGTGTATTTGATGTTAATACTGAAGGTGTGTGATAGGTTTGTGTCTGTTATGATGTCTGCCATGAAATATCAAGTTTTAAAATGTAATGTGTATTTCTAATGATAAATGTTTATTTGATAGAAATAACTGACCTTATAATATTTTATAGTATTTATTACTGTAGATATCTAGGCCATCTTGACCATTTTAGCACATCCTTCCCATTTTTAATGCTTCCCTATGGTTTGTTTTAATTTTCGGATCTAGCGATGAAATAAATTCAGTTGATCATTAGCGATACCGTTTGTTTAATTTCAGACTAGAGCTACAAATTTAGACAAACTAGAGCATTTTAGGTATAAAGTATGATAGATAACAGTTACAATTAATAAAAAGGGAAATTATATCTGATTATTTGAGTCTGCACCTGGCTTGTACATCTTTAAAGACATGATTGAAATTTGTTCTGATCAGTGTTTATACCTCACCAAATCACTGTTTTCAATTTGCCTGTCGTCTTTTCTCTTTTAATTTGGATAGTCATTGAAAATGGACAACTCCTACACATAAGTTGATGAATGCTTTGATTCCCTGTCTTTTCCTCATTTTCTTACCCCCAACCCAAAATAAAATTTGTCAAGAACAAGTGATTTAAGTCATTGGGTTTTTTTTAAAGTAGACATGGATATTAACATTTTAATTGTTTCAGAGGCCCGCTGTTTGATATGAATTGTACACGTTCATGGAGTGTTAATCCTATCAAATAAATGTATTATTAAATAAAAGTAGTCTAGGATATATAACTTGCAAAACATGCTTTGATTTAATGGGAAATCTATTTGTCATTCTATTTTTTTTTAAATAAGCTCCAAATAACGTGTTTACTTATAATTTATAACACTTGAAAATGTTGAAGATGAATAGTTAAATCAGTAAGTAAAAGCTCTTTTATAGCTGAGGATGACATTGTTCTCCAACATCATACCATCTTTAGCCATACGCAGTATCTTGGCCCTTTTAGAAAGTACTGCAAAGATTGCCTCAAATATGGGGAGGCATTTGTATTGGGAAGTATTTGTAAAATAATGTTTATGGCAAGTAAAGCAATGTATAACCTGAACTTTGGCTTATGTGAAGATTATATATTTTCCATCATAATGGAAAAGGATTTTTAGTAAATCTAGATTGTTGCAGCTCAGCTCTGTATTTTTCAACTTTAGTCACAAGTTGCATATTTTTAAGTAAAATGGGATTCGTGTATTTACAGTGTATAAAGAAAACTTCAGATTATTAATTATTCTGTCAGGAAAAGTAGATTTGCTTTGTACAATGCAGATTGTTAACTCTAGTGAATTTCTGGTGAAATTTTTTCTTTAATAAATTTTCAAATGCTTACCCAGTTTTTGCGTTTATTTTACTAGAGGCACCAAGCTTGTTTCCATCAAATATATTTTCCGGTATATTAAGAGAAAATGTTAGAAATGGTGTGTAAATAGACTTTTTTTTACTCTAGGGTGCATAATTCATATACGAGGATTGATTTATTTTTAATGACTGCTTAGTTAAAAAGTACCCAGTGAGGTGCATATAAGATCACTCACCATTAACAATAACTATTGTAGTAATGGAAAAGCAAGAAAATGTATGCAGATGGTGTCTCAACACTATGTAATTAAAAGAACAGGGTTCTGCAAGTTTATTAAGAGAGAAATATTTTTTGTGAAACAAATGAGACATCTGCTAATAATAGCTTTTTGATATGGGACACGATCAAAGCAAACCTGAGAGGACAAATTATATCCTAAACACAAAAAAAATCTTGAGAATATATGGCAGAAGTAAACAGTATGGAGAAAGATTACAAAATTAGGGGAAAAAATTATCAAAGAACAGGACTAAAAAAAAATGCATTCTACTAGAGAATAAAAAGCTAAGATACATTACAAGCAGAACAGAAAAGGCTACTAAAAACAAAATTAAAATATGAGCTAGGCCAATGAGCACAAAGTCGTGGCAAGTTAAAGCAGAGGAGTCAAGGAATAATAAATGTTATTTAAAAAAAAAACATTCTAACAAGGAAATAAATATTTTGGACTATTACACAAAATTATATGAATCAGAATTATTGGGAGATGAGAATGAAATAGAAGTATTTCTGTTGAATGTTGAACTTCCAAAACTTGGAGAGAAATTATATAACTAGACACCCCCTTTACAAGAGAAGAAATTAAAAAGCCCTGGGTACTTGACAGCCTAATAAATCACTGGGGGAGGATGGTACAGATAATTTAAATAATTACTAATGCCCCTATTAATGGATGTTCTGGACCAAGCAGTAGAGAGACAAATCCTGGAATCATTCTTAAATACTATTATTTGAGTGATACCAAAAAAAGGGAATCCATTAAAATCTTGTCATATAGACTAATTTTGAAGTTAAATGTTGATTATAAGATAGTGAAGAGTTAAACGAGCACTTACCTGTGTGAAGTTTGATGATTATTATTTGAGCAATGGGAATCGGTGAGTCAATGTGAGATCCCATCTGTGCTTGCGCAGCCATTCCTTTACAGTCCAGAAGGGAGAAGCCACTGAACTTAAATCCACTAAATTAAACAAACCAACCATTATACAAACTTGTGACTGAACATATTTATTCCAACCAAAACCTCTATCTATAAACAAGAAAAAAGAGGTGAGCACATTGAGTCACCAACTCCCATTGCTCGAATAATAATCATCAAACTTCACACAGGTAAACGTTCATTTAACTTCATTATTCTTTGCAATGTACATTTGTTCACCACCGTGAGAGTTTGTTGCTCAATGGCTTATCCCCTTCGGGTGGTCCGACAGACCATAATCAGTTCAATGGGTCCCTTTCCCATGGTCTTGTTCAATCCACCATGTGTAGGATGGAAGCTGTGAAACTCAGCCCCTTTTGAGTTTAAAAGTTTATTGTAGAACCTATTAAAGGTTCTCTCATTGCTCCATTCCACCTGGTTAAGGATATCCCATATAGGGACCTCGGCTCTATTGGCTGCCAAGGTTGTGCCACTCTAATTGAATGGGACTAAAACTGATAAATATCCACTCCAGCCACTCTCATGACCTCCTGCAACCACCTGGCCAATGTTTGAGGAGTAGCCTGCTCGATGTGGTTTCCTAGCATATAAAAAGATATTTCTCATTTAGTCTAAAATGTTTTGTACATACAACATATCTTTTTAAACAATCTAACATGCATAATCTTTCATCTTCCCTGTATGCATACAATGAAAAATCTGTCCCAATTCTTCCTTGCCTGTTATGTTTCAAAATATCTGTAACTTGAAAGCTCACACAGTCCTTCCAATGGATATAATCCATATGAATGTGAGACAAAGTTTACCTTCTGGGCCAATATCAAGGTCACCAGTATTATCAGCTCATCGTTTCACTGTGGTGTAGCTGGCTCCCTGCACATAGAACATACCGGTTAGAAAACTCAGTACACCTCTGATCGAGGCTGACTGTTCATTCAGGCTGATTTGTGCACAGTACTTTTTTCATTTCCCCACATAGGAGGCATACTGTTTCTGAGTAAATTTTCTCCCAAGATGCCTTCAAGATGCCCAGAGTTCTCGGCTGCAGAGTGTTTATGTCGATCCTCACTCTCCGATCCTACAAGCTAATAGACTTAAGCGAGACAATGGATGTGATATCTTTGACACTGTTTGGATTAGCAGTCCTCTGCTTATTGCGAATATCAATGAAGTCCCCACTATAAGCCTAAGGAGTACGGGGAATCAACAATGGGAAGGCCAATTAGGCACTACCAGCCATCCCGAAGCACCGTCTTCCTGTATTTTATTCAAGCCATTCCACCACCAAGGTGAATGGGGGAAATGCATAAAAGTTAAATTTTGACCAGTCTAGGGTAAAATTGGCGTCCACTTGGGGATCCAGCAGCCAGGACACGAACCTCGGAACCTGGGCATTAAGCCTGGATGCAAACAAATCGATCTCGGTATTCCAAAGGTGTCTGCTCGCCGTTTAAAATATTTCTTATCCAGAGTCCACTCAGTGCTATCATTGAATTTCCTGGACATCACTGATCCGACCCGGCAGGTAGGCAGCAGTAATCCAAATGCCCCTCTGAACACACCAGTGTCAAGTCTCAATGGCTAACTTGTTACAGGAAGGAGATTTAAGTCCTCCCATATTATTGAAGTGTTATCCAACCTCAGCAGTACATGAATGTCATCTTCACTCTCACAGAAAGACTTTAATGCTAGAAACTCTGCTAGTATTTCCAAATAATTAATGTCTGATTTAGAAGCCTCCCTGAGCTCTATCCATCCATCTGCCCCCAGTAGAGACCTTTAGATTTGTGGCTCCCCAACCTTCACCACTGGCATTCTGACCTGATTTCAAGGTCCACCTTTCTGAGCTCAATTCTCGCATAAGCCCACAAGATATGGTCGATTCACCATACCAGGTTGGATCTGGCCTCACTAGTTAGCCTCATGGGCCTGTCAAAGTGTCCCCTGGCTGCCTTCAGAGCAGATATTTTGCCCCTTTCCAGGAACCTATAATATAGCGGGCCACCAGGAAAGCCACTACCAATTTCCCACTCAACCTGGCTACCTTTCTTATTGAGAAACAACACTCTGTCATGAGCCCTCTGCAAGCAGTCCTGATCTCTGCCGCTTTATCCTCTGGCAGGGTAAGTTTCATGCCTTCTGTATCAATAATGAAGCTGAGGAATTTTAACCTCTTGGTAGGCATCAACACTGATTTCTTGGGATGTATAAGAAAGCCCACATGGCTTAATAATCTCAAGGTGGCTGCCACTGCCCTTTTTGTTTCCTCAAATGATCTTCCCATGATAAGAGTATCGTTTCTAGGTGTCTCATTATCATGTGCCCCTCTTTCCTGAACTTGGCAAACACCGGCTTCAGTCACTTAGTAAATGTCCTGGGCACTGAGCTGAGCCTATTCGGCAAAGAACTTCCTGTGCAGTGGGCAGATCACGACTGAATAATATGCGTCTTGCAAATCTATCAAGGCCATGTAATAGCCCTTACATAACATAGGCAAGACAGAATATATGTTATCCATTTTAAAAAGCCTGTACAAGACATATTCGTTAAGATCTGATAGATCCAGTATCACTCTAGTGCCGCCACTTTTTTTTGGGTTGATTGAAGATGTTAGATACAACTCATGTTCTTCAAGGCTACAACGTGCAATAATGTTTTTCCTTTTTAATGCCATGATCTTGACATGTACAGCCTCTATCAGTTGCGGTCTGCACATATATGTATATATACCCTTCCTCTTTATCAGAGGGGATTTCTGTGGGTTAAATTCAATTTTATACCCCTGAACGTCTGCTGAATAGAAACATCAGTGGTAATATTATATCATCTGTCATAATATAGCATTAATCGACCGCCAACTTTTAAATCCTTGTAATTATCAAGAGTACCCAACTCTAAATGTGTAGCATTCACTTCCTAGTCTATAGGCTGGTGCATTCTGTGCCCACCTCCGCGAAGCACTTTGAGCAGGAAAATTCTGTTGCCACTGTCTCCATGCAGGGCGTTGCCCTAAAAAAAATCTGCTGACTGGAGGCGTTTGGAGTGGAAAATCTCCTCAGATAACCTGCTTAAATTCCCCGCATACCTGCAATAGGGGTGAAACATAACAGGTTCTCTTGCCTGTGCTCTCGAACGTCTGACCATGCCAGCTGCTGCCTTCTGCTGCTCATTCAAATCTTTCACCAATTGCTGAGATCGTCAACAAATAGAATTTTTTTTACTGGGTTAGATGGTCTGCACAAATGAGCACGTCTTGCATTGAGGTCAGGCTTGATCTGCTCCTTCCTGAAGGCATTCAATTCATAGTTTGCATGGGACAACAGCCCTAGAGCGTCTTGTTGGGTCTCTGATAAATCATGTGAGAGTGTGTGAATGCAGTGATACCTTTAACCAGTGACTCCTGTAGTCTTTGCAGTTTCATGTCTTTTGCCCTTTTTACCCCATATCACGGGGTTTACCTTAAACACCTCCAACAGAGGGCAGTTAACAGGGCAGGGGTACTTCTTGATGGATTCTTCTTGTACCGTCTCCTGAAAAGCATTCGATACCATATAAGTTATTGACCCTGCATTATCTTCCTCTAGTGGCTGGAGGTACTGCAAACTTCACGGCAATAGCCGGTATATTCTCCTCCTGACTGCCCTGAGCAGTATATGGGGATTTGGGTGACTTGGCCTCCATTACCGGCCCTTCATCATCTTCCCATGTATAATCATAAATGTCCTCTCCCTGCTCTGATGGCTTAGGAAATCTCCTCACCATGGCTGTCACCAGTTCCTCCAATTTGTACAGTCGACTTACTATTTTGTCACTGGTCGAGGTCTCTGCTCTCTGGCAGGCCTTGCTCTTGGGCCCCTTTAGCAAGTTTATCATGAACTTGCATACAAAATCCCTCTTTCAACATGTCATCGGAATAGTAGAGTTCCTGACATCAATTCTTTAACTTGACTTGAATGTGTCGAGCACATCTCTGAAATGAAGAAGACCATCCTAATTCCATCTGATTAGGGTTAGACACGGAATTCAAGAATACAGTGCAAATCACAGCAATTCTGATTTTTTTTGTGAACTCCATGGACTTCTTAATATTAAGGCACTTTTCACTCTAATCCCATAAACATTAGTTTTGCATTGTTAATTCCCCTTGCAAGTGATGTAATTCCTAATTTAAAAAAACTCCATCAATGTGTCATTAGAATTACTACTTCTTAATATCCAAGGGAAGGGCTTTCAGGTTCAGAACTTAGGGTTCTGAAGAGCTTTGAGGTAAAATAATGTAAATTAAGATCTTGCCAGAGTATAACCGCAATCAAAACTGACCAACTTTGTTTTGCTTATGTGATCATGAGAACTAATTAATATTCTCTCCATACTCTTTTCCCACAATCTTCAGTTTTCATTTTTCATACCCTGGTATAACTCAGTGATTGCCCATACAAATTTGAGAGTTCAAATTCACTTTGAAAATAAGCAATAGCCAGTGGAAAAATTCAAAGAAAAGTCTTAGTATTCTTTCGAAGTGCAAGAGTTTGTCCTGCCTGACACAACCCAGTGTAGCAGGTCATTTATTTTTACACAATAACCAAAATTTGCAGGGGGTCTAGCAGCACCCACTTTTGGGGAAAAAAGATTCTGACCTGAAATTTTGACTCCAAATATCTCCATAGATGATAGAGAGACCTGCCATCTTATTTATTCCAGATTCCAACATCTGCAGTTCTTGGTGACCCATCTAATTATTGACTTGGGTAATATCTTGAGATTGTGGAAGATGCTGCATATGATTAGCTGTATTGTAGAATGCATCAGCTACCACATAATCTTGGCAGGACAAGAAGTCCAGGAGACTGAAGATCATCCTTTACAAGATAGACTAACAAGCAGACTCAAAACTTAGTCATAATTAATTACATATAGATATTACTGCATGTAAAAACACATTACAGGTATTCATGTGCATATCCTTGCTTTGTATCCTACCTTATTCTATACCAACCCCCCCCCCCCGCCCCCCCGCCACCATTTTATTTCTCCCTTTCAGGCCTAATTGTCTTCCCCTACTCTGCCCTGAGTTGAAGCTGGACATTTGGAGGAAAGTCGCATTCTCCCCAATCTGGTCTGGGATGCTCCCTGAGCAGTGTAGTTAATCAGATGTTGGCTTCAGTTTTAGGCTTCTCACTGGGTCAGACAAACCTGTTCACTGCTCAGTTAATTAGTGAGTAAGTAGTAACTGATTGAAATGTCACCTTCAATTTCCTTATGACTGTTTTTGGGGACACAGAGTTGGGGAGTCAGAGTTCTGGAAAGTTGAAGTGAAGGGTAAGTGGTGGTGAATTGAATTTTTTCCTTTTGTGTGGAATGGGTACAGCTGGTTATGGTCAAATGCACACATTCAAACTGCACTGGTAAAGCCTGGAAAGTGGCGTGACTTGTAGACTGCATGCAGCCAGTTGCTTGGTAATTCACTTATACTTTCAAATCTAGTGGTTGCATTTGGCGCTCACCGTTGGTCTCTGATTGGAAAAAAAATCAAAAACATCTTTTGCAGAGCGTTGTTAATGTGGGGTTACAATGTTTCTCTAACTAATTCTCCTTTCCATTTCCACTATGACCTCTGGCATCTTGTGTCATTCTAAGAAGCCCAGGATAAACCTGAGGAACAGTTTCTGTCTAGGCGTGACATTGCCCATGGTACTTGACAAATCAGCTGTGAATAACAATCCACCTTCAGTGGAAACCAGCTTAATTGTCTCCTTCTGTCTCTCTTGATTTCCACCTTACGAAAGGCTTTTTTTAAAAATCTTGCATCTGCAACTTAAAAACCAATATGAGTTCTAACTTTTTACTGATTTCTAATAAAGTTCACTAAAATTTACAGCAAACTTCTTCCCTTCGATTTTGCATGTTTCCGCAAGTGTGGAGCAGTGATCACCTATTTGTCTGTTGAAATGAGAACACATAAGCCACTGGTCTTATCCTTTTATTTAAGGGCACTTGATGTGATTTTATGTATTGTAACAGACTCGGAAAGTTGTACTCCACTTCTGGAGAAAGTAAAAACATCTTGGTGGCACAAGTTCTGAGATTTTGCTACATATGAAAATAATTTATTCAACAGTTCTTTATGCATTTTTCAAACAGTTAACTATATATATTTGTAGGAATTTATCATTAACACATTGTATATGTGCGTTTAAAATAATTATTACAAAGTGTTTTAAACAGTTACAGCATTTATTTACACAAATACATTAATGGTTATATGGTTGTATTTGACGATTCTTAAAACTTTCAGTGAAAATCAGTCTTGATAAGCGGTTGAGGAACAACAGCGCCTGTTGCTGTAAAAGCAAAACATTGTTTGTATTAGAATATGGACCACACTTTCTCAATGGTACAAGTTAAAACAGAACTTCTTTGAATGGAACCCCACTTTAGAAGTTTCTAAATTTATTAAAGATTAAGAGGATGTGAGCTCATCCTTTCAGCATTAATGATGCACAGTCCTTTGGAACTCCTGTTCATGGAGAGCTATGAGATCAGAGTTCTTGGTATGCTTAAGGCTGATATAGATTTTTGCTTATTAAAGAAAGGGCAGGAAACAGGACTTGATTTCAGATGTGATGGATGACAGACCAGAACTGTCTGCTTCTGCTTGTACTAAGAGTAGTGCCAGCAGTGGTTCTCAACTTTTTTCTTTCCATTCACCTACCACTTTAAGTAATCCTTATGCCATTGGTGCTATTTGATTAATAAGGGATTGCTTAAGGTATTAGGTGAGTGGGAACGGAAAGTTGAGAACCACTGTTACTGAAATATTTTGCTTGAGAAATATTGTCATTGGCCCATTTCCTTTAGAGTTTTGAAACCGTGTGCATAACGAGTCAATTAGGTACAATTAAAACAGTGGTTTTCAAACTTTTTCTTTCCACCTTAAGCAATCCCTTACTAATCACAGAGCATCAATGGCATAGGCCAGGGAATACTTAAAGTGGCATGGGAGTGGAAAGAAAAAGGTTGAGAACTGCTGGCTTAATCTGCAGTCTGACAAATCTCGTCTGAAGTTTGCAATGCAATGTTTGTTGAAGGAGGTGGCTGGAGATGGGGAAGGCACTTTCAATAACGAAACTTCAAATCACAACAATAAAAAATTATGTTGAAATGTTATATCCATGGGAAATGTTGACCCTCTCCACAAATAAAGACTGAAGCATACTTCCTGGATTTTTTTTTACTTCAGGTTTACAATATTCACATTGTCATTTAAAATGTGACAGGAAAGTGGCTGGAAGCTTTCTGGTATTTGGAGATCTCTTTCCTTTATAAAAATACAAAATCAGAAAAGTAATCCAGTTAAAATTTGAATCTGTTGCAAAAAAGGACATCCTCAAGAGTAGCCCACTCAGGTCTTCAAACAAATAAAGTTGCAGCAAGTGTGATTGTACATTCCTATCACAATATATTTCTACCATTTAAAAAAAATGCTGCATCTCCATCTTAGATGAGCAACCCTTTATTTTAAAATGGTGAACCTGTTCTGGATTGTTCCACGAGGAAATGTCCCTACATCCACCCTATCAAGATCCCTCATGAATCTAAATGTCCAGTCAAATTCTCCCTCACTCTTTTAAATTAGGTACCAGCATAAGCTTCAGGAAAGACCTTTTTTTAGTTATTTTAAAATAAGTTGATAGTTTGTAATGTGCAGACATCAGAGATGGGATGCTTTGGGATAAGACAATCAAAACCTAAAACATTGTTTTAGGTTTAAAATCAGTTTGTTCCCTAATGGCTAACCTCCCATTGTTACACTAATCATGGACTGTACTGACACCACAAAAGGAAACTACCTGCACTATTGTAGCACCACTTTTTTCATGCATTTTGGTAACTGAATGTTTATTATATCTTTTATATTTATTATCTCTTTTTTTTAAATTTAATGTATTCTTTTCCCATGAGGTAACTGTCAGCAGCAAGTTACAATTTTGGTCCATACAATGTATTTGACAATAAACTCATTACTGCGATTATTAAAATGTATTATTCATGTTGGTGGATGCTAATTAAGTGGATAAGTCTAATGCAGAATTGCCTCTTCTATAATGATATACACCTCAGCTTAATAAATATATAATTTTTATTATAATATCTAAAGGCAATGATAATTAATAATTCAAAAATAAGATTTGGTTCTTGGTGACCTTCTTAATTTAGACAACTAGTGAAATACAAGTCAAGATAACCTACAACCTGATCATTTGATTCTTTCTCAAGACTTTTCCTTGCATACCTGCAGCATTTTGAGTAGCACTCATTGTTGTTTCTACACGAGGATCCAAAGGGTTTATAGGTAATCCATCTCCAGAGCGGAGTCATCCTTCGGATTCTGTGGAGTACAGCCTCTACCTGTCCGATAGCAGCACAGTCAGCCTATGAAAGGAGCAAAAAATATACCGATATTGCAAATTAAACTGAAAGAAATCGAGGAGAAACTTAGTACAAAATCACTCCCGACATGGTTATCATAAAACCATGAGTAATTAGTGCTGACAGAGTTTTTTTTTTCTCAGTGATTTTTATTTGTTGTTTATGTTGGTCTGACTTGCACAAATATAATTCTGAAGTTGCCACTCAGATAGGTTGTGAAATGACTTGAAAGCCGATGCAATGTAGAATCTGGAAGGAAACCTGTGGAAAAGTACCTTGGAGCAGCCACTGGATTGGAGAGAACAATACCAAGTAGATTTGGATTGCTCTAATAAATATTTGCCACAGGAATAATAAATAGATTTATTATAGTCTGTTAAATTACCCTTCATGATTTCCACGTCTATAAACCATTAAACATATATTTAATCTCTAAAACTGATATTGTTCCCATAATTAAAAAGTAAATGTTAATTACCTATTCACAAATTTAATTACACAATCTTATGCATATGTTAGAGATCAATTAGGTTTATCATAAAATTTAAATTGACAAAGAATATCATTTAATATTGCAATTGAAACATGTCACTAATTTTAAAATGGACCATTTTGTGCTAAAACTGAAATGGATTGCAGAAATACTTGATATGATGCAGGTACAATGCAGGGGGCAAATTACATTTCAACTTCCATGTCTTCTATGAAAAACTCCTATGAGTTAACAATAGAAACTGACCTAATTTTTGCTTTTCCCATCCTTCATAAGGTTAAAGACGAAGGAAGTTGCCATGTAAAATCTCAAGAATCACTTCATGTCCTGCCATTGTGACATGAATTCTCCTTATTCTATCATAGAAAAGTAAATGTTTTACATGGTCTCATGCCACGTGAACATACCTGATTACTCAGAAGAATGGAAGCTATGCAAATGATTGCAAAGATTTTCATAAGCTGGGCATGCATTGTAGCAGAGAACTCTGTAGTTGTTCAGCAGAGGTAGAGCACAGAGAATGTCTCATGCAGTTCTTTGTGCCCTGTTTTATAGGCAACTTCAAGACAATTACACACTTTTCACATGTGACGATAATGGGCAGAAAGCAAAGGTCCATTTGGAGATCCATAATCTCTCAGATACACAGCCAAGAGAAAGATGAGGAAGAAAGAAATTTCACTCAATTTCCTTGTGATCCCAAACATACAATAGTGGCCACTCCAGCCGTAGTTTTTGGCAGTGAGCTAGAGCAGACTATTGATGATTTAAATTAATTTTTCTGGGGGGTAGGGCACTTGTGCAGCAAAAAGGTATTTTGTAATTTAAGGTTCATTCTCATGATCTTATCTTGAACCATAGGCAAAGATTATCAAAAATGTGTTCTTACTAATTAAGTACAGTAATAAGATGTAGGAATCAGCAAAATAAAGTACAAAGATCAGACTATTACAAAAGACCTTTTGCTGCATGAGTGCCCAGCTCCAGTTTGGGGCCCCAAACAGTCCTTCCAAGTGAAGCAAAGCTTCACTTGTGAAGCTGTGTGAGTCATCTACTGTATCCAGTGCTCCCACTGAGGCTTTCTCTACATCGGAGAGACTGGACACAGACTGGGAGATATTGTTTCACTGAGCACCTTCGCTCTGTCTGCATCAATAGGCCCTTTCAAACTGCCATGTAAAATGGGGTTAACCGGGCAATTTGCCTGAACTACCTCAGAGGTAGTCAGGGAACCCAGTTAAACATACCTTACCTAGGTCACGTCCTCAGACGATTTGAAACTGAAAATGGCCAATCCGCTTATTCCATTGACTTCAACGCTTGGGTGTGTGCGCGTCACCAGGCAGCCAGCATCCAAACAACCAGCAATACTTCTGGTGAGCATGTGACACATCATTGTGGGGGCAGGATCCCCCTTAAATTGCCAGGTTAGCGATTTAATAGGTCGATCCCCTGCAATTTAAAAATTTGCCCCAGTAATTGCACTCGGGTCCAAGAAGGGCTACCCAGGTGCTGCAGTTTAAAAGAGGCTAACAACAGGGATCTCCCAGTGGCCAACCAATTCAATTCTGCAGCACACTCCAATGCTGACATGGCTGTCCATGGACTCATGTACTGTCAAGCCAAGATCACCCATAAATTGGAGGAAAAACACTTTATTTTCCATTTGGGCACTCTCCAACCAGACGGTATTAACATTGATTTCTCCAGTTTCTGCTAACCTACTTCCCATTCTCCCTTTCATCCCCATCCCTCTGTCTTCTTTCCTCCAGCTCTCCATTCCCTTCCTTCTCCATTCACCGAGCCATCCGCCCTCACTCTGCTTGCTGGTATGTCTTCCCTCCCTTATCCACCTATTACATCCTGCCTGTGGGACTGTGGCTTTCCACCTGCCCCTCCCGCCCCCACCACCAATTTGATCAGGTGCCTGCCTACATTTTGCTCATGCTTTGATAGAAGGTGTGGTGCACTGTTAATCAGAATCAGACACACACAAAGATAAAGACTGTACAACAGGCTTTAATCCACAAAGACTTCCACAGAGCCAGGCTGGCTGTGGCTGCAGCAACTCTGAGTGAGGCCTTGGGAGGCCAGCACAGGCTTATATCCCAGAGGGTGGTTGACACTCGACCGGGTGGGGCTTGATCCATTCAGACTGACTGATTGACACCCAGCCAGGTATTGTCCTGTCCCCTTACACTCCTGCAGGACAGAGGTTGCCCCCTGCAGTAGGCCGGTGGTGTACCACCACAGAGGGCTCAAGCCCGAAACACTTTGGTTCTGTATCTTTATCTTTGCTATATAAAGTGCACTGTCTGACCTGCTAAATTTCTTCAGCGCTGTGTTTTTACTTCAATCACGGTGTCTGCAGACTTTCGTGTTTTACTTCTGTCCTTGAATAATTCCAGAGAGGAAACTTGTCCATTAGTTGAAGCAACAAAAAAACTAGAGCTTGTCCACCTGTAATGCAGAAAAGGTTTATGGGGAGAGTTGGCTTAAGAGTTAAAGACCTGCAACAATTTTAACGGTATAAGTAAAGAATTCGAAGGTCACAGATATAAAGTAATTAGGAAAAGAATCTTAAAGCAAGTTAAAATGATTGGGATTGCACCATCTGAAAAATAATGTTCAAAAGAGAACATGTTTCATGAGATAACAATAATTTCTGAAAAGGGAGAGATGGGCAAATTGGAAAGAACCTTCGCAGCCAGCATGGGCACAAACGGTTGTATGGCATTTTTACACTTGATCGTTCTTTTAATTAGTATCACAAAAGACTCGTAATGTAAATGTACTCTGGCCACTCAAGGTTCCTTTCACTAACCTCCACAATCAACTCTGAATAACTACTTTCTCTTCCTAAAGAACCCATCTTGTCATAAAGATTCGTGCCTGGTAAAAATTTAGCTACAAATCTATTCTGTGTCTTTTATTGATTCTTGGATCATTAAATATCTTTTACTAACATATGAAATAAATTCTGTACATTTATCATTTCTTTAAATGGGATTGTGCAGCGTCATAAGCTATAGAAATAATAGTTTCATAAGTTGAGCATCAATTGTAGGGAAATGTGTGTTCAGGCACGTGGAGGTGGAGACAGAATATTTTCTACGGAACTTTGCATTTTGTTTCTACGCACATTAAAAGCCTCTAGTAAAAAATGTGACCATAAAGGCAGAAATTCTCCACCCTTAGGTCGCAGAACTTACCCTTATAAGTGCTCCCCGACTGGCACTGACTCCAATCTCCTCTTCGACCTAGAGTCAGTGGTGCAAGCGGCTGGCTGGGGGCAGGCTGATGACGTCGTGGTGTCCTCGTCAGCCTGAGAGACAGGAACAGGATTTATAAAATGCTGACAGTATTCATATGCACGGCAGGGAATCATTGCAGCTACCATGCACGGGATTTCTGCCTGGACAGTAAGTCTGGCTGCAAACATAGCAATCAACTTTCCTACCTGCTCTGAGGGTACCATTCTCTACTACAGGGCTCTTTCTGCGCATGAGGTCAACTCGGCAGGCGGCGCCGTGGAACCAGTCGCACCACCCCATCGGCTCTGGAGGATGCTGTGAGATGCCGCTCTTCATAAATACAACGCAAAAGCAGCCTTTTAGAGCTGCTCCACAAAAAGGGTAAGTTCAAATTTTTTTCTCCTTGAAATTAGCCAGCCTCGAAGTGGAGGCTCGACATAAAAACACCTGATGATAAAGGTTGAAACTGGGCCCCTGACCAAAAGCACAGACAAAAAGGGACTGCGGGTATCCAATCAGCCTCGCACATGTTGTCAACTTTCAGATTTTATATGCTGCAATCTTGACTTGCTATCATTTACGGCATGTTTACTTATAGATAAACCATATTCTCTGGGATTTTAGCAATAATTTATTTCTCACATTGGGGATTGAAGATTATGCTGTTCAGAGGCTAAGTGTGGAGGGGGGGGGGCTTATAAGTGCTTATAAAATCATGAGGAACAAAGGAAAAGTAAATAGTCAGAGCTAGTTCCCAGAGTAGGTGAATATAAAACTAGAGGGGAAAGATTTAAATTTAAAATTTCAGTTGCAAATCAAAATTGTATCCTTGTTGTTGCAATCTCATTTACATCAACAAGATGAGGATTGTCTTGTTGCATTTACAGAATTGTTCAAATAAATGGTCTAGTTGACCAGTCATTGAAAAATCATTTTCTTCATTCAGATTTGGATTTCTTCTTTGCAATCAATGATAAACATTAGGAAAGGCTTCACCAGGACATTGCGACCATGGAAAAGCAGTATCGGGCAACTGGAGTCCATCAGTGGTGGCTGACTATTGTTGGACACTGACATGAAAGGCATTAGATGCTGCGTACAAACAAAAATCAGCGGCAAAACATTTTTAGGTCAGTTGAACAAACACAATGTGTCAGCAATCATTATGATTAAACACCCTAAATTCAATAAAAGTTAATGCTTCTCCAACATCTTACATGATACAGAAAATCTGAAATTATCTTTGTGTTCATCTTGAAGTTGTCTATCATAATCCCCAATTTATTTTTAGGAAGACAGGTTCTGGAACCAGGATGCAAGAGGGAGTTGAGGGCACTGATGGTTTTCTGATCATGTAAGTTTGGATCTGGAGCTCGGACTGCAGATGGTTTGAATTGGACTCTGTGTGACTGAACAGCGCTGGAGGTGATGGACACTTGGTGACTCTGGGTGGACTCTCTATTGCTTCTCTTTCTTTGACTGCAAGAGGTGCTTCAGGCAATTTCTGCCAATGGCGAATCTATATGCCTTATGGCAGACAAAAGCAATATTGGTAAAAACAAAATGCTGGAGAAGCTCAGAAGATTTAGCAAAGATAAAAATACATAACAGACATTTCGGGCTTGAGCTCTTCATCAAGGTATGGGAGAAGGCTGGCAGATGTCCAAACAAAAAAGGTTAAGAGGGAGAGATGGGCGCCAAAGGCAGAAAATGATAGATGGAGAAAGGAGGGAGGGGACAACAGCAATAAGGGGGAGGAAGGATGGCTAGGTGGGTAAGGGGAAGGGAGGGGAGACCTGGAAAGACAGGAGAGGGGAAGAAAAGGTGAGCAAGTTTAGCAGAAAGCAGAGAGGTCAATGTTAATTCCATTTGGCTGAAGAGTGTCCAGTCATAAAATAAGGCGTTGCTCATCCAATCTGCAGATGGTCAGGTTGTGATAGTACATAAAGCCACGGAAAGTCATGTGAGTCTGGAAGTGTGACTCAGAATTGAAATGGTTGGCTACTGGGCGACCTCTGTTGTTGCGAATGGAGAGGAGGTACTCAGCTAAGCAATCTCACAATCGGCGCCCGGTCTCTCCAATGTCGAGAACACCACAAAGGGACCATTGGATGCAGTAAATATTGAACTGTTTTTATTACATGACAATAATGGAATCTTGAATCTTGACACTTTTTGAAAAAAATTGTTGTACACTGTTATTGATGGGCAATAGAATTGAAAACCAGTTTTATTAAATTTACATGAATTACATGGTTAGACCAGAAAGTATTTGCAGTTTGCAAAATTAAAACTTTGAATCTGTGGATTCATTATGGTGTGTAAAATATACGTCATAAAGGAAAACCTTGATAAATACATGGGTCAGAAAGCAAAATGTTATACCAAAAGAAAGAGATGAAGTAATTTGGAAGCATGAGTACCATGAACAAGCCAGGGCAAAGGTAGGTTCCTTTGCTGTGCAATGCTTGTCCAACCTCAAACACAAAGCAGGCTGTTTGGATTCACTGATGTGTGATTGTAGGACGTGGCCCAATGTTATTCCCCGCAGTGTTTCCTAGTCAGCAAATGCCCATCTTTCAAAGGTCATATCCTCAATTTTCACTCATGCTCCAGTTCTCTTGGCCACACATCACTGGAACTTTTACACGTAGCATAAAATGCTGATACTGCTACGTGGAATTTTCATCACTTTGTATCATGGACTTTAATATGTTCCAGTACTTTTGTTTAATCACCCCATTTATTATTTTATGATGTCTAAAATTCTGATCAGTATATATTTTCTGATAAGCTTAAAGGTGCTTTGATCTTTTAACTTCTTTGTGCATGAATATTTTGATTTCAAACAAAGCATCATCAGGCTTTTGATTTTTAATTTCCCTGAAAATTAATATCATTTTCTTTTGATTTACCTTTTATAGGTGATGTATTAAATTTGTTTTCCTTAAAAAGCCTTTGATACGGCAATCTCTGGCTTAGAGGCCCAAGCGCATAAAACTGCTCTGACTTTTGTGGATTCCATAATCAAGCAAAATGTAGAAATCCAAATCCCACTTTTGGACTTGCGACTGTTCAAATTTTACATCTTTATACACTCATTGTCAAACTTACTAAGCATTCTCACCCCAAGTCATTAATATCCCTGATACACACCATTGGCCACAGGCTTCCAATCTGAGTATCAACTCTCCACCCTGTCTCCTATCATCAAGTCAATTTTGTATCCAACTGGCCAACTCACCTGAATCATTCCACCAGGATCCTATGCGGGTCATACAGAAAACTATTTTTGAGCCAACAAAAAGAGGTGAAAAAGAAAGCGAGGTTTTTACTTGAATGCGTTGTGTGTGTCCCTCTGTTGAGAATGGCAAGTCTGGACTTCAGACTTCTGTACCTGAAGCTATCAGTGAGTTGAGACTGATGAAGACTAGGGATCCTCTATGTCAGGGGTGTCAAACTCAAATTCACAGAGGGCCAAAATTAAAAACTTGGGCTAAGTCGTGGGCCAAACAAAATATTTATTGAAAATTTTCAACAACATCTGCATGTTTTCTCTTCTTTCAACATATGTAATGTTAAACTTTTTCTTATTAAAATAAATGTTTAATAATAGTTTTGGTTAAACTCTTTCCAGAAGAAGCATTAACAAATGAGAAATAAAATATTCAATAAATAATATTTCTCTATAGCCTTTAAGCTCCTTTTAAATGTATTTTTTTTCACAAGCCAACAAGTCAAAAAAATAACAACTTGCTTCAATGAAAATCCAATCTTTCAACTATGAACAGTCCAAAGTTAACCAAAGAAAATATGAATCCAAGCTTAGCTTGCTACACTGTGATTTACTCTGATGCACCTGGGTCTAAACCAGATACTTGGCATCTCTTCTTAGGTGCAATTTCATCAAACTCTGGGGTCAGAGTTTGCCTCCCACCTGTCTCGAAAGGTCCTGTTTTCTGTCTTTCGTTTGGCCATTTTTCATAAGGGGTTTATTACATGTGAGTTAGGCGACAGGTCGCAGATACTAATGAAAGTAAAGAGAGGAAGTGGGGGTGATTAGCGGGCTGACGGGCCGGCGCCAACGCATTTGCAAAGCATTCTGGGATTTGTAGTATTAGCTGTGCATGCGCTATACTGGCGCGGCGGTCAGCGGGCCAGCTCAAATACATATTTGATATAATCTTGCAGGCCAAATATAATTATATCACAGGCCAAATTTTGGCCTGCAGGCCTGAGTTTGACATGTGTGGTCTAACCAATTGAATGTTTGGTTGATTGATTGCAAAGATGCATACATCTTTATCAACTACAGTTCAGTATTTAACACCATCATCCCCTCAAAACTGATCAGCAAACTCCAAGACCTGGGAGTTAACACCCCACTATGTAATTGGATTATGAGTTTCCTCACCTCCAGACCACAATCAGTGAAGATTGGTAAGAACTCCATCAGTACCAGAGCACCATAGACCTATGTTCTTAGCCCCCTGCTCTACTCACTTTACAGCTACAACTGTGTAGCTCGGTGTAACAATAATTTAATCTACAAATTTGCCGATGATACCATGGGTTATATAAAAGGGGATGAGTTAGCATGCAGGATGGAGATTGAAAACTTGGCTGAATGGTGCACCAACAACAACCTTGCACTCAATGTCACCAAAACTAAGGAGCTGATGATTGGCTTCAGGAAAGGAAAGTCAGAGGTATACAATCCAATGTTCATTAAGGGATCAGAGGTGGAGTCCCTATCTTGGAGGATCTTTCCTGGATCCAGACACCATGGCATCATGAAGAAAGCACATCAGTGCCTCTACTTCTTCAGGAGTTTTAGGAGGTTTGGTATGACATCAATAACCCTGGCAAGTTTCTACAGAGATGTGGTGGAAAGTGTGCTGACCAGTTGCATCACGGTCTGGTATAGGAATACAACTATGCCTGAGTGTAAAGCCCTCCAAAAGTTAATGGAAATAGCCCAGGACATCACAAACAAAACCCCCCCCCCCAATATTGAGTACATCTATAAGGAATGCTGCCGTTGGAGGGCAGCAGCAATCATCAAGGATCCACACCACCCTGCACATGATCTGTTCTCACTGCTGCCATCAGGAAAGAGGTATAGGTGCCACAAGACTTGCACCATGAGGTTCAGGAACTGCTGTTCCCCCTCCACCATTAGACTCCTCAACAGCAAACTCAATCAGGGACTCATTTAAGGACTCTTACTTGTGCACTTTACTGATTTTATTTTATCCTCTCTAAATTGCCCAGTCAGTTTGTTTACATTTGTTATGTGTTTACAGTTCTTTTATTTGTTTACATGTTTACGCTGTGTAGTTTATTTTTCACACTACCAATTAGTGGTAATTCTGCTGTGTCCGCAGGAAAAAGGAATCTCGGTGTTATATGTGATGTCATGTATGTACTCTGACAATAAATCTGAAATCTGAATGATCTAAATTTTGAAGCAATATTACATGTGCTTACATTCATTGTATAAATAAAAATATTGCTATTGCCCATTATTGTTTTATACTTAATATAAGGGAGTTTCATTTAAGAATGTTCTTTGTGAAATTGGGACAGCAAATAGGGACAATAAAAGGAAGCATTAAAGTGAAGAAATGATAATTGATTAAACTAAAATGTGAAGAAGTAAGAAAGATTTTAGTATTCCATTTTCATACAATGGTTACAGTCTGGAAGGAGGCCTCATTCATTCCAACTATCAGTACAATCCAACTTACTTCATCAATTCCTTTTTCAATGGTCCATTGATTCTGCCTCTAAAAGTGTGCTTGACAGTGCATTCCACACCACTTGTGGATGACAGGAAAGTGTTGGAAAGTGACAGGAAACCAGTCCTCATATAGCTGGTTTAGTTGAGTTTCTGATCAAAGGTGACTACCCAAGGATATTGAGAGTGAGGGACTTTGGGTATGAATAGAAGGTGATTACACTGTCTTTTTGAAGCTGACCCTTGTCTGGTACTTTTGTAATGTTACATATCAGCTTATGTCTTAGTGTTGTCTGGGACTTGCTGCATGCAGGCATTAAGTGCTTCATTTGATGAGAGGTAGTGAAAGGAATCAAACACTGTGTAATCACTTCCTCTTCTGAATTTATGATGGAAAGACAATTGAAAAGTGTTGATTCCTGAAACTCCTTGAGAGATGCCCTGGGATTTTGAGTGATTGGCCTGACAATCGACAGATTACATGGAATTAAACGAGGCCTTAGACAAGGTCCCACACAGTATCCTGATCCAGGATAGATTGCATGGGAACCAAGGTGAGCTGGTCATTTGGGTGCAGAATTGGCTTGAAGTTGGGAAACAGGGTAGCAGTGGTAGGTCTTACTCAGATTGGAGGCCTGTGACCAATGGTATGCATGAATTATTGGCACAGGGTCCACTGTAGTTAGCATTAGGGGTTTACAAATTGGATTGTAACGAGTTTAACCTGCCAATTGGCAAGTTTTCTACCCGTGTGCAGGCCAATTAGTGGGTAGAATTGTTTTAAAAACTGCACGGGTAGTCAAACCACCTTAGAGGTGGATTACCAACCCGTATACATGCCCCGTGTCACTGCTGCTGAATTCGTGAGCAATCGTGGCCACTCGGATAGAAAATTACATCAGATCATGGATGCAATGGCTGTCTTCCTGACCCATAATGCCCCACACCACTGGAACACCAGGGTGGTTCCAGCAGCAAGGGGGAATTATGGGTAAGGATGGCCATTGCTCCTGCACCAAATCCATTCCCCACTGGCCCGACAGCATTCCACTTCCAGCCCAGCCCCAATAGCAGACCCCTTTCTCACCCTGACTACTTGCCTTTTGGAGGTCAAAACAGAGGACAAGGGATTCCATGTGGGGCAAGTATGAGAGATTGCAATTTGATAGGCTGAACTACTCCAGGCCTTACAGTGAATGGTAGGGCGCAGGAAAATTTTAAAGAAGAGACTTGGTTGTACAGATGCACAGTTCCATGGAAGTGGTAACCCAGTTTGACAGGTTGAAGGCATTTAACACACTTGCCTTATGGGTCAGGACATTAAGTACAGGAACAAAAACATCATGTTACTTCTGTATAAGGTGTTGATTAACTCCATGCACAAGTTTGCAGATGACACTATTGGAAGCTGGATCACAATGACAAAATAGTATATAGGAAGATGATAATCTGATGGCATTGTGGCAGGATAACCACCTCTTCCTCAATTTCAACAAAAGGAATTGGTTAACTTCATGAAATAGTGAAGAGCACATCTCCCTATATATCAGTTGTGCTGAGGTGGAGAACCTATCTCAGTCTATCCACATTGATGTTGCAACCATGAGTGCAAGACACCTTCAATACCTGAGGAAATTTAGCATGTCCCTGGAGTATCTCACCAACTTTGATGCACCAAAGTATCCTGTATCATTGCATCACACATTGGTTCATGACCAACCCAAAACATCAAGAAACTATGCCTTCACACACCCGAACTCCACTCAATCTAAATCTGCTGCTGCCTCAGGCCTCATCACACCCCAATCTACTCTATTCTTTCCCCTTTCCTTTGTGCAGAAAACACAAACTTCCAAATTCAGTTTCTTTTCACTGTTATTAAATGGATCTCACACCAGCAAATGAGAATGGACACAAGAGGAGAAATAATTCAGAAGGAACCTCTGGGACACCTTCTTCATACAGAGGCTGGTGTGTACATGGAATGAGCTGCCACAGGAAGTAGTCAAGGTAGGGTTAATTTCAACAGTTGAGAAACAATTAGATAGGTAATATGGATAAGGTCAAGAGCCATGGTTCTTAACCAGTGAGCCAGTGTGTTTTCATGTGGGTCTTTAAAAATATTAAAATACTTTAAATTAGATAAAGATGTGTTTCTTATAGAGCTGCATTTGGCTTGAAAATATTGCTGTCATTACCACTAATGGGCCATGGCATGTTAGGCCAGAAGCCAGATGGGGCTTATACCAAAAAAGGTTGTGAACCTACAGGCAAAATGCAGTCGATTGGGATTAGCTTGGTCATCTTGAATGTTGGGCTAAATGATCCAATTCCATGCAGTTTAACTCTACAACCATAAAGTTTTTTAAAAATGTCAGAAAATGAAGTTTTTAATATTAAATATTAATTCCTCCTGAATTAACCTTTGAATCATTCAGAAGTATTTGCCAACAAAGCTACACTTCGCAGCCAAGTTAGATGACGGAGCTTCCTCTTTCTTACTTTTTTTTTCTTTGTGGCATCTTGTGCTAGATATACTTGGATCATTGTTGGTGTATCTTATGTACCCACAAAGCTTCAGCTAGTAAGACTTTCTCTGTGTCTGTACATTGTACTTATGCATATGACAATAAACTCTTCATTAATTCTTGCCACTACCTTGACAAGGTGTTTCAAATCACAATTTATTAATTAGATCTAGAATATATTTCAGTGAGTCCACAACAGGCTTAAACATAATAAATACTTTATTTTCAATGGACAGGACAGTTTTTTTCCCGTGAGTAGGTGAGTTTGCTGGTTAGAAATCTTCGCTTCTCTGAAGAAAAATGTTCTCTCCTTATTTTAATTATCATTGGAAAAGTCAGCTGGGTTCTTTCTCAATGACAATTCATGTTCACGGTTGCCCCAGGTGTAAACAAGGTACGCTATGACAAATGCTGAGTGAAAACAAAATACAACAGTTTAATTTAGATCAAAAGAACATTCTTTCCACCAAGTTGATAAAGAACGAAATACATTCACCACTATCAGAAAACACACCTTGTAAAGGTCCAGCATGTGATGAAATTGCCTTAGCATCTATTTGACCTCTCTCTGATCCATTGCAACTTTCTACATGAAGCTTGGAATAATACTTTGCATTTAAATCAAAATATAAACCTCTTCCCCCAAACCCCACACTGTTTTGGGTTTGTCGTCTCAGAACTTGAACTTGGGATGTTCACTGTGGCTTTTTGTGCTTTGTTTGTTATTTTATGACATTATGAAGTCTGATCATCTAAAATTAGTACAGAGCTTATTGGTAATTAGATAAAATAGCAGCTACACTTTTCAATAAATGCAGATTTCTATACAAAAGGAGCACAGGGCCAATATAAACTCTCAGGAAACAGCCCACATCGTCTGCAAATTGGAACATGCACCATTTGTGAGGTGGATCAGAACATTGTAAAATTCAGTTTCAAGGTATCGTAAACACTTATACTTACGAGGAACAACACGGAATACCTGGCCCCTGAATCGCCTCCATGTATTGGGAATGCCTTTGGTAAAGTAATTTGCAAATGCCCTCTGCTCAAAGGGAGAAATAGTGTAGGTGATGATGTGTCGCACCTTGGCCAAATTTCCAAAGTGGCGACCCATTCTGCAACAAATAAATCCTGCAGTTTATATAAAACAAATAGAAAATATCATGAATCACTCAAGTATTACAAATCTAACTCCCGGTAACACATAACCAACGTCATTATTTAAATGTTACAGTAATTCCTAGGCAAATAAAAGTTTGTTGCCTCATCAATATTTTATGAAAGGCCAATTATTCACTCCAAACAAACATTAATAAATCCACCTCTCAAAAAACTCCCGAGCTGCTTCAGAAAATTCTCAAAGAACGCTTTGGTCGGGATGTAAAAAGACAAAATACATGATTGAAAAATGTGATTTTAAAAATATTTTGAAAGGGAATTTGTTTTAGGAAAATTTTCCATGCAAAGTAGTAAAGACTGAAATAAACAACTCTGAATCCAGCAGAATACCGATTAGGAAATTACCCAGATGAGTCCCATTTATTGTTACATACACCTGAAGGTCGTCACTCAGAATGGATGAGACAAATCCAAATTTGTCAGAGAAACACAAAAAGCTACACAAGTTAGAATCTTGAGCAAACAATGAGCTGTGGGAGGAACTCAGCAAGCCAGGAGACACCCATGGGTAAAAAAGGTCAATTTTTAAATTAAATTTAGACATACAGCATCGTAACAGGCCTTTCGAGCCCAGGCTGCCCAAATTCCCCAATTAACCTACAACCTCGATATTTTGGAGGGTGGGAGGAAACCAGAGCATCCAGAGGAAATTCATTCCGACACAGGGAGAATATACAAACTCCTTACAGATAACACTGGATGTTTTGGCACGGAGTTGATCATTGAAAATGTGATAGGAAAGAATGAGAGGGTTTTGCCTGTGATGTCCTGATCCAAGTCCACCCCACCTTTTGCAGGGCTTTACTCTCAGAGGTATTGATGTCCCTCCCCCCACCCCCGCAGACCTCCATTCTAATATTGTTGCAGACTATCTGCTCTCTCTCACTAGGAGAGACAATTTACATTCACTGAATCAGGTTTCATCATCAATGGGGAAAGATGATGAAGGGCCAGCAACTTGAAACCATTGATGTAGCACAATTAGAAGTTTAAAACCACTATGAAAATGACTGGCCTCAAGGTAAATATGGACCTGAATGAAACGATGTTTTGTATCTTCATTTTTGCTATATAAAGTTTGACCTGTTGATTTTCTCCAGCACTGTTTTTCTTTTACTTAAACCACTGTGTCTGCAGACTCTCAGGTTTTAATTTTAAATTTGTAAATTAACCCAGTTTGAAAAATTCAAATAACAACTCAGAGGATAAAAGTGAAATTAAGCGAACTGCCCTTTGACCCGAAAGGCTGCCCTGAGAGGGCTCGCCGGCTCCAGCGGCCTACCCCAGGTACTGCCTCCTCCCCGGCCTGCCCCAGGTACTGCCTCCTCCAGCGGCCTACCCCAGGTACTGGCTCCTCCCCGGCCTGCCCCAGGTACTGGCTCCTCCAGCGGCCTACCCCAGGTACTGGTTCCTCCCCGGCCTGCCTCAGGTACTGGCTCCTCCAGCCGCCTACCCCAGGTACTGCCTCCTCCAGCCGCCTACCCCAGGTACTGCCTCTTCCAGCCGCCTACCCCAGGTACTGCCTCCTCCCAGGCCTACCCCAGGTACTGCCTCCTCCCAGGCCTACCCCAGGTACTGCCTCCTCCCTGGCCTGCCCCAGGTACTGGCTCCTCCAGCGGCCTACCCCTGGTACTGCCTCCTCCAGCGGCCTACCCCAGGTACTGGCTCCTCCCCGGCCTACCCCAGGTAGTGCCTCCTCCCCGGCCTACCCCAGGTAGTGCCTCCTCCCAGGCCTACCCCAGGTACTGCCTCCTCCCTGGCCTGCCCCAGGTACTGGCTCCTCGAGCGGCCTACCCCAGGTACTGCCTCCTCCAGCGGCCTACCCCAGGTACTGGCTCCTCCAGCGGCCTACCCCAGGTACTGGCTCCTACAGCGGCCTACCCCAGGTACTGGCTCCTCCCCGGCCTACCCCAGGTACTGCCTCCTCCCAGGCCTACCCCAGGTACTGCCTCCTCCCTGGCCTGCCCAGGTACTGGCTCCTCCAGCGGCCTACCCCAGGTACTGCCTCCTCCCAGGCCTACCCCAGGTACTGCCTCCTCCCTGGCCTGCCCAGGTACTGGCTCCTCCAGCGGCCTACCCCAGGTACTGCCTCCTCCCCGGCCTACCCCAGGTACTGCCTCCTCCAAGGCCTACCCTAGGTACTGGCTCCTCCCAGGCCTGCCCCAGGTACTGCCTCCTGCCCACCGTCATGATCTGGGGAGGGTTGGTGGTCGGCGACCACCCCGACCAAAGTCCCTAAATTCTACCGCCCGCAAGCGCTCCCTCGCCCGCTCCAGTTCTCACCTCCCCGATTCTCCTTGATTCTGACCTCGATGTTGAAGCCTCGCAACGGCGTTCTACGTCATCCGCAAGCAGCGAAGTCCTGCGTCATCCGCAAGCAGTGACGTCAGCTCGCGGGGGAACAGGCATGCGCGTGAGAGTACGGGGAGGGGTCTCGGGCTCCTCTGCACCCTTCACACAGCGCAAGCGCGACAACTTTTGCGGGTTGAAAGAAAAACTTTCAAACGAATGGACGCTGTAATTTTTTTTAGAAACGCTGGAACTAGTCGGCAGAAGAGAGAGGGTTAAGGTTCCAAGGTGACCCTTCGAAGGGCTGAAAGGAAGCTGCGGGACGGTAACCAAGTGTGAGGGAACGATAGGCTTTAATGGACAGAAGAACCTTCCTGGCCCAGATCCAGGTGTAGGAATGGAGACCTTTTCTGGCCCAGGACCATAGCAGGAGGAGTCATAGGGTGTGGGCAGGCCAGCTCCATATAGACAGTAGCCAACAGTAACTATATACGATGAAGGAAACACATCGCCACACCAAGGAAATACTGCAGATGCTGGAGAAACTGGAAGCAAAGCACCAAACCACTGGGGGAAAAAAAAACTGAGCTGGTCAAGCAAAATCCACTTAAGACAGAAAACTGTTAAGCTAAACCAAGTCACCATCACCGGTAGATGAGTGATGTAAACTGAGAAATCAAGAATATGAACTTGCAGGCTTCAGTAAAGAGTCCAGAAGGCCGTTTTGGAAGATACAGGTGGAAAATGAGATGCTGTTGCTCAGGTTGGCATTGATAGTACCAGTTCAGGAAGCACAGAATGAGATGTGGAAACTGACAGGCAATGGGAAGCTTAGGGTCACCCTATAGCCTAAATACAGGTGTTCTACAGTGCGATCATTTAGTTTCTCCAATCTGTGAGCATCAAAATGTGGTTCATTAGGTTGAAAACTGCCTCATCTGGTAAGGTTGCTTGATTGATGATAGTGCCTGTTGGTGGCGAGGCCACAATAGAGTACCAGCAAGATTCTGCCAACACTGCAGCACCAGCTCTCTGGGTAAAACAGGTCCCTGTGACCATAGGCATTGTATAAAATGACACAAGAACAACATCAATATGCAACTTCTGATTATGTTTTGTAGAAAGTAATGGTCTCTTCTATTCAGGGCTAGCTTCTAAAGACAGTGATTCAAGCCTGTCAAAATACAAATTCTTTGAGTAATTTAAAAAAATTCCACTTACAGCTACCTCTGAGGTAAACATTTATTAATTTCCAGTCATTTAAATAGGGATATACCGGAGATGCCTAGATACAAAGAACATGACACATAGAACATTGGAGTAGATGGAATGGATGTCAGAGCACAATTGTTCTTTGCAGCAAAAGTTCTGAAAGGTTATGGCTAAGTGTGCCTTATACCATAGCATGAATATTTTGTTCTAAGGATGCTTTTTTTTTGCACTAATCAGATTAAGATACACCAGCACCAACTCTTGTGGCCATCACCATTGGGCAACAGAGGAGCAATAATGAATTACAAACACCTGTTCCTCAAATTCTTCTCTACTCCACACAGGACAGATCTATGATTTTGGTTAACTGCAATGGAGAAACCATGTGAATTAACAGTATGTCAAATATTGTTAACTTGCATCCTAGAACAATTTTATTTCTTTGTTGTATATAATGTAGGGACATAGGTCAGGGGCCTTTAATCCTGCAATAGTCCAAATGTGTGCTGAACTGACAACATGGATTAGATGGCCAAAGGGTTTGTATTCATTCTGTACCAAGCACATTTTTACATGAATAGCTTAAATGTGGCTTTCGACATTGGAAATACTGGGCATAGACTGGGAGATTGCTTCGCTGAGCACCTTCGCACTGTCCACATCAGCAACAGGAATCTCCCAGTAGCCAACCATTTCAGCACCCCACTCCCACATTGACCCATCTCCACAGCCTCACATGTGGTCAAACTAAGACCACCCATAAATTGGAGATGCAGGACCTAATTTTCCATTTTCACCCTCTCCAGCCAGCATTAATGTCAACTTCTCTGGTTTCTGCTAGCCTATTCCCCCATCTCTTCACTCCTTTCCCTCTCCATTCATTGAACTTCCCTTTCCCTCTCCATTCATTGAACTTCCCCCCCCCCCCCACCCTTATCCACCCATTACCTCCTGCTTGTGGGACCATGCTCTGTCCCCTCCACCATTTTGTTCAGGTACCTGCCTATATTTTTCCCCATTCCTTGATGAAGGGCTCAAGCCTGAAATATTGATATGTATCATTACATATTAAAGTACACCATTTGACCTGCTAAATTTCTCCATCATTGTGGGTTTTTTTTAAATAAAAACTTCATAGTCTGCAGACTTAGTGTTTTACTT
Organism: Narcine bancroftii; assembly: GCF_036971445.1. Lineage (NCBI taxonomy): Eukaryota > Metazoa > Chordata > Chondrichthyes > Torpediniformes > Narcinidae > Narcine > Narcine bancroftii. The sequence goes on from NC_091477.1 coordinate 17,155,660, forward strand.
CTGCATACCTGCAATTTACTTTATCTCTGGGACTAAATCTATTATTGGAAGACAAAAAGGGGCTGCAGATGCTGGAATCTAGATTTGAAAATAAAAAGAATACTGGAGGAACTTGATGGGTTAAGCAAATTGAGCATCATTTTTTCAGGTCAAAACATTAAGCAAAGCCACCCCACTCTCCTGTTGCTTGACCTGCAGAGATCCTCCTGCAGTTAGTTTATTGCTGAAAGTTTCAGCATCTGCTCTCGTCTTCAGCTATAATATGCCAGCCAGAAGACAAGGCATCATTCTTCAGGCTTAGTTGGACCTTGTTTTTAGTGCACAGTCCTGCAGCCACAGGTTAGAATTGAAGTACAGTACCTGGAAGCTTGCATGCTCCTTGTCCCAATGTAGATGCCCTACAAAGTAGTTGCCTAGAGAGCTTACTCTACATTTTCATCACGAGAGGAGAGAGCACAAATGCAGCAAACTAAATTGTAAGCAAATTACTTCACATTGGCGAGCTGTTAGATTCCCTGGATAGTTGAAAATTTAAACAAGTGTGGCATGTACTGCATTTAATAGGAACTATAAAGTGTGGTTCCTGGGTAGGAATGAACAAATTGGAGGGAACAATCCTTTAAAATGCTGAGAGGGAGGAGAATGCTTAGAGCAGTGGTTCTCAACCTTGCCCCCACCCCCGCCAACTCGCATATCCCCTGAAGTAATCTCTTACTAATCACAGAACACCAATGGCATAGGGATTACTTAAGGGAACATTTGAGGACTGCTATTCTTGCCCGGTCCACAAATATGCGAAACCAGCTGCAGGACTTTCCACCGTGTGGAAGGGAAAGCCATGAGGATCTGTGCAATGTTCCAGAGTAACGAACCCAAGGGGGATGCGCGCGCTGAATAAAGTTCTTTCAGGAGGCTAGGAGAGGGGATGTTGGTGGCATGTAGAATTCAAACGTTTAATTTAAATAATCCAAAGACAAATTATTTGCCATTGTTATTTATTTTTTTTTCGCCCTTCAAACACCGGTCTTTGTTCAAAAGCATCTTCATATTACCACCAGGGTTTGTACCACACATCACAACCGTGTAACAAAAACTCTTCATGCATCTTTAAAAACATAGTTTTTAAAAAAAAGTTCTCTTGTCGCAAAGCAAGAATTTCTTGCAAAGCAAAATTTCCCACTCGTGGAAAAGTCTCCAAATCATTTTAGTTTCAGGTGAATGGAACTGTAACCCAAGTGTAGACATTTTCCATTTCAATTAGTGCGCACATTCTGCAATTTGTGCCTCTAAATCTCGTTCTTCGAATTGGACATTTTTAATAAATATTGGCATTTCACCCGAATAAAACTTGTATGGTGATTTTCTTTTTTTTAAAAAAAGTTACTCAAATTGGAAAGAGCAATCGTGGGGTTGAGTGCACAAAGCCTCATGCTTGCATGGCCAAGAAAATAAAATAATTTGGGCCATGTTCCCTCTGCAGTCACAGCTCAAACAAAATCCAACTTTAAAAGCAGCTCAAGCAAAACTACGGGAGCATCCCGGCAAAAAGAAATTGGGTCACATCCACACTTCGACGGGAGGGAGTTGTACTCCACGCTGCGCTCTTTACAGGGCAACGTCATTATAAATAAGACAACTAAAAAGAACACATGGCGATTTTCTTGACTTTGCAAGCAGTGGCTTTTTTTTTTAAATCTATAAACCGACCACCCAAATTTCAGATGCAGATAAATACCCATTAGCGGCAGGTGCATGTGGTGGCGATCATATCCTCGTATTCCTTGTAAACGATGGAACCGTCGTTCTCCAGCGTTAACACACTCAGTGGGCTGTATTTGGAAGGAACGCAGGAAGGGCGAGGAACTGGCGAGTCCACTTTTTCGTAGAGCATGTTCTGGATCAGTGTGTGCACGGGAGATCCATAGCGATGACCGAGCGCCCGTGGGCAGCTCCCCTTGCAGTAACGAGGATTGTACTGGTGAGGAGCAATGATCCAACGGTCCCACCGGAGTTCACTAAAAGACAGTCGGAAGTCGTGCAGCCGACACTCTTGGTCGTGGTACTGGAGCCGAGGAGAACGGCGAGTCGACAGTGAATTCCCCGACCCTTCCCTGTCCCCCTTCGGACCTCTGCGGCGGCGGCGATTGGACCTCCCGCTCACACTGGAAAGGCTCTTCCTTAGCCTTTCGACTCGGCCGCTCCAGGATTGCCCCCCTTCAACCGGCAGCCAGTTGTGTCGATCCTGTACCCGGGTGTCATTGAGGAACAAAAGCAGAGAGGGGGGCACAAGCATCAGTTTCAGCGCCCCATCCAGCGTGCGGTTCCCGTGCGACTGGCTCGCTTTGGTGCACATGTAGCTGAAGACAATGTGAAGGTCGGCCCGCTGCGGCCCGATGAACGGTTGAAGGAAGGCGGCCAGGTCCACTTCAACCCATCTGTGCCTCTTTCTGCGCTCGAACTGGATGCTGAAGTGGTATGAACGGAGAGTATTGGAACACATCTGGTCGGAATAGGGCTCAGGCTCTCGCACTGTGAGATTGCAGGTGCACAAGATGGGAAAATACGCCGATCTGGTAACCGAGTACAAGAGCACGGACCGAAGTAACTGTTCACGAGAAGCGACGGGCCCCAGGCCGTAGAGTACATCTTGTTTAAATACTTCTAAGGGAGAAAGTAGTGGATAGATTTTAAAAAAGTTATTCATTAATAATGCACAGTTTCCGATAATAATCACCCTCGGGGTGAAAGAAATTCAAATCTTAAACATGTTCTTTGTTTTTAAGGCCCCTCCATGGACAGTTATCCACAAAAACAAATCGAGCTATCTCCCAACTCAAACACCGCTCCAAGCAACATCCTGGTTAATCTCTGCCCCTAAGTGTAGTCAATATCTTCCTTTAGAGTTGCATTCTAATTGTGGAGTAATTAAGGTCTTATGGCATTATACCAGAAGTGTCCTACTTAATATTCTGTGCAGTGGCTGTTGGGTACCAATGTTCAGGGATTCAAATCCTTCTAGCTCTCAAAACACTCGGGCTCCTTCCATTCATTCCCATAAACATTTGTTGTTTTCAGCAAGATTAATTAATCAATCTTACACAAAGCAAAACAGAAAAGGTCTAAAACTGGTCCTTGTTGTTTGTAGACCATGGTCACGGGCTTTCAGTTAAAGCGAAACTTGCTTTGCCTCTACCAATTTTGCCAAAGATCCCTTGGACCATGGTTGTTTGGCATTTTACTGACAACTGTGCCATCAACAGAATTCCCCTCCAGAATACATCATTTCCTGGAAAAATTCAGTTTTGTTAAACAAGGCTACGCTGACCATTTTAACTCTACACTAGGAAACACAGATCACTTAATTCTCCTGAAGCGTCTCTACTCCATTTTCCTTCAAATGAAATCTGTATTAAAGGAGCTTTCCTTCCTTGTGTCAAATTGATCTTATTTTTAGTTCTCTACGTACCCTGTACAGGGTCATTTAAAAAGTTACCCGTGGCAGTACAAGCCTACTATTGTTATTTCCCACCTTGACATTTTACTTTCAAGAGACCCACACTTGTCAGATTTAGCCGTACTTGTTCCCAGATTTTCTGATAGTTAAAACCTACCCATCCATACCAAGTTAGGGACTTTAATTTCCTATCCACAACGTCTTCGTATTTAATCAACTCCGACTAAATTTTTCTTATTTAAACTGTAGTCATTCGCCTCGAGATAAGCGGTGATATACATCAATAAGTGACTCGGCTTTAAAGTTCGCCAATAAATAATTTCACCTAACGAGAAGAACTATGAAGATCATTGCAACTTTTAAAAAAAATTACATTCATATTAAAAGAGTTGCCGTTTAAAAATTAACATTCAAGTTCAACCTTACCTTGTGTGGAAAGGAACTGGGTCCGTGGTGTCAACAATCGCACGGTGTTAAAAGGATGGTTCGCAGGTCGTTTCGGAATTCCATCTTGTGTCGCAGACACAGTGTAGAGTTTTTTCATATACTCTAGATACTTAACATTGGGTTTTGTAGGACGTTGGGAATCCCAACCATTCTTGTTGGTTAAGAGATTTAGTAGAGGAAGTAAAATACTATTCTCAGAATTGTGATTTACTTCTTGGTCAGTAAAGCTGATTAGAGTGGCGAAAGAAATAGAATTGGTGAAACATAATAACCAAATATTACAGTGGAGTTGTGATAAAAAATACATTCTAACAAAAAAAACCTCAGCACACTCACAGAAATAGTTAATCAGCTCAATAGATCTAAAGCCCTGTGCCCCCATGATCCCTTTAAAGAAAATCTCGAAGACACAGGTGTAATGATCTCATTAAGATCATTAATAAAGATTATTTAATAATTAGTGAGAACTTGTTCGGCATGCAAGAATGTAGCGATCGTGTTAGCAATCTGATGAAACATCATTTGGAAGAAACTTAATGCAAGTTAGGAATGTTGCTGTGGCAGTGTGATCAAAATTATTCACCTGTCAACCTGCCATAGTAGTTGATTTTTTTCTAATCAAATGTTGTCATGTGCCTCAATTACCATGAGCAAATTATCCGACCCTCATCACAACTTGAAGACCTATATTATAATTTCCATATTTTCTCCATTGCCTTTAAACTAATATGAAGAGGCATCTGGAGCGATCGACAAACCAGGTGTGTTAAATGAAAGTTGTATAGATGCTGACTTGATACTTGCCTAATAAGTTAAAGAGCTTGTCTTATGATTTTGTCTCAAAAGGGAATTTTTAAATAATTATTTTCGAAATTTTAATGACGACATAATCCTATGCACATTAATTTATTTATATATATTAATTAAAATAGTTTGTACTTCCCTGCCTGTAAGAATGTTCAAGGCAACCTGAAGAAACAATATGTTTTGAATGTTTGTTGGATGCTTCTTTCTTTCTTTCCCCGTTTCTCTTCCTCCGTCCACTCGTAGGAAGCCCATCAAATTGTGAATGATGACCATCTTGGATCATATAAAAAGTTCAACAAGGTTTGCTTGGGTTAACTCTGTGGCGAGTTTGGAAATAAATTAGAGGAGGCTTGTTGGACGGTCATTATTAGGATTTGTGGTTTGTTGTCGTTTTTAGAAATTCTTACAAGTTCTCATTAGCCTTCACTATTCAACTTTGGTTCCTTAGTTATTAGTTAATGACTTGCCACGGACGACCCACTTGTTCTATCGTAAATGACTCTAATATCCTTCAACACCCATGTAATATGGATCTGTGGCTTTTCTTAGCTTCATTCGTATTTCTATATGTCAATTTTCATATAGCACCGAGACCCTGGAAACCCGTTCGGGCAAATATTTTCAGTTTAAGGACGCGAGCCCACATGTCGTGTTCCAGACTATCAAATTGACATGTCTGTATGTTATCATTTTGGCAACTAATAATAGCGTTTGGGTTGTTAAATCCGATAACTCCTGGAAGCTAAGTTTATCAGACTGGGGGCGATCGAAACAACAGCGTTACTGATGGTAGCGGCAGCATTTTTTTTTAACAAAGTAATATACTTAGAGCAAAATAATCCAGGAAAGATTTAAAGAAAACGTGAATGGGTTTACAATGTACTTGTATTGTATTCCGTAATTATTTCAATATACTTGAGATTTACTGAATGCCCACACTGCCACATTTGTTTTAAGGGCTACAAATTGTCGCATCTTTATTTAAAAAAAAACTTTGCTTGGACCACATTAGGAATATTGTGTGCGGTTGTCGTTGGTACACTGCAGAATGAATGTGAAGGCTTTGGTGGGGTGTAGAATGGATTCGAGTTTGTTTTAACTATAGAGGTTGGCCAAACTTGATTGTTTTCTCAGGAGCATCTGAAGGGTGCCCAATGGAAGTAGATAATATTGAGGCACAGATAGGACAACAAACTCAATCAGAGACTCATTTGAGGATTCTTTCTTTACCACTTTATTGATTTTTTTTTTCTCTTTATATTGAGGTCAATTTGTTTACATTTCTTTATTTGTTTACACGTGTATCTCTGAATACAATTCTGTGCACAATCAATAAGTGGTAATTCTGCCTCACCCACAGGAAAAATAATCTTGGTGATGTCATGTATGTACTCTGACAATAAATCTAAACATTGCATGTTGAATGTTCCTTTTTTTTTCCCCTTGTAATGCCAAATGCTGGGGGACATATGTCTAAGGTAAGAAGAGGAAAGCAAAGAGATTTACAGGGCACTTTTTATATGAACTGGTAGGTACTGACTTGCAATGCTAGGAGAAGTAGAAGCAAATACAACAGCAATGTTTGTGTGAATGGACAGGGAATAAAAGGATACAGGTCTTGTGTAGGCATATGGGATTAGATTGGCATCATAATCAACAGGACAGTTCCTGTACTGTTCTGGAATATCTTGAAAACAAATCTTTACAGTCAAGAGAATACCTTAAGATCCCACCAAAAAAAGTGAATAGAACATAATATTTTTGATAATTGAGGAAATCAATAGTGGCTTGGACACCACAGAATATTTTGCATTCCCCTTGGGTTTGGATGGCATAGTGGTTAGTGCAACCCCTTTACAAGCACCAGTAATCAGGACTAGGGTTTGAATCCCATGCTGTCTGTAAGTTCTCCCTGTGTCTGTGTGAGTTTTTCCCCCAGGGGCTGCAGTTTTCTCCCACTCTTCAAAATTTACTAGAGGTGTAGGTTTATTGGGTGTTATTTGGACAGCATGGACTCATGGGCTGAAATGACATGTGCTGCATGTCTAAAACAAAAATTCTTGTATTTTTTTTCCCCCAGAGACTGGATTTGGAGTAAGAGGGAGAATTTAATTGGCGAGTACTGAGCTTGTAGCTTCATTTTCCAGAGATGAGATTGGAGGAGGACTTGGGGAGACTAAACTATGCCAATAAAAAGTGACTGCAATTAAATATAGTCAATAAAAATCAGAATTTATTGTCATGAGCAAGTCTTGAAATTTGATGTATTGCAGCAGCAAACATTCATATTATAACCATCTTACAATATTACCATAAATGAAAATAAATAAATAGAGAGTCATGCACGAAAAAAAAGGCAGTGTCTGGGTCAATAATTATTCAAGAAACTGATGGTATCAGGGAAGAACCTGTCCATGTGCCATTGAGTACTTGTCCTTAGTCTCCTGTACCTTTTCCCTGATGATAGCAGAGTGAAAAGGGTATGGTCTGGGTGCTGGTGGTCTTTGAGGATAGAGGCTACTTTTTTTTTTAAAGACACCTCCTGTAGATGTCCTCGATGGAGTGAAGTCTGGTGCCTGTGATGTTGCAGGCCGAGTTAATAACCCTCTGGGGTTTATTCTTGTCCTGAAAGTTGGTGATTCCATACCAAGCAGTGATGCAACCAGCAAGAATGCTGTAGAAGTTTTCAGGAACCTCAAAGTATAGATGCTGGCTGGCTTCATCAATGTGGAGGCTCCAGTACAGATCTTTGGAGATGCTGACAGCCAGAAATTTGAGGTCTTGACTCTTTCCACTACTGAGCTCTCAATGAGGACTGGATCATGTTCCCCTAGCTTCCTTCTGAAGTCCACAATAATCTCCTTGGTTTTGCTAACATTGAGTGTAAGGTTGTTATCATTACACCATTCAACAAACTGATCTCTCACCCTCCTCTACACTTCCTCAATGCTGTTTATGATTCTGCCGACAACTGTAGTGTCATTGGCAAATGTAGATAATATTGAAATTGTGCCTGGCCACACTGTCATGGGTGTATAATGAGTAGAGCAGAAGTGGCCCTGTGTAAGAGTGGGACTTGAAGGCTTTGTCTCAAGAAGCTTCAGCAACCAGAGGTGCAGGAAGAATTGCAGGTGTTAGCATTATTTACAGCCCTACAGGACAAAACGTTTCTTTGAGAAAGTGAGGTCAGGTAAGGTATTTTTTCCTTGCTGTACAAAATATGTAGTGGGAAAAACAGCTGCAATAATTGTATGCTTTTCTTGTAGGATATGGAAAATTGGGACACAACAGACTGTATTAGGGAGCTGGATGTACTCTGATCACTCAGGAAGCAGAGGGGGATGATAGACTGGTTACAGAGCGGCACTCATCAAGGAGGAGACAGGAAGATGGATGTCTGTCAACCTCCTCTGCCTCTAGTCATGTGTTGCTTCCCTTACCCTTCAGCAACCCCACCTTCATTCTTGTCATCCTTCTTCACATATGCACCCAAATACACCCATATGATCAATTAATGGACTAACCTTGTCTTTGGAATGTGGGTGAAAACTTATGCAGGTATGGAAAACAAAAACTCATTGCAGACAATGCTGGATTAGAACCCAGGTTACTGGTGATGTACTGCTTACCAATACACTAACCTTGCTGCCATATCTAAGCAATCTCTCTGGGCGACCCAAAGTGATGGCTTGGTAGGCATTCTGTGCACTCTAAGGGCAATACTTCCACAGGTTGTAGTGCCCAGAATGGCACTTAGTAATAGAAAGTACGTTCTGACTGTTTTTGGTACAACAATAATAGCGTTTGAACTTCAGTGCACATGAAGGCTAGTGTTCCATTGGTTATTGTATCTGCATATATAGGAGTGTAATGGTCGATACTGTGTAAAAGTAAACTCCCCTTTTAGCCCAAAAATCTGGTATCACATGTAATTTCCATATATCCCATGAAAAAAAAATCTACCTCCCTATTTAATGGCCCCTGCCGCCTGCCCATATCATCTCCCGATGTCCCAAACAATTTAAGTAGTTAGATGCATACTACTTCTGACTGCATTAAGTCAACCCCTAAATTTTACCCTAAAAATTAGACAATAAAATTCTACCATTATACACATGTACACAGTATTACGTGGATTTCAAGTTGATTTTACCTCCACTGTTGATTTTAATTTCCCTATTCAACAAATATACTTTTACATATGAAATGAATAGCCTCATTTGGGTTGAATGAATGAATGTTTGCACTTGATGCTGTCGCAAAACACTGAATTTCATGACTTGTTTGACAATAAATTCTGATTCTGTAATCAATTTGCCACAAAGTTTCTCCATTTGTTTCTGCAAAATGAAATGCTCCCACCGACACAGATTATAATGTTACTTATTTTTTGTTGATATGAAAGTTGACCCAGGTGGTAGGGGAAGGAATAATATTGTTAACTGTTGCAAGCTCACTGGAGATCCTTGCAGGACACCAGTGGTTAGATGCTGTCAATTTGAGGACCCAGGGCAGAGATTTGCCATTTTAAAGAATATCAACAAACATAAGAGCTTTTCTTAACCTGCTTCCTTGTTGAAAGGGATATGGGGAGGGGTAGAGAAGGAAAAAGCCAATTAAAATCTTGCATCGGTTGTAAATAAACCACCATAAAATTTGAAGTTTCTAATAAAATGCATCAGCTCTTGGTGATTTCCCCATTTCCTCCCTTCACTTTGAGTGGAATGACTGCTCTTTTCAATTGGTAGGTTTTCTTGTCATTCAGAATTTTGTCAGTAAGATGCTACAAAATATATTTCCAACCATTTTCATGATTGTTGTAATTCTTTTGGGCTTAAAATGATGGATCAGCCATTCAGGACTGAGATAAAAATTTCTTCATCCAGAGGGTGTAGTGAAATTTTAAAATTTTTACACCAAAATGGCTGTAGAGACTTGATGGCTGATTAAATTCTTCCAAATCAATTTAAATTGCTCCATAGTGAAGTATACCAGAAAGAATGTGTCCTTTATCAATTGCAATGTTTTTAATATTAAGAATCAGAAATTATCATGAACAGATCACAAAATTAATTGTTTAGCGACAGCATCACCAGTGTAAATATTTGTATAAAACTCCTTACGGAATAAATAAAAATAGTGAAAAAAAAAGACAATGTGAGGTAGTGACTGTGTTTAATTGTTCATTCAGGAATATGATGGCAGAGTGCTCATCTTCAGGCTGCTGTACCTTTTTCCCGAGCAGAGTGAAAAGGACATTTCCTGGTCTTTAAGTAGAGAGGCTGCTTTCTTAAGACACTGTCTCTTGTATATGTCCCTATCGGATTGAAGACTGGTGCCCGTGATGTCGCAAGCAGAGTTAACAACCCTCTGGAGTTTTTTTTTCTTGTCCTGAGTATTGGCACCTCCATGCCAGACAGTGATGCAAACTGCCAGGAAAGAGAATCAAGGGATTTGGAGTTGGCACAGAAAGTTTGTGGAACAGTGGAGAATTGGTGCTAATCTCGTACTCTATGAGAGGAAGTGTAAGGTATAAAATAATCTGATTCCTATTTCCTGTGAGCTGCTGCAGTGCTGGGATAATTGACAAAGTGTCACTTGACAAAGAAAGCTGTGTTAAGTATTCTACATATTTTTTAGATCAGGATGCCAATATATACAAGATCACAACCAGTATTAGATAAAGCAACTACAACCTTAATACTTCTTTCAAGTCTCTATGTGCTCAACCTTGAGTGTGGTGATTTCAGAAAGAAGCTGCCCAGATTGGTACAAGGACAGCATGACATCAATTATAAATGCAAGATATGGACTGGTTCAGTATAACTTTTTAACCAATTATATCTTACCCCACAAAAGTTACACAGATCAAAAGCCAAAATTTCAGAGGTGTGTTTAAGATGTGGGACTGAGACAGGAACTTTTCTAATTGTCATGTGCTTGTGCGTGAAAGTGAGGCCATTTTGGCAAGAAATCGCAGAAAAATTAATCAGGATAACAGGAGTGGCCTTCACGGGCGACCTGCAGTTATATCTATGGGGTAATTTCATGGAAATGAGCGACAAATTGGCCAAATAGCAAATCTTATAAAAGTAGCACTGGTTGTCGCAAAAAAATGTATTGTGATCACTTGGAAGTCTGACTCCCCTCTACTTGTAGCACTATGGACTGCAGAAATGAACAGCTGTGTACCAATGGAAAAACAAATCGCATATAACTTAAAGAATAAATATGACACTTTTGTAAAGGACAAACAGGGTATAAAAGTAACTATTATACAAAAATGTATTTTCCCCAACTGCACTCTATATACTTAAAATATGTAAGTTCTGACAGTGAATGTATCTATGTATGGAAGGAGGGAGAGAATGAGGGAATGTCGTTTTTGTTTGAGAAAAAAATATATATTTAAAAGGATACGATGTATATAATTTTTGGAAAAAAACTACAAATAAAATATTCAAATAAAACTCTCTGCTCTACTGCTTTTGTATAGCAAGTGCAACAAGGAAAATGTACAAAACAAAATACTTTGTTGGTGTTAATTTAAAAAAAAACTAAGCCAAGTGTCTGTGTAATTTTTCCAAGTTGAGCTTTAAAGTTTTGTATGTTGAATATTTCATTGCACTGCTGATGGGGCCTCTCACCCTATCTGTGAACATTGAGGTGATAGCAATGTGGTGAAAAGAGTCAGTGGAGCTGATCAGAATTCCTGCTGCCTCATTAAATTGAAAGGCTACTGACTTCTATCAACGCTGCCACAGTAACAGGAATGTAGGTGGTAATGGACACCTGCCCTTTCAGGCGCAATTCAGTATGAAGTCATTTAAATTGTTTTTTTTCATGTAGATCAAGCTGGTTTCATTAAAAATCATTATTCAGCTGATAATATTGTTAAATTAATTAATGCATCTAAAAATCAACATAATTTGCCTTTAATAGCGGCTCTAGATGTTGAAAAGGCTTTTTAAAACTTTATTTAATATTTTCAAAACAAAAACTTTTTACAAAATCCATAATATAAAAAGGAGATCTACCACTATCCCACACCCTTTTAAATTATATTTGAAGTATTTAATCTTTCAGAATGCTCAGATGCTTAAAAAAAAGACAAGCAAAAGAGTATGAATGATATCTGGCATTTTAAAAAAAAAAGTTTGCCAAAATTATCGAGTTGGAAATATATGCTTCAAATATCTGTTTTTATGCTTTTTTTTTCTTGATTCCAACCATTTACTATTAGGCTTTCATTTTTGGTCCCTTTTTGTATTTGCAGTGGTTTTTAAATGCAATGATGGGATACTATCCAATGGTGCCCCTGTAGAAGTTCATAAATGATACTGGCTTCCTGCCAAATTTCCTCAAGGTTCTGAGGAAAGTATGTGTTGGTGTGCTTTGTCAGCAATTGCATTGATGTGGATGGACTAGGACAAGTCTTAGAAATGTTTACAATGAGGAGTACAAATCTGTCCACTGTCTTTGCCTCAGTATGTTGATGAGGACCAGAGAATGAGTGCCCAATTTCCAGAAGTCTGCAACCAGCTCCTTGGTGTTGCTGACATTGAGGGAGCGACTGCTGTCCTCTCTTCAAAGCAATAATCCCTCTATTTTCTCTGTATGCCAACTCACCACTACATGTATTGGAGATCTTGCTTGTGGTGGTTGTGTTATCCATGAATTTGTAGATGGAGTCAGAGTGGTATTTGCCCACATGGTCATGACTACAGGGAATACAGCAGAGGGGTGAGTACACGGCTTTGTGGTGTTGAGAACGATAATCGAGGAGGTATTGTTGTCAATCCTCACTGTTTGCAGCCTTCAGAATAGTAAATCATGGATCCAATTGGAGAGAGGGCTGCTGAGACCAAGGGGAATAGTTCATCCACTGCTCGTTATGAGTTGCCTGGGATGGAGGCAGACTTGCTGCTGTAAATACCCATGGCAGGTAGTGTGGCTGGCACTTCACTGGTCGGGAATGCAGGAATTTGCCAGGACTGCCATGTGGTGCTGATGAAGCGGACACCTCCACCCTTTTGCTTTTTCAAGAGGACACTTGAGATTGGCAGGAGCCATGAAAGGTGAAGAAGGGTGTGGTTTCCATCAAGGCGACATCACCTTTTGTTGCTGGGATGTGCATTTCCATCTGTCGCCTTGTGTATTTTAAAAGCTAAAACAAATCTTCATAGCCCATAGCAGAAACATTACAGTGCTTTCAAATAGGTAAAATGTCAAATCTGTCAACATGTGGAGCCAAAGGCTGGAAAAAAAAAAGCTTATCATAAAAGGGGTGTGTTGTTCCACAGGCAAATCATTCCTTGAACCACACTGAAACAGAAATAGTGATCAGATCACTCTGGTTTCACAGTAAAGTGGGTAAGGTTACAAGAAGTCCCTCTGGAGTAGCTAGTCCTTTCATGCTGTGTTCGATGGGGCTACTGATGAACAGTGTAATTGCAGAATCAGAATTTATTGTCATGAATGTGTCACAAAATTTGTTTTGATCACAGTGCAAACATTTATATAAACCACTTGACCAAATAAATAAAAATAGTTCAAGAAAAAGACAAACTAAGGTACGGTCTATGCTTCATTGTTCATTCAAGAATCTGACGGCAAAGGGGAAGAAGCTATCCTTGTACTGCTGAGTGCTCATCTTCAGGCTCCTGTACCTTTATAAACTTCATTCTAGCATGAAGCTTTATGCATTTAGCTCTGTGACCTCAGTTTATTTGCCAAAGAGCTTCCTTCATACTTCCAAACAATTTTCAGATAAATGTTGTCTCGTGAAATACCTCTGATTTGAATGCAATTTAAAAAAAACTATTTCCACTATATTCATGCAGCACAGAAGTGCTGGAGAAACTCAGCAGGTCAAGCATCATTCATGAGAAGTAAAAATCCGATGTTTTGGGCCTGAGCCCTTCATCAGTCACCTGATCCCTTCATTTCCTGATGAAGGGCTCAGGCCCGAAGCATTGTCTGCCTTTGCTATGCGACCTGCTGATTTTTCTCTAGCACAAGAAAATGGCTGCATATCTGAAAGCACAGATTTTCAGAAATAGGAGTCCTATTTTGTAATTTTTTTTCCCTTTTCCATATAACAATTTTTATTCGTATTGCATTTATTTCTGTTCCAAATAGTCTGGATTATGATACACCACTACAAATTATGATTATTTTACTTGAAATTTAATGAAATAATATAGGAACATTACCAGCAGTGATCCATTGCATGAAATTTCAATTTTATTTTTGCCAGTGTTGAGCAAACAAATGTAATATAAAATGCACTTTCACCTCTAAGTATGGGAAAGCACAAAATTCTGTAAAGAAGCCTTGGCGGCAGGTGGTCTCCTTTTTGTGAATGTGGACCTGAGGTTGCTTGAAAACAAACACAAATGCAGCTAGCTACAAAAACAAATTTTAATCGCTTTGCAAAGCATGAGATCTCCATTATGGCAATCAACTAGTCTCACTGGAAGAGAGTCTGCCTGGTTGGCTCAGAGGTTGCATATTTATACAGATAAATTTCCAGTTTTTCTAGAATTTCTAAACAGATTTTTCCAAACAAGCACACATTTAAAAAAATTCTCTTCGGATTTGTTAATCAGATTCTTTTATTGTCTTAGCCAAATGTGCAGTTACTGTTTTATTTAAAAAAAACTCCACAATGCTGGAGAAACTCAGCTGGTCAATCAATGTACTTTATATAGCAAAATGAAGGTCCATAGCCAATGTTTTGGGTATGAGGCCTTCATCAAGGGATGAAAAGTATAGGCAGGTGCCTGAACAGAATGAGAGGGGGAAGCGGCAGAGGGAGGAGCATAGTCCTAAAGGAAGGAGGTAAAGGGTGGATAAGGGAGAGAGGGCACACCAGTAAGCGGGGGAGGAGGGATGGCTCTGTGAATGGAGAGGAAGTGGGTGGAGAGCTGGAGGAAAGATGACAAAAGGGAAATGAAAGAGAACAGAATAGGCTAGCAGACACCAGAGAAGTTGATATTCATGCCATATGGTTGGAGAGTACCCATGGAAAATCAAGGGTTGTCTTGTGGTGGTGGTGCGAAATACCTCCAATTTACAGATGCAAAAGTACATGGGAGTGGGATGCAGAATTGAAAGGGTTGGCCACTGGTCACTGACAGATAGAGCGAAGGTGCTCAGCGAAGCGATCTTTCAGTCTGCACCCAGTCTCTCCAATGTAGAGACAGCCACAAAGGGAGCACAGGATGCAGTAGAAAACTACAGGTGAAATCTTGCTTCACTTGAAAGGACTGTTTTGAGACTCTGAAAGGTGGTAAGGAGGAAGTGTGGGCGCAAGTTGTCTAGCTTCATTTTTTGCCATCTCAAGTATGCTTTTTGACCAGCATTGTGTTTTTATTTAAACAAGGAGTTGCAAAAGTATTTTTGTGACTTTCATGGAATTGTGTTGTTCTTCATCATCCACTATAACCTTGCTGAATGTTCTCAGCTCTATTCTTTTGGTCACTGTTTTAAAACTTACATTCTCATAGGGACAAACTGCAGATAGTTCTGGACCGGCTGGCAGTCTGGGGCGGGGGAAGGAGGCTGGCAAGTCTGCAGCAGGCAGGACAGGCTGAGGTAATAGCCTTGCATTGGCGGTCGACATGGGATGGGGTGGGGGTGGGGGTGGGGGGGGGGTGGTAAACGTTCTCTGATCAGCGGGTGCAAAGCGCGCAGACACACAATACATATGCAGGACAAGTTTTCAGTTCAGCACCGAATCAAGAGGTATTCGGACACTCGAGACTTGGAGCTGGGGCAAGGGAATTGGTCTCGACATAAAGACCAAGAAATGCCCCCTTTTTGCTCCAAGTGCAGGTTTGATTCCGAGCTCTCATTAACCAGTACATGTCGATGTTTCCCGAACACTTTCATTTTCTTTTATATCCTCTATAAAGAGAAGACAGACGGGCGCCACGCAAGACTTATCAAGTTACCTTTGCACCGGCCACCTGTGAGGGTTGGGACCGATGCGCAGCGACTCCGCAGCCTTCCTCCCTTGATGGTACCAGAGCGCGTTTCCCCATCGCGGAGAACCTGCCACCCAAGGTATTTCTCATTTGTTTTCGGGGACCGATCGCTAAAGGATTCGAGTTCCGCATTGCCTGCCCCAGGAAAGCTGTTGGATGGCTCCCGGTGAACTCAACAGGCTTTGCCGAACATGAGCCGTGCTCGCTGTTAAACGATCCTCGCTCCTTCCGCCCCACGGCCACCTCGCCGCTCTTCTGGTCTCCGGGGACCTTCCCGAATTGTTGCTCTCTGGAGGTAAACGCGGAGCCGACTGTGATTTTAGCCCCTGTTCTCGGTCCACCCAGTCTGCGTGAATTTGTGCAGTGGTCCCGTCTCACAATTTCAGAGAGCGGATTGAAATGCAGCTGAATTTTACACAGAGAGATCCGGGATAATAAAAAACCAAATGCTGGAGAAACTCAGGAGGCCAAACAGTGTATTTAATTTAGCAAAGATGGAAATACTTAACCAATGTTTCAAATGCTGGAGAAACTCAGGAGGCCAAACAGTGTATTTAATTTAGCAAAGATGGAAATACATAACCAATGTTTCAAATGCTGGAGAAACTCAGCAGGCCAAACAATGTATTTAATTTAGCAAAGATGGAAATACATAACCAATGTTTCTGGCTCGAGCCCTTCATCAAGGGATCTTTGGTTTACTGTTTGTTCAGTACTCTGACAGATCGGAACTGGAGTAAAACTGGAGTCTCGATAAGGGTCCCGTGTCTCCGTGGATGTAGCCTGACCCCCTGAGTCTCTCCAGCTTCTTCAGGTTTCCTCGAGTAAAACGAGGTGTCGGCGATCTGACCATGTCAGTATATATGGTACCCTAACTCTGGAAGGGTTGTTTTCTGGGTTTTAATCTTGTGAATCTATTTTGACTAAAGAAACACAAACTGCTGGAGATACTCCTAGGTCAGACAGAAGGTGTGGAATGAACAACCCAGTTAACAATCGCCACCCATTTCAGTTCCCAGCTCCATTCCCTTGATTTCATGTCTGTTCATGGTCTCCTGCACTGCCAGACTGAGAACCCTCCAACTGGACAGATTAGCATCAACTTCTCTAGTTTCTGTTAATAACCTCCCCCCCCTCCTCCATCTTCCCCTTGACACTTTTCCTTCAGTTCGTTTGTTCTCTCTCTCCTTCTGTCTACTTTCACAGAGACAAAAATCAATGCTCACCTTTCCTCTTATATTATTAATTAACACCTTTTGTCTGTTGGTCTGGATTCTTGCCCCTCCCATTCTTTTCTCTTTCAGTCTCCAGACTTACCCATGCACCTTCCTGTTCTTTGTTTTCAGGCCCGAAACATCGGTAATATACCTTTAACAACTTCGGAGGCTACAGAATCGACTGAGTTCCTTCAGCATTTCTGTGTGTTTTAACTACAACCACAGTATCTGCAGACGTTGGTTTCACTCCTAACTTTAGACGGAACTGACTGGAGTATTCCAAGAATTTTCAGAATTTCAGCAACCCTGATATTTGTTTTTTTTTTCGTGGTTTATCTTATCGCAAAAGTTATTTGGTTTTAAATAAATATTCAGTTTAAAGAAATATTGTGTTATCAATGATCGTTTTCCTCTCTTCACGGGTCTCAAAAGAATTAATCCCAATTTGAGAATCTTCGTGATTCAAAAAATTGCTGAGAGTAAGGGAAACACCTTCAATGTTTCAGGACATTCTTTGCATTAGTGAATTGTGGACTTGTTTAAATGTAGGAAATAAGGCAGACAGCATATGCACATCAATCTCCTAAAAGAAGCAATGGCTAGAGTACACATTCCCAGTGTTTTCATTGCTGCCTTGGGTTCTTTCAAGAGGTAGACGTAACTTGGGTAATCAGATCCTATCTGAAGGTTGGTACTTTGTACTGTGTTTCAAGAATAGGCTATTCATTGACTTGAGACTTTCAATTAGATCATAACTTGATCAGCTACTTGACTCTGTTTATTCACCTTGATTCTATAATATTGCCAACTAAAATGTATCAATCAACCTTTGACACCTTTGGAAATTACAGATGCCCATGACATTGTACAGAAGTGTTTTTTTCTGATGTAATGGTAAAAACAGAATGTTGGAAATGCGAAATCACCCTGTTTCCACAGATATAGCATGACATGAGTGTTTCCAGCACTTAATGTTTTTATTTTATATTTTCTACCATTTCCAGTTCTTAAAAAAAATTCCGACATGGCCTTTAAATTTAAGATTTGTTTTTTAAGCCCCCTTCACCATAGGAATCGGCTTTTAATGGGCTTATCAAATCCTTGAATCAAATGATTTATTAGACCATGCCTTAATCTTTTGTATTCAAAATAATATTAATTTACTTTATGTAACCCATCCTTGTAATTTAACTAAAGATAAAGATATTTGGTTAGGTATCTTTGTTATATAAAGTACATAGTTTGACCAGCTGAGTTTCTCCAGCATTGTGTTTTTACTTCAAGTCTGCAGACTTTCATGTTTTATTTCTTGTAATTTAATCCTTTGGGTACCAGCATCATTTAGAATCTGTTATTGACTTTTGCATTTGATCCTTAAATTTACCTGCTTCTTCATTTCCTAACTTGCCATTTTGAGAATATATTTTTAAAAATAGATTTTCTCTCATTGAACTGTATCTGCCTTGGTTTGCCCATTCAATTTGTCAATGACCTTTTGCAACATTATTTCCCTCTACGCCATTTACAGTGCTGTCAAAAGCAAATGTATCCATTTCAATTCCTTCACCCAAGTGCTCTACACTCTTGGGAATGTAGAGATCATTTGATGCACAAAGCCCATGCTGGTTCTCTGAAAATTGCATCTGCTCCAGTTAGAATCCTTTAATGTATATTCTGCCTTTTTTTCCTTTTAAAAAAACGTGTATGCTTTTAGCACCTTTGCTTCTGGTAAGGAATGAATTTTCATATCTAACAATGCCTTTCAATTCTTCATAGGTCACATCCAATTAATTATAACAACTTGATTTTAGACAAGGACAACCAGTTAGTGAACATCAAGGTTTTAATTTTAACTGTTGACCAAGACATGAGGGGAGGGGGAAACTTTGACTTATGCTGTACAACCTTGTAATGTCTTCACCTGAAATATTAGCTCTTCTCTTCCCACAGATGCCACATGACCTGCAGTGTATTTCCAGCATTTTCTGTCTTTATCTTTAATGTTTACCGGAATTAGTTTAATGTCATTATAATCCCATCTCTTTGAAAGGGATTGACAGAATATGGGACATCTGTTTCCTATATCTAGAACAGCCATTCCCCATGTGGGAAATATACCCTCCACAAACCCCACCCCTGCCCACCACAGGAGCACATTTAAGGGGGGGGGGGGCAGGGAACTAAATCATTTTTGTTTGTTTTCTATGTAGTTGATAGAAAAGTATAGAAGAAACCAATTAAATTTGACTACATGGTGGGGGGTGGGGGGGTGGGGAATAAACTTTGAGCAGAATCCTAAGAGGGGGAATTTTGAAAGTCTGAAACAAGGGAACATAAGGGAATGACCATTAAGGGGATGAAGTTTCTTTGCTGGAGGGTTTGTAAATCTTTGGTGCTCAGTCCCTCAAAGAGCAGTGGGCACACAGAGTAAATCCAGGAATCAATGAAATTCGGAGGATATGAGAATTAACCAGAAATTTGGACTTTAGTCCACATATTGGATTCAATATATCCAAATAGGATATATTGAATAGTGAAACAGGATTGAGGAACCCAAGTTTTTAAGAAAATAGGCACTTTTACATGTATGGTACTATTTACAAGTAATATCAGTTTAGATTCATGTTTATCTCAACCTTATTTCTTGTGTAAATGGTAATA
Source organism: Narcine bancroftii (assembly GCF_036971445.1). Taxonomy (NCBI): domain Eukaryota; kingdom Metazoa; phylum Chordata; class Chondrichthyes; order Torpediniformes; family Narcinidae; genus Narcine; species Narcine bancroftii. The sequence goes on from NC_091477.1 coordinate 17,175,237, forward strand.
TTAGTCATTATCCAGGAACCTCGATCCATGATTGAGATCTCTCTCTCTCTCTTTTCACTCATACATGGGTAAGAATGTAATGTATATTAACCAATAGCTGTAAACAAGCTATGGAAGAGACAAAAAACAAAATGTATATAAAGCAGAAGCTATTCTAATGATCTAACCCCTCCCTTGTGAAATTATGATTAAACATAAATATTCCACTGATGTATGAAAGAAAGGACCACCAAACCATAAAATGGGATCCAATAATCTTATAAATTCTGAAAATAATCAAGGAAAGGTCCCCATAAATTTAAAAGTTAAATTTCATTACATTAATAGAGCATCTAATTTTTTTTTTCCAGAGTCAAGCATGCCATCACATCAGATAACCATTGAGTATGTGTAGGAGGGATCAGATCCTTCCATATCATCAGTATGGCTCTTCTGGCAACAAGAGCAAAAGCAATTACATGGGATTGTTGTGCAGACCAATTTAAATCAACTAGCTTACTTATTCCAGATAGGGCAAGAAATAGGAGCCAAATTAAATGTAAGAACTAGAGACAAGGTACAGAAGATACTTTCCCAATAATTGGAAAGCAAGGAATATAACCAAAACATATGAAATAATGTGCCTTCTTCAGTCTTGCATCTATCACATTTTGATGAGAAATTAGAATTAAATTTAGCCAATTGAAGTTAGCTCGATGTACTATTTTAAATTGCAATAATGAATGTCGGGCACGTCGAGAAGATGAATGAACCATTTTCAAAATGGAATCCCATGTAGAATCAGAAAATTCTTTTTGAAAAATCTTGTTCCCATAATTTCTTAGTCTTGTCTAGGGAATTACCACTAGACCAATAATAACTCATAGAGAACAGACATCAACTTTTTGGTATTTGGTTTAGGATTATAAATCTTCTCTATCATCTTTAATTCCAAATCTTGTCAAAGTTTTAATATCAAGGAATTTTAAAAAGCTCTTTACCTGTAAATGTCTAAAAAAAAAGTTTAGTTTTTTTTAAAATTTGGAAGATAATTGTTCTTGATTTCTTCCAAAACCAAAGAAATATCCATTGGCAGCTACTGTTTAATAACTCAAAGACTTGCTACCCAAGAACATAAGCTCACATGGACTATTTTGCCAATAGCCATCCTATCATGCAAGTCTGTTATAAACCATCTTTGCATTCCCTTTATCAATCAATTTCATAATTTTCTGAAAGAATGCCAAGCAAACATACATTTTAACCTGGTCATTCTGTAAGTCTGTAGGCTCCTTGAGCCTTGTAGCTGTTGAGGATGGTTGCTCAAATTATAGCCACTTTATCATTTGTTTGCTTCATCATTGTTGACTGTCCATCAGAATTTCCATCCTGCATGTCTACCTCCTCTTCCTTCTTTAAAATGCACCTGAAACGGCTGGTTTTACCAAGCTGCTGATCATCAATTTGTCATTTTGGGAAGGATGCCAACATTCAGCCTAACTCTCCATGTGAAGCTTAGGATGCTTTGCGATTTTTGAAGATGCAATATAATTAAAGTTCTTCTTGTATTTGAACATTTCATTGGAACTCAATCAAGGAACTTTTTTTGTGTTGCTTCCCCTTTGTCATCTGCCTGTGAGTGCCACATAAACAGTGGATGACTTTCAGATGTTGGGAACAGCTGCATCATGTCCAGCCCCTTTCCCATACTTTGGTAAGGAGAGGGGAGGAGAAATCGAGCATAGATTTCAACAGTATCTTTGAAAGGCAAATCTTCTTTTAGAAGGATGAGAAGAAACAAGAAAGACAAAGTAATGAGGTCCAAAAGGGAGATTTAAGAATAAAATTGGGTAGGATAACTAAGTTTCCAGCAGTAACCTTTGTATTGATAGAAAGTAATGAGTTGTGAAGATTTTGAGCCAGTAAAAGATGAAGGTCAGTAAGACGATGGTGATCAGAGAAAAATGTTCAGATATTAAATGAGTGCTTTGTTTTTTCAGTGGAAGAAGATAAAGGAAAGCTTTCATTGGGGAAAGAAATATATGTGCTGAAAATATGATATGTAGTAATGATAGTTGTTCTCTAGCATAATGGCCCAGAAGCACTGTGGATTATCCTGCTATTATATCTGATTTTTGGCAGGTTCAAGTTTTCTGTTGCTGGGGTTATGGTTGGTAAACATGCACTGGATCAGCTTTAAGAAGTAAATGAGAGTCGACAGGTAAACCCGAGCATCCAACTTTTTCTTTAAGATCTAACAAATAAGTAATATAGAATGGTCTTTGCAAACTCTGAATAAGTACATCAGGTGGGGACCAAAATCAATTTTTGCAAAAGACAAATTCGGTGGGGATTGGGAGAAAAGGAAGACATATATGCTGCTTGAACAGGCAGGGGAAAAAAAAATGAGAACAATGGTCATAGTAAAAGGGTTGACTGTAGCATTTTGCCCTTAAAAAAAAATAAGACAATTGTGGCTGACGAGGGAAGTTGAAGCCAAAGTAAAAGCAGAAGAAAGGTCATACAAGGAAACAAAAATTAGTGGGAGATACAGGCCTGGGAAGTTTTTTAAAAAACTTTTTAAAAGCATTATTAAATATATAAAAAGTAAAAGAGAAACAAAAATTAGACATAGGACTGATAGAAAATGATGCTGGAGAAATTATGAATGGGAGACAGATGGCAGATGAACTGAATGAATCCTTTTAAAAAATTTTAATAAAAAAAAAATTAAATTTGAGTATACAGCATGGTAACAGGCTATTTCAACCTGCGAATCCATGCTGCCTAATTTACACCCAATTAACCTACACCCCCGGTACGATTTGAACGGTGGGAGGAAACCAGAGTCCCTGGGGAAAACGCACGCAGACATGGGGAGAATGCAAAAATGCCTGACACAGCCTGGGATTTGAACCCCGGTCCGCTGTGAAGGCATTGCGCTAACCACTACACCAACCGTACTGCCCAGTCTTCAGTGTTCACTGGAGGTCATTCTTCACTGTGGAAGACATTAATACCATACCGGATTCTCAAGGGTCTCTGGGGAAAAGAAGTGAGTGAAGTCAAAATCACAAAAGAGAAGGTCCTTGAGAAGCTAAATGGTCTAAGGGTAGATAAGTTTTCTGGACAGGATGGAATGCACCTTTGGGTTCTGAAGGAGGTAGCTTTAGAGATTGTGGAGGCATTGGTAATGATCTTCCAGGAATCAATGAATTCTCACATGGGTCTAGTGGACTGGAAGATTGTAAATGTCACTCGGGGAGGGAGGGAGGGAGGGAGGGAGGCAGCAGCAAAGGAAATTGTAAGTCTATTAGCCTGATATCATTGGTTGGGAAGCTGTTGGAGTCATGGATAAGATTACAGAGTACTTAAAGAAGTATGTCAAGATGGGCCCAAGACAGCATGGTTTTCTTAAATGAAAATTATGGCTGACAAACCTACTGCAATTTTTTTTTCTAAGAGATCATAAGTAGGATAGACAGGAGAAATGAGGTGAATGTCATGCACTTGGACTTCAAAGGGCTTTCAACAAGATGCCACACATGAAGCGGCTTCACAAGATGAGCGGCATTTTAATTACAGGAAGGATTTTAGCATCAGTAGAGTATTGGCTGATAGAGAGGTAACAGAATCAGAATAGTTATCTCTATATCAATGGCTACCTGCCATTGGAAGTGTTTCGCAGGGGTTGGTGGGACCAGTTCTTTTTGCATTGTATCTAAATGATTTTTGGATTATGACTAGATGGCTTTGTGGCCTAATGTGCAGATGATACCAAAGTAGGTGGTAGGGCAGGTGGTGCTGAGGATATGGAAAGACTGCGGAGAGAATTGGATAGGAGAATGGGCAAAGAGGTGGAAGATGAAATGCAGTGTTGGAATGGACAGGCAGACTATTATTTAGAAGGGGAGAAAATACAAAATTTGGAGGTGCAAAGGGATTTGGGAGTCCTTGTGTAGGATACCCTAAAAGCTAACCTCCAGGTTGTGAAGGTGGTGAAGAAGGCAAGTGCAATGTTGGCATCCCTTTCTCGAGAAATAGCGTACGAGAGCAGGGATGTGATGTTGAGACTCTATAGAGCACTGGTGAGACTTTACTTGGAGTTCTGTTTGAGGCACCCATTTGAGAATGGATGCGCTGGCACTGGAGAGATTTCAGAAAAGATTGACTAGAATGATACCAGGAATGAAAGGATTAGCATGTGAGTTTACTTAGAAACCACCCGAGTCTGGAGAAACCTGTGATCAAACACTTCAGGAACTGATGAGTTTGTTGAAAATTCAAAGCCAAGCAAAATTCTGCAGAGATCTTCAATTTTTGCATTTGAGAAAATGTGATGTGAAATCGGAATGTTAAAGGAGAGTTGTCACAAGGCTAATTGCAGCGTCACATTTTCACAGGTGCTGAAGGACCGGTTAATGGGAAGAATCATATTGACTTGTTTCAAAAGTGATTGTTGAAGGTGAATCCAACAAAATTAGGTGGTGGAATTGGGAAATTAAAGCATTTGCATTTTGTGCAGGTGAGACAAGCTGTTCAATGCTACATAATGGTCTGCATGCAGGATAAATGCTCTTCCCAAAAAAAGTCACTGTAGCCATTTAAGGTTTTCACCATTCCCATCAACATAACAATTTTAACATAACAATTACAGCACGGAAACAGGCTATTAGGCCCTTCTAGTCTGCACCGAACCAAACACCCCTTTCTAATCCCACCTCCCTGCACAATGCCCATAACCCTCCATCTTCTTCTCATCCATATACCTGTCCAACCTTTTCTTAAATAATACAATTGACTCCGCCGCCACTATTTCTCCCGGAAGATGATTCCACACAGCTACCACTCTCTGAGTAAAGAAGTTCCCCCTCATGTTACCTCTAAACCTCTGCCCCTTAATTCTTAACTCATGTCCTCTTGTTTTAAACTTTCCTCCTCTTAACGGAAATAGTCTATCCACATCCATTCTGTCTATCCCTTTCATAATCTTAAATACTTCTATCAAATCCCCTCTCAACCTTCTACGCTCCAAAGAATAAAGACCCAATCTGTCCAATCTCTCCCCATACTCCAGATGCTTAAACCCAGGCAACATTCTGGTAAACCTTCTCTGCACTCTCTCCACTCTGTTTATATCCTTCCTATAATTAGGCGACCAGAACTGCACACAGAACTCCAAATTAGGCCGCACCAACATCTTATACAATCTCAAAATCACCTCCCAACTCCTATATTCCATGCAATGATTGATAAAGGCCAGCATACTAAAAGCCTTCTTCACCACCCTATTCACGTGAGTTTCTACCTTCAGGGAACGATGTACCGTCACTCCTAAATCTTTCTGCTCTTCTGTATTCCTCAATGCTCTCCCATTTACCACATATGTCCTATTCTGATTCTTCTTACCAAAATGAAGCACCTCACACTTATCAGCATTAAATTCCATCTGCCATTTTTCAGCCCACTTTTCTAAGCAGCCCAAATCCCTCTGCAATCCTTGAAAACCTTCTTCATTATCCACTATTCCACCTATCTTAGTATCGTCTGCATATTTACTCATCCAATTCACCACCCCATCATCTAGATCATTAATGTATATAACGAACAACAATGGGCCCAATACAGATCCTTGAGGCACACCACTGGTCACCGGCCTCCAACCTGACAGACAATTATCCACTACCACTCTCTGGCCTCTCCCTTTCAGCCAATGTTCAATCCATTTGACTATCTCAAAATTTATACCTAAAGACTGCACCTTCCTAACTAACCTTCCATGTGGTACCTTATCGAAGGCCTTACTGAAGTCCATATAGACAACATCCACTGCGCTACCCTCATCCACATTCCTAGTCACCTCTTCAAAAAATTCAATCAGATTGGTCAAACATGACCTTCCTCCCACAAATCCATGTTGAGTGCTCCTGATCAGACCCTGTCTATCCAGATGTTTATAAGTACTATCTCTAAGAATTTTCTCCATTAATTTACCTACCACAGACGTCAAACTTACAGGCCGATAGTTGCCAGGCTTCCTCCTTGAACCCTTTTTAAATAACGGAACCACATGCGCAATGCGCCAATCCTCTGGCACTATCCCCATATCTAATGACATTTGAAAAATTACCGCCAGAGCCTCTGCTATTTCCTCCTTCACTTCTCTCAATGTCCTGGGGAAGATCCCGTCTGGTCCCAGAGACTTATCCACCTTTATATTCTTCAAAAGCCTTAAAACTACACCTTTTGTAATCTCTATATTCCCCATATTTACCCAATTTGATTTTTTTATCCCACATCTCCCAATATCCTTCTCCTTAGTGAATACCGAAGAAAAGAAACTGTTCAATATCTCCCCCATTTCTCTAGGTTCCACACACAGTTTTCCGCTCTGATTTTCTAAGGGACCAATTTTGTCTCTAGCTTTCCTCTTACCATTAACATATTTGTAGAACTCTTTTGGATTAGTTTTCACCCTGCTTGCCATAGTTTTCTCGTACCTTCTTTTAGCTTTCCTAATTCCTCTCTTAAGATTCCTCTTACATTCAATGTATCTTTCAAACATCTCCTTAACTCCATGCTTCTTATATCTAATGAATGCCTCCCTTTTTCTTCGAACCAAGTTTCCAATATTCCTTGAAAACCACGGCTCTCTCAAACCTTTTGCCCCTCCTTTTAACCTAACAGGAACATAAAGCTTTTGCACTCTCAAGGCAGAATGTGCACCCAAGAAAACATGACACCTGATTTGACAAAAGTGTAGCTTAATTTGAAAATTCAATTGGGTGAATGAAACAATGCATTTGATATTACAGTAAAATACCAAAGACTAGTTCAAGTAGTGGAAGCAAGTCAAGGTTGAACATGCTGAACACTTGTATGGTGTAAAGGCGCTGGTATGCTGAACACTTCAAGTTCATCCAAATGCCCAAGTACAACCCGACAAAACTGCGTTCTTTATCCTCTATGCAAAACATGCAGACATGCAACTAGACATAACATGCATGCAGACAAATTCGTATAATATATAAATAGATATTGTTTGTAAATACGAGAGTCTTAGATGTGAGCAGTTCCTTTGGTCGTTCTGCATTCTCACTACTTGTGGGAAGAAGCTGTTTCTTAGCCTGGTGGTGGTGGCTCTGATCCTCCTGTATCTCTTTCACTTACATTGTGTAAAGGGGCTGACGTGACATAACGGTCAATAGTTCAACTTTTGTTGTCAAGAAGATAAATGACACTAATGTGACATTTGAGCTTTGCTGTGACTGCCATGTTATTACTGATGAACCCAGGCAGAATGTGCACCCAAGAAAACATGACACCTGATTTGACAAAAGTGTAGCTTAATTTGAAAATTCAATTGGGTGAATGAAACAATGCATTTGATATTACAGTAAAATACCAAAGACTAGTTCAAAATTGTTGTATTCCCTGTTCCACAACTGTTGTGGAGGAAGCTGGTTGATAGGAATTCCCTTGGATGGAAGGAGCAATTATAATGTGAAGTTATCTGATGCTGGAACATTAGAGGAGATGCTAGGGAGATGAGAAGAGATTTTCAAAGAAGAGCTGGGTTTGTTGAAAGTCACCCAGACTAAAATTTGTGTTATTTCCAACAATCCACCATATTTCTTCAACCCATACTCAGTGGCATAATGAAATTGAACCATATTTGGTGGCATAAATAAATGGGTATTTCAGCAAGATTAGTTGAAGTTAATGTCCTGCATAGGAAGTTGGTCAAGATCATTCAGTCACTCAATATCCAGGATGAAGTTGTAAATTAGATTAGAAATTAGGATTATGGGAGAAGACAGAAACTGCTAGTAGATGATTTCCCCCCTAACTGGAGGCCTCTAGCTAGTGATGTTTCTTGGATGAGTGCCAAGTTCAATCTTTATCATCCAGATAGTTCAGGGGTGTCAAACTCAAATTCACGGAGGGCCAAAATTAAAAACTTGGACTAAGTCGAGGGCCGAACTAAATATTTATTGAAAATTTTCAACAACATCTGCATGTTTTCTCTTCTTTCAACATATGTAATGTTAAACTTTTTCTTATTAAAATAAATGTTTAATAATAGTTTTGGATAAACTCTTTCCAGAAGCATTAACAAATGAGAAATAAAATATTCAATAAATAATATTTCTCTATAGAGGATTTGTCAAATGTTGCTAGTGTGCGGTCGAATAGTAAAATCTGAGGGCTATTGAGAATGTGGGAGAATAACATGATTCCTGAAACAATCAAATGGGTGACTGATTGTGGGCATGAACTCTAGCAGGGTTATTTGCCATGCCCTTTTTCCATTGGTACAGATATCCTTTGATTTACACACTTTTCAAGTTTTATGCCTAATGAGCTTGTATCCAGGTGCAGGACCATTTTTAACCAGGAATATATTTATCACTATGACATGAAACTATTGGAAGATCGTTTTATCCTGAGATTAAAGTTCATAATACTTACTCAGGCCTGTGTGCGGGAGGGCGGGGTTTGCGGGCGATCGGGTTGGACAACGACAGTGCGGGGGCATCGGCTCTCGCTGCAGGGCAGCATCTCGGCAGATCAGTGGCCCCGTCACCGTGAGTCGCGGATCGGCCTGCGGCAGGGAGGGGGAGTGGGCAACGGTCCTGGCGAGGTCAGGCCCGAGGCCTCCGGTTCCGGGTGCTGGGAAGCAGCCTTGGCTTCCCCTGACACCGGCCAGGCCCCAAAACCAGAGTCCACGGTGAGACCCTGCAACATAAACAGAGGAGGTGGGGGCGATTAGCAGGCTGACGCCAATGCATTCTGGGATTTGTTGTATTACTGTGCATGTGCTATACTGGCGCGGCGGCCATCGGGCCACCTCTAATACATTTTTTAAATGATCTTGCAGGCCAAATATAATTATTGGCCCGCGGGCCAGAGTTTGACATGTGTGCCCTATGCCATCGGAACTCTGTAATTAGTAAGGGATTGCTTAAGGTGGGATGTGAGTGGGAAGGAAAGGGTGAGAATCACTGCTCTAGACCCAATTGTTACTGAAATATTTTGCTTGAGAAAAATTGTCATTGGCCCATTTCCTTTAGCGTCTGAAACCGTGCACATGACGAGTCAATGAGGGATGATTAAAGCAGTTGTCTTCAAACTTTTTCTTCCCACCCACAGAGCACCTTAAGCAATCCCTTACTAATCACAGAGCACCAATGGCACAGGTACGCGAGTGGAAAGAAAAAGGTTGAGAACTGTTGTATTGTGGTAACTCCACATCTGATTAGGTTAATTGTTAGGCAAGTGGTCAGAGAAGGACCCCCCCCCCACCCCAAGAAAGGCTTAAATCACAGGAACAAAATAAACTTTCGTCTCACTGCTCCCAATCTTACACACAGTCCTGATGTGGAATGTGGGGTCGCAGCTCCACGTTCACCCAAGTTCAGGTGCTGTCTGTGTGGAGTTTGTACGCTCTCCCCTTGTCTTGGACCAACAGGTTGGTCGCCTGACGAAGGCACCCGAACCCCCCGTTGAAATGCCGGCGTCCGGGGCGGTGGAGGAATTGGCTGAGAAGAGTGCGTTGCTCCCACACACCTCCCATGGTTGGAGAGGGATTAAACTGTGATCTCACGGCACCGGGCTCGTCTCCAACAAAAGGAGCGGGAGGCAGGGTCCGCTGCGCACGGAGCGAGGGTGAAGGCATCGCCAACAAGACGTTCGGTCCAGCGTCACCGCTGAAGTGCAGACCCAGCGAGGATGGTCCCCAACTCCAGCCGCGTCTGTGTGTCCGGGAGCCGGGCGGGCTGAGTGCGGCACTCTGATCCCCGGGATTCGGGACTCTGAGATCTCTCCACAACTCCGGCGTTTTCATTTTCACCTTCAGTGTGCATGCGCTATACTGGCACGGCGGCCAGCGGGCCAACTCTAATATATATTTAATATGATCTTGCGGGCCAAATATAATTATATCGTGGGTCAAATTTGGCCTGCGGGCCAGAGTTTGACATGTGTGAGATAGTTGATGTAGATGATGATAAGGTAAATTGGATCAGCAAATGTGCTGATAATACTAAGACTGGGGGTGTAATGGGCAACAAGGGAAGTTTTCAAAGCTTGCAATGGGATCTGGCATAGCTGGAAAAATGTGCTGCAAAATAGCAGAAGCAATTTAATGTGGCCAAGTGTGAGGTGTTGCACTTTGGGAGGACAAACCAAGGTAGGAGCTGCTTTCAATTGTAGGGGGGACTGCAGAGTGCAGTAGTATGGAGTGATCTGGGAAATAGAGATACATAATTGCTTTAAAAAAGCTAAGGAGCTTTTTGACACATTGGCCTTCATAAATCAGAATTGAATACAGTAATGTTGAAGTCGTGCAAAGCATTGGCGAGGTAAATCTGGAGTATTATGTGAAGTTTTGGTCACTGACCGAACGGAAATCTATCACTGAGATTGAAAGAGTGCAGAGAAAATTTACAAGGATGTTGTTGGGAATTGGGGAGCTAAATTATAGACAGGGTTAAATAGATTAGACTTCTGGAGCATTGGTGAATGAGAGGAGATTTGACAGGTTTACAAAATTGTGGGACATGGGGCAAATGCAAGCAGCTTTTTTTCCACTGAGGTTTGGTGAGATAAGAATGAGAGGATGTGGGTTAGGTGTGAATGTTCAAGGGTGATATTAGGGGGAACATCTTCACTCGTAGGGTGGGGAGAGTGAGAAATGAGCTGCCATTGGAAGTGTGGATGTTGGTTCAATATCAATATTTGAGAGAAATTTGGAAAGGTACATGGAAGGGGTTTGGAGGGTATGGTCCAAGTGCAGGTGGATGGATGAAATAGAAAAAGTTTTTACATGAATTAGATAGATTGAAGGGCCTGTTTTTCTCGTGGTGTATGGTCAACTATTCCAAATTGGGGGCACCTATTTTTTCAATGTTAAAGGTAATCCAATTTCATAAATGGAGTTAACTATGAATAGAGTCTTGTATCTGAACAGTATTTCACTCCTAGATTAAGATAATTTATTGGTGGTTTTGTTTGGAGGGCAATGTTGGAAATAGGTAATTTATTAGAACAAATAATGGGGGTTAAATTCCCACAGGATCCAATGTTTATTGGGTGATATTAGAGGAGTTAAACCTAAATTAAAATTGAATCAGTATCAAGTGAAATTTGTTCAAATTGCTTTAGCAGTAGCTAAAAGATGTATTGCTATAACTTGGAAGTTTGATTGTAGATTTGGGAATAGAAAGATGGCACGTGGAAGTTTGGAGCTGTATACCACTTGGGAAAATTACTTATAATTTAAGAGAGATATACCATATATTTTGGAAAATATGGTGCCCATATTTACAAAGTGGGGGTATGAATATTTAAATAAAACTCAGACATTACCTTTCTCCTAAGGGCCTCTGTATATTAGAAGAAGCTTCGTAGTGAAGAATTCCATTATTGAAGATCTCTTGTCTATATCTATGAAATTGATTTGCAATGCTATAAATTATTTGTGGTTATAAATTTTTAAAAAATTCAGAGATGGTCATGTTGCTGAAGGTCTGCAATGACCAGGTTATGTAATGATGGCAGACTTCAACTTGCACCTCCATGAGAAAACTCCATTGCCTCCTTGCAAATTCCCTCCTTGCAAACCAAAAGTGTGCCTCATGGACATTAAATTTCTTTGCTCCTGAACTCAGCTTTTTGTTGAGGGAGAGGGGTTTAATGAGTCATTTGCCTGTGGGGGAAAAATGTGTTTTTTGATTTCACTCTTAACTGGCCTATCATTAATTGTTTTATTCCCCCTTGCAGATTCCTTTATCAGATGAATTATTTCAGTATTAACTCCTTTGGGTTGTTGTTTTGTTTTAGATGCCTATTTATTCATCTTGTAGCTTTCTACACTCAAGGAATTAAAACCACATTTATTCCATCTGTTGAAATTTAATTATTTTTCATTCCTCATTCTGGTGGATCTGTGTCATGTTCAAACTTAAATGGGGTCTGTAATATTCCATCAAATAAAGATATGAATTTAGGCATATTTGGGTTTTGATTATTGATCTAAAATCTGGGAAAACTGGCTGCCTGAATAACTTTACCTTGGTTTGATTGTGGTGTTAGTTTTATGGTACGGCGTTGACCCAAGTCATAGCAACAGAAAGAAAGGTGATGAGGGCTTTGAAGAAGTCAATGCCTGTGAAACAAATTGATAACATCTCCTTGTTTAGTGTTTCAGACACATTGATGAACAATTTTGTCAGAAAATTTATGTTGGCTCCACAGAAGAAAGATGTGCAGTTTTATCAAGTTGTAATGGAGCAGAATAAATATTAGGATGGATAAACCTTGTGCTTCTTTGATTATCCAAGTTTAAACTTTTGATTAAAACCCAAGTAGGAGAAAATAGAAGAAGGTTAATATCTTTTCAATTCTGCATGCATTTTATTTATTAAATTTGGACATGCACCTCAGTAACGGGCCCTTTTGGCCCATGAGCCCATGTCGCCCAGTTATACCCAATTGACCTACAACCACCCCCCCCCCAAACATTTTTGTACAGTGGGAGGAAACCAGGGTCCCCGGGGAACACGCATGCAGATATGGGGAGAATGTATAAACTCCTTGCAGACAGGACTGGGGTTTGAATCCCACGCTGACTGCTGGCGCTATAACAGCATTGTGCTAATAGCTACGTTAACCTTGCTGTCCCTAAGGAGCTCTTTCCAAATTCATTCTACACTTTAATTTATTTCCTGATTGCAACAAAATGGATTGCAATGACAACATGGCTTGTACTGTTGGAATGCTCGAGCTGTCCCAGAAGCCATGTGTTAAAAGAGTTGCCAAGTAATTTATTGTACACTAGAGAAAACATTCCATCAATCTACTTAGCCGATAGCAGCTTTAGTAAAACAATGGCATCATTTTACTAAGATTGGCTTCTAACAGAATTGAATACAGCCCCTTGCCCTTGGCACATATGGTGCTGAGCTCATCTAGTGTTTAAAAAGCATTTCAAAGTATTAAAATACCAAACAAATTAGGGTTACAGAGGACAGGTTCTCAATTAACTCTCCATCAGTTTAGATCTAGGAGGTTAGCAGAATTTCTGAGAATTTAAATTTAGTTTTGAATATTGTTGGTTACTTTTGATGTAACTGTTATCCATTACAGTTTAGTATATTTTGCTTTCACCATCAGCTAGGAATGTGAGAATATTGCTGAGTTGATTCCTTCCACATGATCTGAATTGATGCTTACATTTAGATTTGCTATATCTGCTGTCAGCTTCTACTGACAAAACTCCGATGGAATTTCCCACTAATGGCAATCAGTTAAAGTCACAGGTGCATTTCCTGTCTTACTGTAAAGTCACAGGTGCATTTCCTGTCTTACTGTATGATCTGTCGAGCCTTCTAATTCGATTTATATTAAAAAAAAATGTGTCTCATGGTTTTCATTTTACAGGTTGCTGGTACCTGCTCATGAGAACATAGAATTGTACTGTTTTACAACATGGGAACAGTTTAATTGTCATAGTTAAAGTTAATCATCGTGTGTACTGAGGTACAATTTTTTAAAAGTATGTTTTTGCATGCATTCTAGCTGGTCAATACATAATATCCAATAAAATGAATCTTAAAAAAGACAATCAAGAGTGCAGAGTTGGAACAGAGCAAAGTCGATATTATGCCCTTAAGCCCAACTTCTCCACACTGACCAAACTATCTACCGAAGCTTGTGCCATATGTCACCTTTTGTGCACATGCTTCTCACCTTCCTTACCTTTTATTTTTTTTATTTTTCACACTTTGAACCATATTAATCAAAATATACACAAACATTTCCCTCTTGAATATACATAGTGGCATTTTCTCCCCTTTTTTCCTCCCTCCCTTCCCTCCCTCCTTCCCACCCCGCCTCCCCCAAATCCATTAAACGTTCAACATATACAATACAATAAACCCATTAAACAATCTTATCACACAATGAAAACAAACAAGAAAATTGTGTCATCTACTTTTACACACTGGATCAGGTCATTTCATCGTCTTCTCATTCTATCATTTTAGGGGGTGGAGGTCTGCGGTAGGCCCTCTCTGTTGTGTTCCATGTATGGTTCCCAAATTTGTTCAAATAATGTGACTTTATTTTTTAAATTATATGTTATTTTTTCCAATGGAATACATTTATTCATTTCCATGTACCATTGCTGTACTCTCAGGCTCTCTTCGGATTTCCAAGTTGACATTATACATTTTTTTGCCACAGCTAAGGTTATCATAATAAATCTTTTTTGTGCTTCATCCAGTTTGAGGCCTAATTCTTTACTTCTTATATTACTTAGAAGAAAGATCTCTGGATTTTTTGGTATGTTGCTTTTTGTGATTTTATTTAAAACCTGATTTAGATTTTCCCTAAACTTTTTCACTTTCTCACATGCCCAAATTGCATGTACTGTTGTTCCCATTTCCTTCTTACAGTGAAAACATCTATCTGATAATGTTGGATCCCATTTATTTAACTTTTGGGGTGCGATATATAGCCTGTGTAACCAATTATATTGTATCATGCGTAACCTCGTATTATATTTCTCATAGTTCCAGAGCATAACTTTTCCCATATTTCGTTTTTAACTTTGTTTAGATCTTTTTCCCACTTTTGTTTGGGTTTATAGCTTATTTCATCATTTTCTTTCTCTTGCAGCTTGATGTACATGTTTGTTATAAATCTTTTAATTATCATTGTGTCTGTAATCACATATTCAAAGCTGCTTCCTTCTGGTAACCTCAGCCTGCTTCCCAATTTGTCCTTTAAGTAGGTTTTCAGTTGGTGGTATGCAAACATTGTACCGTGAGTTATTCCATATCTGTACTTCATTTGTTCAAAAGATAATAAATTATTTCCCAAAAAACAATTTTCTATTCTTTTAATTCCTTTTCTCTCCCATTCTCTAAAGTTAAGGTTATCTATTGTGAAAGGGATTTCACCTTCCTTAACAGCTTGTAAATGATGCAATTGGATTTTCCTCTTCCACTGGAAGCTCATTTCACATACCTACTACATGCTTGTATGGTTTAAAAAGTGCCCTTGGATCTTTTTTTTAAATAATTCCCCTCTCCCCTTAAATCTATGCCCTCTAGTTTTATACTCCCCTACACTGGAAAATGACATAATTTAGCTTTTATGCTCACTTTCATAATTTTGTACATCTCAATAAGGTCACCACTTAGCATCTTCGTGACTGAGTAGCCTTTTTCAATCTCTGTTCTTTATGTACTAAAGGTTCTCTCACAGTTAAAGTTTGAATTTTGACAGAGCACACTAACTGGTCCTTTCAGCGCACAAATCTGTGCTGCCCAATTACAGCCAATTGACTTACAATCCCCATATGTTTTGAACTGTGGGAGGAAACTGGAGCACCAGAGGAAACCCATGGAGAGACAAGGAGAACGTACAAACTCCTTACAGACAGCGCTGGATTCGATCTCTGGTCGCTGGCACTGTAATACTGTGGCACTGACAGTTACATTAACTGTGCTGCGTTAAGTTCTCTTGGGAAGGAAGATAACTTTAGTCTTGTTTTACTCCTCTTCTATGATGTATTATTTCAGACTGGAATACAATTTAACAAGCCGAACAAAATGTTGAACAATGAGTCGCAGATTATCAATAATGCCAATATTTTAGCAAATGGAATTTGGGTGATGTTTTCCTGTGCTTGTGAAACTGGGGGCCTGTTGCAGCAATTTCTGCCCGCTTCCTGGAGCCTGTTCCTGTGCTCTGTGCAAACCCTCCTGGTTCAGTGTAAAATTTGTGTTACTGGTATGTAGTTTTTTTTTTTAAGTGGTTTGGGTTATTACTAAAATGTATGGGAAAAGTTGCCTGTCCTGCACCTTAAGTCTTGAATTTCAGTTCTTCTATATATTGTCCATGACAATGGACTCTCTAGCATTAAATAAATAATTTCTTTTGCAGAGGAATGAAACAACATTACTGGTGATGGGTGAGTAAAAGTAGTTAATGTTTTGATGAGAGGAAATCTAGATTTGAATGGTTCCATTAAAGATTATGTTCAGTGACTACTTGAGACCTAGATACCATGCAGATGAAATGATTTTTGCATTCTTATTTGGGTATTGCAGTAAATTGGAAGTATTCTTGATGTTTACTGTTATCATTAGTTTAAAGTGGAAATGTGTTTTTGCTCATCCCTTTGAATATTCGATCCAATTAAGTCATTTGAAAGAAAACTAGTTTTTTGCTTTAGGGAGGTGATCTCACTTTTCTCACTATGCTTCCTGTTGGAGGCCAGTCTGTGTGTAGTGGATCAGTGCTGATGGAATTCTGCTTATAATCTGACGTGCCACTGTTGTTTGGCTGCTCTCCATCTTCGCCCCGTTTGCAGTACTGCCCTGCTTTGAAGTCGGCAAGAATGCAGGGTTTTTTTTTTGTTTGATAAATAAGCCATGCCAGCAATGAGAGATGTCATTTTGGTGCTCTGGATATTCAAAGGCTTGCGTCATTGAAGTTTTTGAAAGCCACCACAGCACTGCGTTAACTAGCACCAGCCCTTTAACTGTAGATTCTGGTAAGTTTTTTTGTCTTTTAAGTGGTAAATGTTCCATTGCCAAAATATGATTAAAACTTTATAATAGTTTGTAGATCTCAATTCTGTTCTATTTATTTGTTATGAGGTATTCCTTAATTCTCAAGCTGTAATTCTCTCGCACATCACACTGACCTTTTATTGCATCAACTGGCACATTGTCTTCAGGGATAAGAATAAATATTCTGCAAAAATCTGTAGGTAACTCTTAAATGGAGAGCAGTGAACGCTGGGATATAGGAATAAAGCTTGACTGTAAATATGACTTTTTAAGAAATATTGGTATTATTCACGTGAAAGAAAACTGATTCTCAAAGAACTAACAAGGACCTACTCACTGTAGTTAATTTATTTTTAAAGGTCGGTGTTGTCATGGTAAAAGCTCAACAGGAATTTTACCTTGTTTATACTTCAAGAAGAACTCCTCAACATGATCTCTGATAAGTTTGACATTGTTGATTGTTACCCTGTAAATATTTAAACAATTTTAAAATTAACGTGAACATTTCTACCTTCTGAGTTTTTAATATGTTTCATTCGTATCCTCTCTGGCAGTGCCTTTGTCATTGCAACCTTTGCACTGGTGATCCTGATATTCTTGGCCAGTGACACTGTTTTTTTAGGAGGACTTGCTTCCACCCAGTTTTTAAGGATTCTGAAATGATTGTCTGACAGCCTGCAGTTCCAACATTAACTTCATTATTAGTTAGGGCAGAAGGTTGCCTGACACAATGGGCAGTTTGCTAGTTTTGATCTGTTGCTTCGCCCTCCGGCATAGGACTTGTTTGTATTCCTGGTGACTTGAGGTTCTCAATTAATGGCATTTATCAAACTAATTGATTTGTTTTGTATGTATTTTGGCTTGCTCTTTTACTTCTCCAGCTCCAGGTCTATTCAAGTGTGCAGGTTTCCCAATAAATAAAAATATCTGGATGTTTGTATCTTTTATTCATCTGGTTTCCTGTTTGCCTTGCGCATCTCTGTCTATTGCATGCTTTGGAGTAAAGCTCCTGCTTCCACCCTGAGATGAGCAGGTCCTCTGCATAGGCTGAAACTTCTAGGAATGTTGCTTGTGTCCTCCATGAATGATGCATGAATGCAGAGTCCAGAAGATGTGCTCACTGAGGACAAACAGGTTAACACACACTCCTTAAAAATACACTGGCATGTTCAAGGCTCATGAACACAAGTGGATTTTTGCTTAAAGTGAATCATCCTTGTGCATCTTGCTATTTGAGGTGTGAATCAGGTGAGTATTGTTAGTATTTTTTTCTGGTGCTGCAGAACTTGCTCCAAATGAAATAATACCTTCTTATTGCATGCTGCTACCTTGATGAACTCCTCTCTCATTGTTGTCTTTTCTCTTGATGTCAACACCATTTCCACTGTTGTCATCAGCACCGGGCAAGACTCTCCCTTCTGTGGCATCCCACACCTCGGTCTTCACAGCTTTGGACTCTTCCATATTTCTAATAAGAATGCTGCTTTATGCACGTGCTTAATACCTGTTCTATCGCACTCACCAACTTCAGCCTTGTGCACTGTAAAACATTATGCTACGTGGGGACCTTGCATTTAACTGGTACAAATCACTGCCGTGGCATGACTTTAACCTGTCCCTTTTCGTAATGCATTATTTTTTTTTTAAAGTTGGTGGAGGTCCAGAAAAAAAACCCTCCAACTATTTATGGGACAAAATTCAATATATTCTCAGTAACTAAGAAAACATTTTACATTTATAATTGCTTACTATTGGTTTCCCAATGTAAGGAAATATTTCCCTATTAATCCTATTGAACCCTTTATCAAATTGAAACTCTCATCTTTACCTTCCCTGTTGCTGTGGAATTGTGTAATTATTTCCCACACTTAAAAGGAACACCAACAGCATATGGAAAAATACAAAGTAAATCAATCAAAATCTCACTATATCCTTTAATTTAGATGTACAGCACAGCAGCAGGCTTTTTCAGCCCATGAGCCCATGTTGCCCAAATATACCAATGAAGCAGAGCACCCTGAGGAAACTCACACAAACACAGAGAACATACAAACTCCTTGCAGACAGCCCGGATTGGAACCCGGGTCACCAGCACTGTAATAGCATTGGACAAACTGCGCTTCCCCACTGCTATGCTCAATGTGCCACCATATTGCTACTGAGTTGCACAATCAACCCTGCCCAACAGTGACTTTTGCTGGTGAACATTGATTTAAAAAATTTCTTAATTTAACAAAAAACGATCAGTGGTCATGATAAAAGGTTAAACTTTGTAGTAAATTTGATTTAGATTCCTTGGATATTCAGCTCCAGCCTTATCCATCCTGGTCAGCACGGACATACCTCTGGAGCCCTTGTTGCTGTGTGGTGCTATGCCGTGATGGAGGAAAAGGTGTCCAGCCACCAGCGGTAAACACTGCCTCCTCCTTCCATCACTAGACCTGAAATTTCCTGGTGTGGTTTTCTTTGAGATCTAGGGGACCACAAAGGGAGAAAAGTTCCCTGTAGCATAATGAGCAAGTTTCCCATGTACAGCACATTAAAACAAATCCTATCCCTTTTGTTATATAATAAAAACTAGTAAATTTTACATTGTTTGCAAATGTAATCACTTCTAGTTGTTTACAACTTGTCAATAACTGTAGGTGTCCACCAATATTTCATGATAAAGCAGACACTCCTTAAGTCAACCTGACATTCCAGCTAACAGTGTAATTTATTTACAGAAACGGTTCAGCCAATTTCCTTTGGTAACTGATTTATAGATTCCAATCCTCATCCACCATTGTTTCCCTGATCTAGGTTTTGAAAATGACAAGAATCACAGTACCAGGATTACAGATTTTCTGCCTTTCTTTCATTTATTTTGGGGAGGGAGGTAAAATAATTTCTTCTGCTTCATGTTGATGCTACATCTGAAATTTGGGTTCAACACTGATGTCAAATTCCCATGATATGAATTATTGTTTTCAGGAACATGCTTTGACTCTCACCAAGAATATCCTTGGCTGTAAATAGTTGCATTCAAGCCTTTTGAGCTTGAAACTTGTAGGTTGATACTCCACTTCAGGACTTGAATGAATAACCAAAAACATATGTTTAAAAAAAAATGGAGGAGAGAAAAGTAAAACATGATAGTCTGTGTTTTTACTTGAATCACTGCATTCACAATGCTGGAGAAACTCAGCAGGTCCAACAGTGAATTTTATATAGCAAAGAAATGTTGGTTATGTATCATCTCTGCTATATAAAGTGCAATCTTGGACCTGCTGAGTTTTTTTTAACATGGAGGTGAGAGCAGAGTTACTGGAAATAATAACTTACAGTGATGTTATTTTCAACATTTAAAAAATGGAACTCATTGAAAACCATACAAGTTTTGATAGACTTGTTGACCTGTTAAGAATCTTTCCTGTTATATTATTAGTCTGCATTGCTGGAGGGATTTAAGAATGGTGGGACACTTTGCATTTTGCGGTTAATCTGAATGCATTTCAATTTTTTGGAAGAACTACATTCAATACTAATGGAAAAGGAAAATAACTGACTGAAAAAGGGTGATCCAAAAGAATGCAAAAGAAAATGGTGAAAATTATAAAGGATGATATAGGATTTTAACAAGATGTCTGGTATTCATCCAATTAAATGGACACCTTTCAATACATTATAATATAACATGAGGTGCCTCTGGAACATTCTCCGCCCTGAAATACTGACCGTTCTTTTTTTTTTGTCCACTGAGGCTTTTCAACTCGTTGAGTTTTTCCACAGATTTTGTTCCAGAATCCAGCATTTGCAGTCTGTCATGTGTCCACAGTAATATACATCTGCTAAGGGGAGATTGTCATCTAGAAAAATTATTATCTCTGTCTCAAATTGGTTTAAAATATGCATCTCCCAACCTTGACACAGAATTGTGGTCGCTGGCTAGATTGTAGCCCTCAGCTAAACCCTTGGCCAGATCATGGCCTCTGGCTTATCCCAACCACATCACTGTTAATTGTGGCAACCAGGTCATCCCTGACTCTATCATGACGCTCTCCATGACAAAATGGTCCTGTTCCATATCTCCATGCACCAACAATCCTTGCCATCTTCCCACTCACCAACTTTCAACATTTCTCAACCTGCTCAGGTTTTCACCTCCACCTTTGACCTCTGACAGCAGTGATCTATTTCCTGTGGTTCAGAGCTGTTGATGATGACCGCCCAGCAAGAGGCAATGGTTGTGAAATACAAAGGTTAGTTAGTTAGTTAATATTCAATAAAAGGGGAGTGAGCCACAACAACAATTTCTTAAGACATGGATGTCCCAATGTTTAGTGAACATTTAAAAAAAAACCTTCGAATTAGCCATTAGCTCTGAATCCAAAGACCCCCTGAAGTTCAACTTCAATTTACACATTTGTTTTTTTTTAAAAGCTGGAAAATGAATTGTGAAGAGGTAAAAGATATGCAGCGATACAAACAGGTTAATCTAGTGGGGGGGAGGGCGGGAGGAGAGGGGGGAAGAAAAGGTGACATTTGGAAAATGTTCTGGGTAGATGTGGGGATATGACCTAGGAGAACACAATTATTGTGAAGCCACTAAATGTGGTAATTAGGAAGGAAAATGGCATCCTTTAATGAAAGGATGTTCGAATACCAAAGTAAAGAAGTTTTGTTGAGATAGTATAGGTATTGGTGAGAGCTAATTTGAAATACTGTGTATTTTGGCTTGGAGGGAAAAATTTGTTTCAGCAAGATGCAGGTTTTTGGAGTCTCCCAAATTGAAGGGCTATGGATGCTTAGCCACAGAGCATATTTAATTTTTTTAATTTAAATTTTAAAAAATTTAAGGCAGGAGAGGGGAAAAATTCTTACTCAGTATATGAGTGATTGAGGATTAGGCAGGAAATTGAGGTGCATGATCAAAAGTCATTTATTCAGAACAGGTTTGAGGTGGCTGCAGCATCTACTCCTAATTCTGATGTTCTTGGGTTTGGGAAAATTCTGATTTGTGTTGAGCTATTCTCCCAACAGACCAAAGCTACACATACAGGGGAATCCTGAGCTACGATCTAGAGTAACGTGCGGAAGTGTGAGTGAACACGGTCAAAAAACAGTCCCACATTTTCACGTCACCACCATATTTTAGCAACCATTTGTAAGGGAATTTTAACATCTGATCATGTTAAATCTCTCGATGCTCTATGACAATGGTTCGCAACCTTTTTTTTCCACTGACATTCCAGTTTATGTATTCCTTATGCCATAGGTGCTTTGTGATTAGTAAAGGGTTGCTTAAGGTGGCATGTGAGTGGAAAGAAAAAGGTTGCAAACCACTGTTTTAATTGTATCTAATTGACTCATTATGTGCACGGTTTCAAAACTCCAAAGGAAATGGGCCAATGACAATTTTTCTCAAATAAAATATTTCAGTAACAATTGGGTCCAGAGTGGTGATTCTCAATCTTCCCTTCCCACTCACATACCACCTTAAGCAATTCCTCTCTAATCAGAGCACTGATGGCATAGGGATTACTTAAAGTGAGTGGAAAGTAAAAGGTTGAGAACCACTGACTCAAGTTTTCAATTTTCCATTATTATTGTCTTGTCAAAAAGTTTTGGGTGTAAGTCAAATTTTTTGACCCAATTTAACCTGGCCTTCATTGCTTCATTTAATTTAATCTTACAAATTATATTTAAAATAGATTTTTTTTCACCTTCATGAATTGCATCATTCAGAGATTCCATTGGTATCCTTGCTACAATGCTTTCGTCAACCAATAACACCTGTAACAGATTACTGAGTCTTTAATTTCATTTAATGTTTTTGGAACCCTGCTGTTTACACAATTAATTGCTGCAATTATCCCTATGAGAACATCATTAAAAATATTTGGAATGTCCTAATTGTTATGATCATTGGGGGATCAGGTGGAGAGGGTGAGCAAATTTAAGTTCTTGGGAGTCACATGGATCCAACACACTAATATTTTAGGAGGTTTGGTATGACATTGAAACCCTGGCAAATTTCTGCAGATGTGTGGTAGAAACTGCTGATTGGCTGCATCACAGTAGGGAGAACTAATACCCCTGAGCATAAAGCCTTACAAAAGGTAATGGACATAGCCCAGTACATCACAAGTGAAACCCTCCCCACTATTGAGAACATCTATCAGAAACGCAGCCATTGGAGAGTAGTAGCAATCATCCAGTATACATATCACCCAGCACGTACTCAGTTCTCACTGCTACCATCAGGAAAGAGAGGTATAGGTACCACAAGACTTGCAGCACCAGGTTCAGGAACAGCTGCTACCGCTCCCCAAGCAGACTCGACAACAAACTCAATTAGGGACTTATTTATGGATTCTTACTGTAGCATGTTATTCATTTTTCTCTCTGTATTGGACAGTTAGTTTGTCTACATTTCTTTGTTAACATAAGTACATGGTGTACAGTTTTGATTTTGCATTGTGGATAAATGGTAATTCTGCCTCGCCAACTGGAAAAAGAATCTCCGGGTTGTATGTGGTGTCCTGTATGTCCTCTGACAATAAATTTGATTTCATTTCTTTGCTCAGATCTTTATTGCATTAACTATGATAAATCTGCTTTCAGAAAGTCAAAGAGATGGCCCTTTGATGTTTTACTTGACAACAATGAAGAGTAAATTATGGACTTGCAACTGAAGCATGGACAGATTGGATCAGAAAGGAGCCGCCAACTCAGCAAGCCACTTTCCCTATAGCCACACTGGTTGCATTGACCAATTCAGGCACCAATATGGTGAAGGAGACTCTGGGTTTGGCTCATTCTTTACTTCCAGTGCTGAGGGAAAAGTGTCTTTAGTTCACTGCAATGATAGACCCCAACAAATGGGGAACATATTCTACCAGGGCCGTGATTTAGACACTTTGCATTGGACTGGTACGAAGGCAACATCAGACAACTGTCATACTGATGTGGGCAATGAAAAAAGTTCTGTCTTCCTAACCATGGAAAACTGTCACAGGGAGTGTAAATGGTCAGGCCCACCTCCCCCACCAACACGTCATGATAGTTTGCTTGTTATCAGACAACTTGATGGGTCACACCCACAAGCTGCATCTCAGAGTTCAATTGGCAGCAGAACACCAGTAGTGACTTTTGAAAATGATCACCTGTCTAAAGAGACATCAAGCTTTCCCCTGGATACACCGCTTCCTAATATGGGAGAAGCCTATCTCCAGACATCCTATCAGTACCCTTCCTTAAAAGATGGTAGTAATGTGCCAGAGAAACATAGTCAAAGAGGTGAAGATGCAGGAAATTTTACTCCCAAAAGAGTTGAAAAGGCACCTCAGAGCAACATAACTAACTTCTCTCTCTCTTTTCCAAATCACGGTCATGGAATCGCATTTGACGGTGTAGAATCACGGAAACAAATCCACTCTCTCCCATTGGCACATGGACAGAAACCAGTTCCTGATATTCCGCCCCATCCTGAGCTGCCATCTCGAGTAATGTGCAGTAATGTGAGTGAATGCAGTCAAAAAACAGCACCAAATTTTCAAGTCACCAACACACATGTGCAACCATTTACAACGGAATCCAGGCTTGCCAAAGACTTTCCAGGCTCTTTTCATGTAATGTGCCCCAAGAACACTACAAAAGGACAAAGCCCCAAGGTGCATTACAAGTTCTACACAGTTAGTGGATACAAAGACAGGCAAAGGTCATTGAGTGAGACAAGCGCAAGACATTTATTGTATTCCCCACCTGGTCTGGATAACAATGCCCGCAGTCGCCAGATCTTCCCTAGTGGCTCCAATGAGCACTCTCACATCTTTAAAACACACCTTTCTATGACAGAGCCTGTTCAGGTAAGAAAGCCCTGTAGTCAGAGGCAAATAAGAAATGGCACTGGCAGTGTAGGACATAGAGTGGTTGCATGTCCAGAAGCAAGAAATAACTGCAATGTTTTAGAGAATCACTTGAAGCCAGCAAATGAGTCAAGCACCCATGGTACGGTAACTGCTGAAACCACTCCAATGTTGCAGCGCCTTGCCTTTCAAACCACAAATGTGGTGAAAGGTTTGCCAATGAGTGCTAAACAAGAACACCAGCTTTCTGGGGGTCAAAAGGACATGCAAGGAGAAAGGGAAAAAAACCAGGATCTATGCAAAGCACTCGAGAACAAAATGACCCAACTTCGAAAATGCAAGAATTCTTCTCAACTCCTCAATGAACACGTTGAACTTGACCAGTTGAATGAAGAATCTCCAGGCACCTCTGGCTCGTCGATCATTTCTTCCAAAAATGCTTATAGAAACCAAGTCAAGCAGACACAGTCCAAGGTTCTGAAGGAGACCTCTTTTAAACGTAAAGACCTCCAGCTTAGCTGGCCAAACCAAGGCAAGCAAAAGGCGACCGGCAGGTCAGGTATTACACGTTTCCAAACAGTGTCTTTGCCTGACCAAATTTGCATTCCTGATGACCCAATGGCCACATCAGCATCACAAATATTGCATGGGAACCAAAGAGCCAAAACTGTGGAACCCCAGCACCAGGCCACCCAGAAAGGGAGCAGGAAAAGGCTGACATTGGTGGAAAAGAAAATGTATCATTCAGAACCTGAAAAAATAAATCAGTTGGGTGTAGGGTGTAGTCCAAGGAAATGGCAGCAGGCAGAGACCTTCAAGTTCCCAGATGTACAGGGCAAGGAGGCAACTTCGAGGAGGCAACAGTTTAAAGCAGTCAATACATCACAGATGACATTAAAAGAGATTCAGCATCAAGCTTTGGTCCAGTACTTTGGCCTCAGGGGAAGTCTGTCACCTTGTGCTACAGACCTAATTAGTGGTGAAAGGAAATGTTTAAAGCCCACTCAGCACAGGGAGAGCAGCTGTCAATATTTTGATTGTAATCCCATCCAAGGATCAAATATACACCAGCTCCAGTTGGCTGAGAAACATGGGGATAATTCCTCGGAAATCCCTGTTGGCTACGCCAATAGATCTGCCAGCTGTTTTTTAAGCCAGTCATTTGAAGTTCAACACTCTCCAAGGTGGACAGGTGTCTCTGACATTTCTGAAAGGTTCGCCTCTTCTGAAGATCTACTGGACCAGCTGGAATTTGTTCAATTTGGTAGGCGTGCACGGTCAAAGTCATTTCCATTGCCTCAGCAGGTATGTCCCCAAAGTAGAATAAAAGTAAGAAACAAAAGTCTGCAGACACTGTGGTTGAAGTAAAAACACAGCGAGAAAAACTCAGGTGATCAAACAATGCAATTTATGTAGCAAAGATAAAGATACACAACCATAGCTTCCACAGTTCAGTGGTGTGCTGGCCTCGGGGCTTTTTGAGTGCCGGTGGGCAGCAACCCCTGTGACCTTCCCTGAGTTGGCAGTGCGTTTGGAGCAGGCAATGGAGTGAGAGGGTAGAAGAGTGTTGGGGCTCAACGGGCTTGGGCAGTATTAAGGAGAGTAGGTTTACAGATGTTAATTAGAGGACTGGATATCATGCAATGGGAGGGAGATGTGAAAGAATAGGCCCTATCAAGTGTGTCAGTGGGAAAGTGTGTGTGGAACTGGAGGTAATTAATGAATACTTCAATATTCACTTTGGGAAAGGACCTTGGTGATTGTAGTGATGCAGCCAACTGGAAATCATGAACATGCAAGAATTAAGAAGGAGGATACGCTGGAGTTTTTGTAAAGCATAAAGTTGGACGTCACCGGTACTGGGAGGAGATTGCTGAACCTCTGGCGGTGATTTTTGAATTATCAAATGGAGGATGGGAGGGTTGTGGGTGTTATCCCTTCAAGAAAGGTAGTCCAGGAAATTATAGGCCAGCGGTTCTGATTTCAGTGGTGGTAAGTTAATGGAGAAGATCCTGGGAGGCAGGATTTCTGTACATTTGGAGAGGTATAATATGACTAATAGGCAAAATGCCTTTGTCAAGGGCGCATCATACCTTATGAACAGGATTGAATTTTTTGATATGACTAAACACATTGATGAAGGAAGGGCAGTAAATGTAGTGTATATTGATTTCAACAAGGCACTTGATAAGGTATCCCTTATAAGGCATATTGAGAAAGTATGGAGGCAGGGGACTCAAGGGGACATGACTTTGTGGATCCAGAATTGGCTTGCCCACAGAAGGCAAAGAGTGGGTGTAGATGGGTCATGTTCTGCATGTTGATTGGTGACCAGTGGTGTTCCTCAGGGATCTGTTCTGGGACCCTTCCTCTTCATGATTTTTATAAATGACCTGGATGAAGAAGTAGAGGAATGGATTAGAAAGTTTACTGATGATAATTCCTCGGAAATCCCTGTTGGCTACGCCAATAGATCTGCCAGCTGTTTTTTTAAGCCAGTCATTTGAAGTTCAACACTCTCCAAGGTGGACACCCCCTGTTGGGGGTGTTGTGGACAGTATGGAGGTCTCTCTCTTTGCAAAAACCACATGACCTTCCTGCCGGGCTCCAGACCCAGTCTCTGAAAGATCTTATCAGCCTCTGAGTATGGACTATTTCATTTTTACCTGCTTTTGAAGTTAAGTTAGCAAAACACTTCCAAAGTAGTTTTTATTGTCTTTGCAAAGGCACTTGGTGCCTCAGTGTCTCACTTTCAGCAAAGCTCTTGCATTTTAAATCAGATGTGAAGTGTTAGTGGTGATGCAGAGAGTGTTGAGTGCATGGAATGGGCTAATGGCCACAATCTAAACCCCCAACAATCTATCTCTTTAAAAAAAAACATTTATATGTAATATAAAATATAATATAACTCATCACACCCCAGATACATTACAGGCAGCAACCATCTCTACTCCTGGCCCATGTAAATATGCAACCATGACACACTCTTTTTGAAGAACAAATTTAATATTGTTTGGAAAAACCACAAATCGTTCTGCATTTAGTTACAAAATTTGTTTTCAAGGTTTAAAGAGAGACAATATTTCTACCTACGCTGCTTGACACATCTTCCTCTCCCTTTTTTCTCCAGTATGCATCAACTTGCCTTTCACAAATTACCATATCCTAACCACTCTAACTGCAAGGGGATTGTCTTTATTTCCCTTACCACTTATTGATAGCTTGTCTTTATTCCCATTGTTCTTGGGTTCCCTCACAAGTTAAATAATTCTCTCCATATCTGTCTTCTCCAAACTGTTCAGAATTTTAACGAAGCTGCTGTTTCCTGCAGAAGTATGCACCAAGATGTTTAACTTCCCTGATAGGTTCTGGCAGCATCCTTGTAATTTTTTTAAAACTTCAATGCGTCTATGTAGTTTTTTTTTAATATTCAGAGTGGTGTAGCGAGTAGGGTGCTAGAAAGCATGGTCCAATCCTGATTGCTGATTTCTCCAAGTACTCCAATTTCCTCCCGCATCCTAAAAAACTACAGGCTGGTTGGTTAATTGGCCACTAAGTTGGCAGCACAGTTGGCGTGGCGGTTAGCACAATGCCTTTACAGTGATCAGGACCGGGGTTCGAATCCCACGCTGCCAGTAAGGGGTTTGTACGTTCTCCCTGTACCTGCATGGGTTTTCTCTGGGGGCTCCAGTTTCCTCCCACCATTTGAAAAGTACTGGGGGGGGGTGTAGGTTGATTTGGTGTAAATTTGGCAGCAGTCTCGTGGATCAAAATCGCCTGTTAATGTGCTGTATGTCTAAATGAATGAATAAATAAATAATAACTTCCCTCTAGAGTGCAGATGAGTGGTAGAGTCTGGTGGGAATGTGATGAGAATAGACTACAGGGAAACTTAGAATAGGATTACATGAGCTGCCATCAACTTTAATAGCCTCCTATGCCAGCAGTAATGTGGGAGAAAGACACTGCATGAGTCATAGCCTCATATATATTACATGTGTCTTTTAACATTTATGAAGACTCTATGATTTTTTGAAGTATTTTTCTATTGCAGAATGAGTTAGCTCCTGACCTGGACTCTGAGACATTGAGAGAAATTGATTACAATAATAACGATCCCAGGTGAGTGACGTGGGGGTGGGATGGGGAATGCAATTCATAAAAGTGAGTCGAGGGTATGTAGCTCCAACATGGTGTTCCCAGAACTGAGGTGAATGGACCCATCCATTTGACAAAGCCTTCCTGGTCCAACCTCACTTCTAAGCTCAATATTGTTGCTACAAGGGAAACAATCCCTCTTTGACTGGAAACTAAACGAAGCAATTCCTATGACACTTTGCCTTTGCAACAGAGAAACAGCAGCCAGAACATTTGTCATTCAAAGAGAAACTGCATGTCTTCTCCTTGAAGTCTGAGCATGGCAGTACTCAGAGTACCTAAATAGGCTCCTATTCTTTAATTATCATTTCTGGAACTGGTGCATGTCTTTCATCTTCACTCTCCCAATGCAACTGTCTTATTCAAGGAATAAGCAAAAAATAAGCGGAGAACAGAAGGGTCAGAATAAAGCCAAATCTGGCTGGGGGAGGGAGGGGAGAAATCCAGACAAACAAAAGTTGTTAATATGATAAGAGGAGAGATGAGAATGGATTTTGACTTTGTGAAAGGAGATGGAGGGAAAAGGGAAGTGAGATACAGAGCTGGGGAAAGGTGATGGTGTAAAAAGGGGGTGGGGTTGACGAAACCTAGAGAAGTTGAAGTTAATGCCATCTGGTTGGAGGGGACAGTAAGCAGGTAAGATGCAATGATCATCTCCAAATTACTTCTCTCGTTCCCTCTACCCCAATTAAGTCCAACCAATGGAGAGAATATGGAAGAAGTGTCCAGATACTGGTGAGAGAAAAAAAAAATCTTTGTTTTGATGTGACTTTTAAAGCATTGTCCAGTGCTGACAAAATTTGTAAATTGGGGAAAATCCTCAGCACACCAGGCAATGACTGTAGAAAAAAATTAGAATTGGTAATTCACTCCATGATTTCCACTCTCCACTGCTTCTCACAACTAAACCCCACTCCCAACAATGTCCCAAAGAAATACTACTTCTGATTTAAAAGTTTCATTAGAAGAATGTACTGGCTTTGGAGGTACTGCAGACGAAGTTCACCAGGTTGGCCTATGAGGAAAGATTGAGTCATCCATTGGAATTTAGAAGAATGAGAGGGGATCTTATAGAAATTTATAAAATAATGAATGTATAAAATTAGAAAAGATTGAGGTAGATTAGTTACTTCCATTGGTAGTGGAGACCAGAACTAGGCCTTAAGATTCAGGATGGTAAATTGAGATGAGAAGAAACTACTTTTCCCAAAGGGTGGTGAATCTGTTGTCCATTAAAGCAGTGGAGGCAACCTCAGTAAATATATTTAAGGCACGGTTGAATAGATTTCTACATAGTGAGGGAATTAAGGGATATGGAGAAAAGGAAGGTAGGTGGAGATGAGCCTATAATCAGATCAGCCATAATCCCATTCAATGGCAGAGCAGGCTCGACAGGAAGGATAACCTACTCCTGCTCCTATTTCTTGTGCTCTAATGTGTTTGTGAATGTACTGCAATGCAAACATGTCAGGTATTTCTATTACTTGGACAGTCTGAGTACACAACCACAGTTTTAATTGTAAAATGGACAGGCTATGAAATATTTCTACTGAATAAGCCAAAAGAAATTGTAATAATGAAAGTGATGACCTTTAGCAGAGTCCAGGCCTGCGGTCTCTATGATTATGGCTTATTCCATGTTAGAACTGCTGTCACTTGACCCATTTATTAAAGAAAGAATTGGGAGGAGCTCTGGTCACTTTCTTGTCTGGGTGAGTCTGCCTTCTTCATGTACCCCTAAACCTAATTTTTAGTGGAAAAACTACAGTACAATCTCTAGTATCTGGAATTCAAGCAACCGGCAAAAAAATAGTTGAGGAAAATAAATTTTAAAAATTAAAATAAGTATAAAATAATAGAACCATAGAACATTACAGCACAGAAATAGACCCTTTGGCCCTTCTAGTTTGTGCTAAATAGGTTAAAATTGTAAATGTTCTCTGAAATGACACATAAACCTGAAAATGGGAGCAAATACTCAGCCAGTGGAGTGCTTTGGTTGTGCTTTGCTCATAGCAGCTGTTTGAATAAAATTGTGGGAAACAGCAATGGCGTCGCCCAGGATGAAGAGTTGTTTGATGCCGCTCACCCCTTGGGATGACTCTTAAAGTGTCTCTTGTAATTGGAGATTATTGTTTCATGATGGCATTCATAGGAAATTCGGGAAGACATCTTGTTTTCTATAACTCCATCACTTGAAAAGCATTTGAAAATTTGTGGATGAATATTTTTGATGTTGCATCAGTGTAGAGGATGTAGTCAAACAGTAAGGTGCGAGCTGTAATTCCGCAGAACAGGTTTTGGGTCGTGCTGCATTGAATTCTGTTCCTTGTTTTGGTTGTTATGAGATATGAGGGAAACATTCAAGGATTTGGCACACTGGAAAGAAAAGCTAAAGGGTTATTTCTTTCCAGCACTTTTTGGAGAGATGGTTACCATATTTCACCTGTCAATTTCACATGAAAGGTATTCATGAGTAATTCAATTGTATTTGTTTCTTGTCAATTGTATGAGTTGTGCAGTCTCGATCTGTATTTTCATTTCTATTTAAAATATTCCTTTTCAGACCCAGTACTGCCAAAATCAAGTCTGCAACTGAAACAGGAGCTAATTGGAAATATAGTCATAACAAACATGTAAATGTGGCACTCGGCAAAAACAGATTTGAAAGACAAAGGGGAAAATCAATGAATGAGGCAGAGCTGTCAATTGGCAAAGCAACCACACGACTGAGCAGAAGTTTTGACCAACTCTCCTTAGTTGCTGATGGTGGGCCAACTGAACTGAAGAACGCATTGAACCGAGCACTCACAACTCCACCAAAATTGCTGCCTTCCAATCAAAACTGGATTAAATTAAAGAGCCACATCCGCAAGCCACAAACCACCCAGAGTGCAGCTGCTACTGTGATTGAGAGGGGTTCAGACATGACTAAGTCTTGTTCCATTTCATATAGTGCAGAAACTCTTGGTCCTATATCCCCATCTCCACATTTACCACCCAGAAAATTGGGAGATTGGACATATTTCCTTTCTGGCCAGGAAGATGTGATCTCAGAAAATAATGGCACAGATCTTTGCTTGGCCTCCAACAGCACTTGTATTCAATTCAACCCCTCACAACGGCATCCAAAAAATATGTTTGAATCTTCATCCCTAAAAATAGCAGCGAACAAGGAAATTGAAGTGACTGAACGAACATTGAGGTAAGGCAACACTTATTTTAATCAAAGTAGATCATACCTAAAGACCAGGTATGAAAGGTACTTTCCCAATAATTGGAAAGCAAGGATCATGATCAAAACATATGAAATAATGTACCTTCTTCAGTCTTGCACCTATCACGATTTGACGAGAAATTAAAATAAAATTTAGCTAATCGAACTTTGGGAAAAGTCAGCTCGATGTACTACTTTAAATTGTAATAATGAACATTGGATACATAGAGAAGATGAATGCAAATTGCAAATCTAAAACACTGTAGATTGCAGAATTTTCTGTCGGCATTTTATGTGAAGGTTGTGATAATGTAGGAGAGTGCCAGAAGAGATGTATAAGGGGGTTACCAGGACTGTAGCATTTTAGCTGTAGGAAAAAATGTTGCTTATTTTGTTGGGAACAGAAAAGATTTAATTGAGGTGTACAGGTACTCCCCGCCTTATGACCATCCACACACACGAGTGAATTTTAAATATATATAAAATTTA